>NC_068558.1:2413333-3016666 GCF_022201045.2 Citrus sinensis | reverse complement strand
ATTAAAAATAATTAATCAAATCACTCAAATAATTACTAAAAATTTTACTTAAATAAAACAGATATCGACAAGTGACAGAGCCGAGAGAGCAACAACGGCTGGGCGACGGAGTAGCAGCAGTTGGGCGACGAAGCAGCAGCAGCTGGGCAGAGACGTAGTAGCAGTGGCTATGCCGAAGATGGAGCAGCGACAACAACTAGCACATAAAAAAAGAGTAGATCGAAAGGTAGGGGAAAGAGAGAGCATTGATGAAGAGATAGGATGAGGAGGTAGGTCACGAAAGCTGGTTTTGTTTTTTAATTCATTTTTAGATTTATTTTGTAATATTTGGAGAACATATTTAACATGTTTTCAGTTTCTTAATTATAATAATGGGTAATTTTTAGGGACCTCCCCTGAGGTTTGGCGTATTGACACTTAGATAGAAAATATAACCGTAATTTCATAGACCTCCCCTGCCGTTTGTATTCCATTTAGTATCTTGTCAATGTATGAGGGTAATTTCGTAAAAAGATATTTTAAATTGAAAAAATCAAAAGCAACAACATGTCAGAGTTGATCGCTGCAGCACTTCATCATCCATTGGTTCTAAGAATGGCTTGGACATATCGTCTCTTTCATCCACCAAACCCAAGCCAATTTAGTGATTTCGTAACTAAAAAAATGAAAGAAATTCAAAACAAAACCCAAAGTTGCATCGATGACTCAGATTCAGGTACTGGTAATCAATTAATTACCCACATTGCATATTATATGAGATAAACTAAAACTCCATTTTCTCTCTCATTAAACGAAACTCACAGCCATTTTCAAGCTTGAAAAGCTCTCAAGAAGCTTTTGCAACTCTAAAATCTCAGCCACCTTCAAGTAATTTTAACCTGAGTATCAACATGATAAGCTATGATGGTGGCACGAGTGTTCCATCAAACGAATTTTTCTGATGGCTAGAGTCTTAAACGGCTAGAATTGGAACACATAAAAGGTTAGTTTGGCAGAAAGCCCTTGGATGTTAAACTCTTTTTCTTTTTTCTTTTTTTCAATTTATTGTTGTAATGATTAAAAATGAAAAAATGTGTTGAAGTTGTTGGATAAGTTATCTTGAACGGAATTTTTTTTTTAATTGTTTTAGTTGATTTCAAATGTAAATGAATTAAAATCTTTGATTTATTTACTTATTATTTTATATTCAAAAGGGAAGTTCGCTGATGTTTTAGTCTGGGGAGGATAATTAATTTTTGCTTGTCATGAAATTGGCACGACAGCCATTACCCAATTGGTCCAGACTTTTGCTGTGGTAGTAGCATTCGTTCTTCCGCTCTGATCTGGCTTCTTCATATGGCTAGTGGCTTGAAACTTGAAATATCAAAGGAAGACTTTTTCTTTTATTCTTTGGCTTCAATGTAAATGGCTAGAGAATATTATTCTAATTCCAATATCTGGAAATTATAAATTCCTATATTTACAATTACATTCATAATGAATGAACCGTTGTTCATTTACTGTTATTGAATTTGGAGCTGCCACTGCCAAAAAGTAAAGCAAAGCATTATGATTCATAAATTACTCGTTATCTTTCTATTTTGAATGCATTGAAGAGTGAATTATGGTTTGTTTATCATCTTATTAAAGTAGTTTACTAACTATTAAGCATTTGAGATGTGTTAAGTGATGAAGGAAAAAATTGTGAGAAGAAAGTCAAAGAAGAAGGGGCTATCATGGTGATTTTTAGCTTGATAATGACTGTATTTATGGCCATTGCTAGTATAAATTTTCTTAATTTTTTTTACTTTTTTAATTATTATTATGTATTGTTAATGATTTGCTTTTCACGGTTATTTTAGATTTTTTAGTGCTCTAATGCGATGTTTAACGCTAAATTGTAGTTATTACATTCCACTAGCTGTACCTGTTAGAGCATTTTTGCAGCCAAGGGCATTTTTGATTTTTTGTCAGTTCAGTAACAGCTGAGTTAACGGGATACTAACGTCAGGGGATGTCTCTGTAATTACGTGAATACTTTCTATCTAAGTGTCAATACGCCAAACCTCAGGGGAGGTCTCTAAGAATTACCCTTATAATGAATCTGGATTTTATGTTTTGTAATCTGTTTTATGAAAACGAAAATGAAAATACTGCTTGGAAAAGGTATCGAACGGGCAACCGGGTCCACTCGCTGTTGGATAGCGCGTGCCACACGCTCCTTCATCATTTCAGCCCCTTCACTTGTTGCTTTACTTGCGTTGGGAGTGGGTGCCAATGTGCCATATTTGAAACTACAGAGCCGGTAACCTAGCTTTGGCCTTTTTCTTAGCAGTCATATTTATTGATACACGTTGCAAAAGTATAAACAAGTATTAAATTCAAGGAAAACGATCCCGTGCATAGCAACGTAGTCCATCATTTGAATGATTAAACATGTGACAGGATTTTATGACTCTTCATTAATAATATTAAAATATTATTCATTAACAAAATAATGCGCATATGATAAAATGTGAGTAACATTGCCGTCTATATATAAAATATCATTACTGTATAAACTCCTACAAAATATGTACATCAGTGTAAGAGCTTCTATATATGTTGTGATTGACCACCACTTTGTATATGAGTCATATCAGTCAGCGGGCATCATTTTCAATGCTGAAACAAATAAGCCATAGACTTTAGTGGCTTTCTTCTTTAAATCACACACACACACACACACACACACACACACACAGAAATTTTTGAAAACCCAGTTAAGATGCTGCCAATCAATATTAGGATATATATGTATTCCTAATACAATTAGTGGAAGGCTATGGTTATGTTGGAGTAGATTTATGAGAGAGTATGAATTTTAACTACACATGTAAAATGATAAATAATAAAAAAATTAATTATAATTTTAATCGTGTAGTTATGAAGGAGTGTTTTACCTTAGAGCAACTCCAACATAACTAAACCCTCAATGTAATTATACAGAAAATATCATAATTTGAGGTTAGTATCAATAGCGTTGTTCCAATCGATCGATGAAAGCATAGCAGCCAGCACGGCAGTTTCTTGTGATTGCTACCATCGCCATAACAACTGCCGTATATTTTAAATTCTTTTAGATTCTTACAAGTGTAGGACATATCTTTAGTTAATCATTTAAAATTTATTAATTAACGAGTACATGTATATAATATCAATGAATTTTGATGTTTTAATAATACTACTACGCCGAGACGTTAAATCAAATCAAAAACTTCCAAAGATACTCGAGCACTACCGGTGTTAGGTCCTTGTCAAAACCCTAGCTAGCTAGCTACCTTCCAATGGATTATACAATCAATTACTTTTTGTCTTAGTTTAATCGGGAGATAACATTTTTTTTTTTAATTTGAAAAATACAAAATCAGAATGGCATGCAACTGTTTGTTAATTTTTCATAAAACTTTTTTATTATCACATATGGGGATTCTAATTCTCCATAATTCAAGGGACATGCACATGCATGGATACGTTATGAACTGGACAATATCGTACGTGTCCGTTTTAGATGAGCTAGAAAATAATAGATTAATTAAAACTCAATAGTACAGAATATATCCCTAATCCGTACTTAATCATGGTTGGTGGATACCAATTGGATTAATTAGCTTTAGTTTAAAATATACGTTAATTATAATCTATATAATACATACTTTAGGTGTAAGTTGGCATCATGTTGCTTTAAGTCTAATATTATAAAGCCTAATTGTTTGGTGTTATTAATATTGTCAATCCTTCTACACAACGATAGAAGGAACGACATAACTTGGCTATATATGACAGGTTTCCTTTTTCAATCGGTCGGCTAAAATTTTGACGTGTGAATAAGATAGAAATATATATATAGGCCAGCGGTTGGCGTCATTTTTTTAATTTTTTTTTTGTTTTGAAAAAGAAAATAACAAATAAACAAAACTAGAGGGCTTATGATAGATAATATTTGTCAGGGTTATTTTTACATACCTCCCCTGAGGTTTTACCTAATATCAATTTAATAGAAAGTATCTCCGTGTTTTTACATTCCTCCCCTGCAGTTAGTATAAAGTTATGTATATCATCAGTACACAAGGTAAAATCGTAAAAGTTCATTTAAAATTCGTTTTAATCGTATCAAGTGGCATCATAATCAAAGTCGATAAACCACCAACCATGGCTGCACTCACTCCCTGAAACGCCATCACAGTTTTTGAATCCGGCCTAATCATCATCATATCACCCTCACGGTCACCATATTTCCTGCGCAATAAACACCCAACTCCACCCCAAACAAGCCTTTGAGCAACGGAATAAGACGCCCACCAAACTGCATTTGATGGTGCATTTGTCAAGATTGAAATCCTGAAACCCATATACAATCCTCTAACCCCATCATTTCTAACAATCTTCCTAAACATATCAACCCCATTTACGTATCTAGCATCGGCCCCATTAGCCACCATAAGCCTCTGAGTCACAACATCAACTGGGGTCCAGACAAGCTGAGCAGCCATGGCAGAACTCAATCCACCAACAGCACTAGCGACCGCCGCCGCAGTAAACCCTAAGTCACTAATAGCAAAGCTGCCAACATTAGTTAAATAAAATTAATTTATTTGCTTTGATTACGATTAACAGATGCAGATCTTTGTGAAAACTTTGACCGGCAAGACCATCACTCTCGGGGTGGAGAGCTCCGACACGATCGACAATGTCAAGGCTATGATCCAGGACAAGGAAGGGATTCCACTGGACCACCAGCGGCTGATCTTCGCCGGAAAGCTCATCTTTTCATAAACTTTAGGAAAAGACCCCATCACCATCATCGTGACCATTTGCTTCCCTCCTTGTTTGTTCTTCCTTCATTTTCTTTTTATTTCTTCTTCGCGGAATCGGTCTTATTTTCTTCTTTTCTCACTGGTGCAGGTTGTTGTTGGCAGAGGGACGAATTGTGTTTATTTGCTTTTAGAATTGGCTAATTTAATTGATATAAATTATTTTGGTTGTGCCGCGGACATAAATTGAAGTTTAGTCGACGGTGCTTTCATAGCAACATTTGGTGCTGTTGTTATGGATACCAAGCTAAAGTTAGATGACGTTGGACATGTTATGAGGTTTAGTTTTTTCGAATTGATTTTTTATTTGAATTTTTGGGGAAAAATATCAAAAATCGAAAGCTTGATTTTAAGAAAACAAGGATGTGTTTTTGTTGGTGAGGTGGTACAGGGGATTTGAGTTTTTGTTGGTTGAAAGAAGACTGTCAACCTTGAAAGGGTATTTTCGTCCTCTTGTTAGTCCACTAACGGTCAACTGACGGAAATACTAACTTTAGGGGAGGGATGTAAAAATATGGAGATACTTTCTATTAAACTGATATTAGGTGAAACCTCAGGGGAGGTATGTAAAAATAACCCTATTTGTCACGTAGTTGAGATTTGAACATGGCATATTGAGGATGCCACGTGAACCTTTTTTGGGTTTGTGTTTATTTTACAAGGGCTTTGCTAGAGATCATTTACAAACTTCGTTTTCAGGTGGACTTGAATCGATCAGTTGTCTTTTTTTTTTTCAATTTTCAGTGCCTACTTTCTTCAATTTTGACGCTGGTAGTCTAATTTTGATGCATCACAAAAGTTAAAAAAGTAAGGGGTGACGATTGAGGGGGGAATCTACGCAAGATTAGGGATTTATATCAAAATCTTAATATGTTGTGAGATTTTTTAAACCAAAATCTTGATACCGGCATTATATAGAGTTTGTGATAATGATATTATGAGAATGGGAACGATCGTTTAAGCATGATAAGTGGTAATATAAATGAAGAATTAATTTGGGATAGGCAAAGCATGGATGATGAATTTGCATAGTAGCAACTTGTCATATGGAGTCATGTGGTTGATAAACCCCACAAAGCAGCATGAACAGCAACACAAATATCGTGGTTGTTGAATTGAGACAGGATGCGTCTTGGTCATCATTTGCTTTTTCTTTGGTCTGTTGAGTATAAATCTTTGATGACGTGAGAGCCCACCATTATTCAATTAATTAGAGCCATAAGCCAATTATTTTCTCATGGAGGTAAGAGCAGAAACAAATGAGAGCAGACGATTAAAAGAATGGATTTATGCTTACTAAGCAAGCTAATTCCTCACGACAGCGTAACAATTGGCATTGGCGGCAGAAGTATTAACCTCTTTTGGCCAATGTGATTGTACTGACAGGACAGCTGGTCCCTCCCTATCACCCTGCTTTTAGTGATTTAACACGTAATCTGAAAGCGAGATTAGAGTGATCAACTTTGGGTCAGTTCAGTGATGAATGATCTCATTATCAACTATCAAGTGGCCTGATCTCGTTTAATAAGCTGTTGGATGGCAGCAACTTAAAAACAGTGTGTGTGTATGTGTGCGAATTGCTGACCAGACCATTGGGCTTCAGCCTTGGGTTCCAGAAATCCAACACTCGGCCGCTGGGCTTCATGGGAGTTGAGCTAGTTATTCAATTTCACAGGTATTTACCTTCAAAAGTAAAGTTCTAAGTAAACCCACACACATTGTGAATGTCAGCGCACATCTCCCCTCAAGCGGTTTATTGAATTAGAGAGCAGACATGGTGGCAAGGGGAGATGAGAGGAGTGTTTGGTAACTAATAAAGATTATTGTTGCAATTAGACAAGCAATAATTATTGATGGAATTGACGATGTCATTAGGCTTGGATAGGGTTGCTTTCTATGTAGATCCCACGAAACACACGGTCATTCATTGGGTTGTGACAGTTGTTGCGAGTTCGTGAATTTGGCGCTAATTTTAACTCTCCACAAATAGAGTTGCAGTCACAGGTTTGTCTTATTTTTTTTAGGGAAGGAATTCGTCTTTAAAGTTGGTCCAATTGAATACCAAATCATTTACGATAGATTAACCGAGTGCCGGAAATGCTCGGAAGATAAAAATGTTTTAGTACCTCGATTCAACCCCTTCATCGCGAGCCTGTGCGTGAGTTCAATCACTTCACAGCGAGTCTGGGGTCAGCAAAGTACATTTAAATGGATAGAGGAAAAAGTGACAATAATGCACTATGACTGTACGAGGTGCAGTCCTGCGCAAAGTACCAACTGGGAAGTGACTTAACTGCTAAGTCTAGCCCTGCGCTTCACACATGGCTTGATGACGAACAGCCATTTAATGATTTTGTTTTTTTTAACAAGTAACTGTTTTGATTCTTTTGAATAACCGTCCAAACTTTCCATGAGAAATTTAAAGAAACATCTATAATAATAAATTTCAGAACTTTAGGGGAAAAGAAAAAGGAAAAAACTTTATCCTCACACCATATGATCACCCCCAAAGCTATGTAAAATGACAGTTAAAATTGTAAATTGATTTCATATTCATCATAAAATTAAAAAAAAAAAAACTTTACATTATTTTCAAATTTTTGAGAGAAAAATATATATATCATAAGAAGGAGCACTCCATACAAGATGGAAAATCTGGATTTGAACCTCTTAATTCCTTTTTGCATTTCTTGAAAAATAAAATAAAATTAAATATGATGCACAGCAGCTGTTGTATTCACGTGGCCTCATGAGTCATGGTTAAATAGGTTGTAACCTGAAATAACGGAGCTTAAGGCAAAGGCAATAAAAGCGAGGAAGGACATTGCGACTGAAGCACTAGCCATCTCAGTAAACTCATCCTTGCCCCAATTTGATTGCCAGTCATCAACCCGAGTGGCTGCCGCTGATGACGCCGATATAAGAAGATATGCCAGTATCTGCAATTTGAACCAACAAGAGGAAAAACATTACTTTCGTAACTCAGCACATAGACATGACAACCCCTTTGTAAAAGGGGGTGTATCCATTGGCATATCTTTGTCCAACTAGGTGAACCATCATTCTGTCTAATTATAAATATCAATATAGTAATCTCATTAAATATGAGTTGTATTCTGAGCAATAATTTCATGTAATTCAAAAAAAAAAAAAAAAAGGTGAACGATCATTCAAGCTGCACAATAGTGGAAACCGTGTAGTGTAAACACTCTGAGCCTGAGTGCAATTATTGTATGCCAAACATGCCCAGAACCCAAGAAACAAATATAACTGACTGACTCAATACATAATCCAGGATCCAGCTTATAGTAGTAATGGGCTTAAAACATTTTATTAGTTATATAAGCATCTGAAGCAAGGTATTAAGGAAGATAGGTCAGGGGAAAAAAAAAAAAAAACCACCAAGGTTGAAAAACTAACCTGGTCCATAAAAAAATCAAAGGGTTGCCTGAGATGGTATCGGATCACATGTTTTCCCTTGGCCAGATAGTAAGCTAGATCATATGCTTGAAATCCCGAATATACAAATGCAATAACGTTCACAGATAAACAGTACCTGCCATCAAGTTCCATCTCCAATCAAACATCCTTTGAGAAGTAATTACATGAGTATAAAAATGACAAGAAGAACAGGATTGCATTTCTGAATAGTAATGGTATCTGCAGGGGTCCCTACTGACTCCATAAAGTTCAAATTTTACAGAAAAACATACATAAGCTGCCACAAACTGTTGAGAGTTAATTATTCATCTTTGTCTAGTCCTTGATGTCCATTTTAAGAGAACTGACAAACATGCAATGTAGTGTATTTATGCTATTTTCAGTATTAAAAAAAAAAACACAAAATTGAATTCAAGTTAGTGGGAAGGAACAAATAGTTAAATACGCCCCCATATATAAAAATTGAATTGACTGGTAACCAGTTAATACTCTACTAAATTAGAAAAGAAGAGAAGTATCAAAAATACAGAATTATGAGTGAATGAAAGAATTAAATTAAAACCTGTATTCTCTGTAACGATCAAAGGAATCGCCGCTCCAGCCCTGCGTCTTATCAGCGGCCATAACAGAGAAAGAAATCAGACTCAAAACGACTTCGATTAACCTAAACCCTAAATTCGCAAACATCAGCCTCGCCTCAAACTTCGATCTCTTCAGTATCGACGCCACCGGCCCCGATCTCCCTCCTCCTACTCGGCCGGGTTCGGTCTTCATCACAGAAGGCGTACCGTCTTCTCTCACTGCCTTGTTAAACATTACAGAAGTCTTTACCTCCGCCGGCTTCTCCAGCATCGGAGAGCTCTGCGTGAACTTGTCGGCGACGGCGACGATGGCTTTCGAGTTCGGTTTGTCGTCATGATTTATCGGTGACTTCTGTGGCGAGGCGTCAGGAGAAGCGAAGGCGTCGGGGGGGTCGGGGTCGCCCGGGTCGGATCGGAGTGGCGAGTGGAAACGGTGCGGTGAGTGAGGAGAGTCGGAGTTCGACGACGAAGATCGTTTCATGTTGTTGCCGTTGGCTCTCTTTGTGTTTGTCTTTTGCTGTATGTTTTGATGTTGTGATTTGGTTTCCATAATTTATCCGCCTCAGTTTGGGTTTCTCGGGAATTTATCAAGAGGGAAAAAGTTTGTTTGGGAAGTGAGAAAGAGGGAGAAACTTGTTAAAGCGAAAGTGGGAGACTGGGAGTCTTTAAACTTCAACTTCAATGATTCGACTGGGGTCCCCACTCAGTCCACTGTGACGTGGCATCTATTTTAAAGATTTTTCTATGATTTGTACAGCATTGGCCGTGGAATTATTGTGATGGCATAGTTAGTAAATGAAAACTATTGTTTCTCATCTTTATCCTTTTTATTGTTTTTGATGTAAATATATAAGATAATAAGACGTTGGAAAACTTACGTATTTATAAATTATTTTAATTTTTAATGAAAATTATTTAATTTATTCTATTATTGTTCTTGTTGCATGATTTTAATTCTTTACTTCGTTGTTGGGTTATTTTTGCAGAATATGAATATTGTTGTAGCGACAAGTTTGAGATTTTATGTTATAAAGATTGTAATAATTTTTGGTAAAGTATGGACTGGTATGAATAACATGGCATTTTGTTATTACTTGTGAAGAATATTAGAGTTTTCTAAATTAAGTAAGGATTCTTCTAAAAAAAAAAATAAGTAAGAATTAATAATTCAATATATTGTGAAATCGATTTATAATTTGGGCATTATAAACTGATCATCTTTCTAGTATGATTGTGATATACTAAAAATAATATTTACGATTAATGCAATGGCTTGCACTTTAGTATTGTATATGATTCTTAGTCTTGAAATTGAATTTTTAACAAGTATTGCAACAATTATTTCATGAATAAGAGTACATATTGGAAGAGAACATAATCTTGTCAATAAAAAATATTAGTAAAAAATTCAATTTCAAATAAAAAGAACTTGAAATATTCATCATATCTTTTCTTCCCCTTCTTTAAAAGTTAAATTACTCTTTTATAGGTGAAATCCGAGATTCTGCATAGTTATTATTTTTATACATGAAAAAATAACTAAAAAAGAAAGAGCAAATCTCAACAACGAACTGTGGCTGTATCATTACTTTTAGAAAAAGAAGAAATATGACAAACATACCATACAACAACTTGTACACATTTTACTTAAATTCACATGATCACATCCACTTTTATAATATATAAATAAGTAAATTATTATCGTAGGTTTTGGAGAATAGATTAACATTTTCTAAAAGATTTTTCAGTTCGCTGCTGAGGTTTGTTATTTCTTTTTCATTTATTTTTTCATGTATAAAATAGAGTAATGATACGGCCATAAATTTTTATACAAACTGATGTAGCATTAATTCATTGGTTGAATAAAAATATAAAATAATAAAAATAAATAATGTAGAATAAGAGATATTTAATTCAATCAATTTTATCATACAACATCCATTTGTACAAAATAAATTTGTAGAAAAATTTATAGCTATATCATTACTCTTTTTCTAATATGGTAATTAAGGATAGCAATTTTTCCCGATGGGACGGGATCCTGCGGGATCCCATTTCATTTGGGACGGGATTGAGATATATTTTTGTCCCATAAAAAAATTTAGGGACGGGATTGAAACTTTTTTTTATCCCAATTACATATGCGGGACGAGAGTGGAATTGACAAATCTCGTCCCATCCCGTCTCATTACCGATTAAGAATGAAAATTTTTTCAATTGGGATGGGATCCCACAGGATTCCATATCTTTTGGGACGGAATTAGAACATATTTTTATCCCAAAAAAAATATAGAGACGAAATTGAGATATTTTTTTATCCCATTTGTATATACAGGATGGGACTGAAATTGATAAATCTCATCCCATCTCGTCTCATTGCCAACCCTAATGGTAATCATCAACGGACAATTTATAGGGACCAAAAAAAAAAAATATTCCATAATGGAAGCATGCATGGTGCAGCTGATAACCCAATAAAAGTAAAATAAAATCAGAAAAAGCAACAAAGTGTAAAGTGGATTTGATTCTCTATCATCGTCGCAAGCTTTCGTTGGGGAACTTTAAAATGTGGAACAGGTAAAAGTTCCCTCACATTTCTTTAAGAGTGGGCTATCATTTCCTTTCACAAATTCCTCCAGAAACTCTTCTCCTTCTTTCTTTTTTTCTCTTTTTTTTTTTTAAAAAATACTATCAATAATATTGATATATAAAGACAACTATAAGAAGAAATTTCTGTGCTATAATGGAGATTGCCGAGCCCACCTGATATCTGTTAGAGGGTATTCAATTCCAAAAGTAAGTATATACCAAAAAGAAACAAGCAAAGATTAAAGATCATGCCTTTAATGCCTTCAATAACAAAAAGTAATCACCATTATGTTTTGCTTTTTCTACTTTATGGATCCACAGAAAATTTATCTCTGCTTTTTCATTCCAAAGTTGATCTCTTTAAGCTTACATGGTCCAGTTCACACGCTTATGTTCCTCAATGATTCACTGATGCTTCCAAGCAATCGGAAGATGCAAACGCACGAGCATCCTCAGATATAACTTATAAATTACTGATACACAAAAAGTATTGATAAATAATCACAAGAACCACAGGAAAAAGATGCTACGCAAGATCCTAAGAGAACCTCCAAAAGCAATGAATAATTACTAGGAGAAAGGCCATTCGGGTATTGAATTATAGGCTGTCTACATATTTTGGTCAGGTAACAAAAATGATATACAAAACCTTGAAAAAAGTGGGGAACCAAAGAGATACGATAAATACCAAAAGACAGAGAACCAAACTCTCATTTTCAGCTGCTGTATACGAAAGTACTCGCATCGCATCTAATATTAGCTGTATCATAGGTGATTTTGAGTTAACCAAATATTAACCAGATGGCTTAGTCTGGCAGCTTTAAACGGTTAAACAACACAAGGAAACTTTGCTCAGGGACAACGTAAAGGAAACCAAGATCTGCGCCTTTGACGTATGGTCCCATCCCCTACAGAAAAAGCATAAACACAGATTTATCTAGAACCAGTAAAAGACAAGACTTCCTACAGATGCATCCAAATACTAAAACAAGAAGTTTTGTTAGCCATTATCAGAGTAGCATAGAGAATAAAGGCAACCAAACATTAACGAAAATCTTGTTAAACTACCTTGCCGTTGAGTTGAAGAAGTTCACCATCAACCCATTTAGGATTTCTGAACCCAAAGTCTGCTATTCTTCCTTGACCACTGTAACTAGCAACCTGGACAAAGTAGCTTACAATTAGTTCACTGTCTGTAACCTAAACCAACAATAGTAGAAGCTACAGAGTATTACAAATTCTAAGATATTTTCACTGCACTTGTACTCCATAAGTCATAACAAGTATGACCAAAAACGGGGTTGAATTTGTTAACCATAAAGCCTCATATTCACTACATATACATGTGGAAAGGAAAACAAATAAACTGTACTCTTGAAACTTACAAGGGAGGTCATAAACATACAAGTCCAAAAACCAAATTCCCACTCCAAAAACCAAATTCCCACTCCTCAACTAAAGAAAAAGAAAAAGGTACATAACCCAACAATTCCATAAACTTGACATGTCGAAATTGTGCATGTTGTTCATGCCCATGAATGGAAATATCAACATATAGCTATTTCTTACACAAAGCAACAAAATAGTGAAGAGAAATTACACACACACACATACATGAAAGAAAACGAGAGAGGGGGGGAGAGAGTTACCACACCCAACTCATCTGGAAACTTCCCACGGTTAGGGAGGCGACTCCCTTTCCCAATTTTAGCCCGAAATGTCACCTAAGCATCCCAAAAGTTTAATGATTAGAAAAAAAACTTTCCATTACATGAGCACCTAACCAACACTTTCCAAACAAATAGGTCCCAGTTAAAAGATACTAACCTCACCAGCAGGAACATTAAGGTCCCCAGTTAGTTTTACAGCCTCCACGTATTCAAAAAACTCCATATCTGAAGACTTCTCACCCTCACCACTCCATTGACCGTATTTTCGCCTCAATTGTACAACTTCAGTGCCGTAAGGGCCGAACGCTCCAACATACAGTCCTACAGTCAACCAAAAGATCTCAATTTTACGAATTGAAAGAGAATACACATCCATAAACACATAAATCCAGTAAGAATACTCACCATCAAATGGATCTAAATCTCCTTCGGAAGTGTTGATTCGACTAAAGGTTGTATACTCAGATAGTCTGCTCTGCTTCTGCGCCTGACTGACTGCAAGTTTCAAGACTTCACGCACATCTCTAGAAACCTAAGATGATGTTAACAGATAATCAACTTGATCATAATCATTGTCTCACACTTTTCAAAGTGCAGACATAATTCTTAATTGAATATCAGCACTTCTTAATTGAATATCAGCACATCAAGAGATTTTTTTAGTTTTCCAACTAGAATCCGAAATTTATGAATAAGATATCACTAGCATCCAAGATTTATTAAAAGATATTATAGTATTTCACTTTCCAATTTATTTCAGAGTAGAACCATTCTGCTGCTGAAACAGTTAATCAAAACTATGACAAAAGATCAATAAATGGCATAAACATAAGGTATTCTTTTACATTATTATGTACCAAGAGAATGAAATTATAAGAATAAATTCAAAAATCTACATATGCTTCATGTGCTTCAGATTAAACCTCTTTTTTACTGTATTCATTTATAAACTTTATCAATAATAGCAATTAGCAGTGAAAGATGCCATCACAGCTTCCTAAATTTAACGAGTAAATCTCTATCTCACCTTTGAAGAGGCTTTGTCAGAACTCCAAAATGCCTTTGCAACATCAAAAGGCATAAGCTCTGAAACACCTTGAGCTGCTAAGGCAGCTACTTTCAGCTTAGACATTTTACTTTCTCCAGTGTGATCATAATCAAGACTTTTTGCAGGAACATGTAACACAAAAGAATCTTTCTCCAAATCTTTAACATCAGCTGGCATACGTACATACTCATCCTTGGTGGGAGCATCCTCATTGTTATGTACAACCCCACCAATGAAAACCTTTGTATCCAGTTCCTTTTCATCTTCTGAGGCCTCATTGGCTCCTTCAAGAGCAACCTCATCAGGCTGAATCTCTTCAATATCATCAACCTCACCTTCAGAATCACTAGATTCTGCCTCCTCACCATCTTGAATTAATTGCTTCAAGGAATCGGCATCATCTGTCACTTCTGCAGTAATATCGATGTTCATAACTTTTACTTTCAATCCTGGAATTTTTTCTTTAAGAAAATTTATTACACTTTTTATTCCTTCCTCAGTTACTCCCTCAATATTGATGCCTTTCTCATCACTTCTCTCTTCCTTAACTTTGGTTCCCTGAACATCTACTACTGATGCATTCTCAACTTCGGAAGTGGATGGACTTTTAGTGGACTTCGAAGGAGAACTTGTAGAGTTTGTTGAACTCCCCTTGGCTTGCTTCAAATGTACTACCTGCCAACAGATACAGCATTGGTGTCCAAATGTCAAATATGAATTTCTCACATTGCAAAACTACTAAACATCTATTAAGTCTAGAGCTGTGCTTAAATATCCCAGACAAAATTATCCAGGTCAAATCCCAAAGAGTCAAATTGCTGAAGCCCAATATTCAGGACCCAAGTGTACAATACACAAATTAAGGCTTTCGTGATGTGGCCCAGTGAATCATTGCAACTCCTTACAACTATTCTACATCTGCTAAGGTTTTACAGTCTTCCATATTGTAGCTATGCTAATGATTTATTCTACAGGAATTTGATAATGAGAAAACATTTAAAACATAATAAAGATCAGTTTTTAAGTAGGAACACCTAGCATCCTATCGGTATAGCGTATACAGTATGGAATGCATGATGCGGGTTTTTGAACTTGTCTAATGGTGAATGACAGAAGCAAATGAACATAAATGAAGTAAGAACCATCTCAAGTCTCATTTCTCTATATTAATTCATGTTAAACTAGGCACACGCACAAAATGGTTCCGTCAATTAAACCAGCAGGAAATCTAACCAGTGGCTTGTCTACAACATGTGAATTTGACATAAACAGTATCGTAAATTTGCTACAATCCAAACAAACAGTACTTCACCTGCATGACGTATGATTCCTCATTATCTTTGACCACGAAAATTTCAAATAGTGGAGTTCCTGGAGATGCAGACACCAACTGTCTGTAGCAAACGATAGTTACTAACAATCGCCGAATATAGAATATATTATCCAGAGCCAGAAATATTTATACCTTGGGCTGTAGTTCCGGGCAACAAATCTGCCAACGCCAGGTTTTATTTGTATTAGTCTGCCAAAGGGATCATCAGAGTCCTTAGAGTAGCCCACCCACCAGCCAACCTTCCAAGACATGAAAACAATAATAATTAACATTAATGATAGCTTCATCTTCAGGTCCAGTTCGGGAAGGTCCATAGCCAAAACAAACAGCTAATGAAATCACTCAGTAGCCATCACAACAAAGTATGTGAACATGCTTCATGCATGGGAAGAGAATCCATTTAACAAATTTCTAAAAGACTGCATAAGCATGGTTTTGATAGTAGGCAATAAAGGCTGAAAAGATTACCAGTCCACTTCCTGTGTATCTACACAACCTTGAAGCATCATGATATCGCTCTTCATCAATCGCATTCTGCAGAAAAAAAGCAAGAAATCAGATGACAAAACGAGAGATTACGCATGCATGTAGTATATCAAGGACCTCATATAGTAATATTAAACCTTCAGCTGAGCCATTATTTCTGCCACAGTATCCTTAGAAGCAGCTTCTGCAATGGCGTTTTTCAAGTTAGCGGCTTCTTCAAAGTCTTCCCTCTCAATAGCATCTTCCAGTTGAAACTACAGAGCAAAAATAAGTTTCAAATTTAAATTTCTAAGTTTATTATATTCAAACAATTAATAATTTTTTTAAAAAAAGTTAGCTAATAACAATTTTAAAAAAAAACTAAGAAACAGGTAAAAATTGAGGAAAATATAATAGCAATAAAGAAAAGACATGGGGTAGGGGTAAGGGTACCTTGAGAAGAGAGGCGTAGCTCTCAGCTTGTTCGATTTCAGAGAAGTGGCGAGTCCATCGATTCCAATCCCAATCCAAAGAAGAAGAAGAAATGGTGTTGTTAGTATTGGTACTGTGAGTATTGTCGCTACAAAGACAACACAAGGGTTGTGGAAGCGGGTGCTTGACTTTCTTGTATTTGGAAGAAGACGGGAAACTGTAACAACCCAATACGAAGCTCAAACTACTGGTGGGAGTGGATGATTTCTTGACGGACAAATCCAGACACTGAAAGCGGGGCGGCGGCGGCCTCCTCCTCAGTTGAGTTTGAGTCGCTGGCGTTATGCCCCATCCATTATTTGTTATTATCATCTCCCTCTATCTACTCTCTTAAACTCTCTTTGCTTTTCCGGGGAATGGGAATATGCAGATTAGAGAATGGTGGTGAGGAAGTGACAAGTGAGTGTTTCAATTTCTTGTTCGTTTGTTTTATGCCAATGGATAGAATCCCCTCCTCGCCGGATGATTTTTGGAGAGTTTTTTTCCCTTCGATTATTATTAGAAGAAAGAAATAATTTGACCCATTAATGTGATGCACTATTCACCAACATTCACGCATCAATGTCACTTCACAGTTTACAGGTAATGTTCACACAACAAATTAAACGAAAGTTTTTACCCTCCGCTGTATAATTTGTCCTTGACTTATGCGGCAGCACCTGAAATAATAAATAATATGGCTTGCACCTTATATGTTAATTGATAAATCCATAATCATATTTGTGTATATAATACGAATCTAGGCTTATAAAATATAATCAATTGACAAAATTTATTATAAGTAGGATACATTTTTACCCAATTTGCTATGTGATGTTATTAAAAATTAAAATTAAATTTGTAATCTCTGCAAAACGTGTTAATGATTTCATTATGAAAAGACTTTTGAAGAGATTGTGAATTTATTTCTTTTAAAAATAAAATTTAAGAAAAAAATCCTCAAATGAAAGAATTTTTTTTCAAATTTATAGGTTGCAATTTATTAAGTGGAATGCTAATATTATATAAATACTTATTTCATATTAAAAAATTTGTTCTATTTTAGAATTTAATGTATATGACTTGGTCCTGAAGTATCGTATTTTATTCCAACTTGCGCCTACAAAGGCATTGGAAAATTTGCTTAATTGTAAATAAAATATTGCATAAACTTGAAAATATAAAAATAGTGTGAAAAGTATATCACATTCTTCCCCAGACGAGTGCCAAAGTTTGGTTTCATTCAAGAAGATCAGAAAAATTATGAATATACGATATATATACACGGTGATATTCTTCAATTAAAATGATTTTGCCTCTAATTTATTTTATATATTCATGCTTCTAAAAGATGGTGTTGACCTTGTAGATTGTTTTACCAAAATATTACTACAAAGTATAATTAATCATTAAAGCACCCATATCATTTTAGGAGTGAGTGTATTTAACAAGAGGAGTTATTGATATGGTGGACTAAGTGCTCTTTTCCTTTCACTAGGCTTTTGTCCCATCGAGATTTTCTTAATAAGGTTCTAATGAGGTAATTGCACCTCCATAAGATATAAATGAACAATGTACTCTACTTTTCTAAATATAAGAAATCCAATCCCCATTCAATCAAACAACCTATTTTCTTCACTAAGTTCAGCCCCTTGCGTACTATTTATCTTCCCATTACCAACCTTTTATCTTTCATAACTCTCATAGTTTCATAAACAAGGGATAAAGCACGCAATTTATCTTCTCATTACCAAACTTTTATCTTTACATCAACTCTCATGATCTCCTAAATTAGGAATCATTGTCTCTTACCTTATGATTATTTTATTACTTCAATATGATTACATCACTATAAAAGGTGGTCTTTACTTTTTACTTGTATATACTTGATAATTAATAAAAATAATCTTTAGATTATTGTTGGGTCTCTTACTTGTTCTCTCTCTTTGTCTTACAGTATTGTGCTTCTAATTGATAAACAATTTAATATTTTTAAACAAATAAAACTTCTTTTAAGAAAGTAATTTTTTTTTTCTTCATAGTTCATTTTCCGTTGATATTAATGGCGCGATGAATCAAAGGAATCGTTGAAGTTAGTATATTCCGTTTATATACACTTAATTTATCGTCAAAAACAATTGATTTTGTGACACGTTATCAAATAATCTTTTTTTTTTTTTTTTGGGCGGAAGCAGGAAAATAGATCCAAATGACAAATAATACTTCCTCAAAAATTAAAATCATTATTATCGGATATTGTTATTAAAAATATGATTAAAAAAATTAAGCCCAGACCACTTAATTTTTTAAACTTTTCAAAAAATAGACAAAACACTTTTTTTTCTTTTCCACAATTCACACGAAGTTCTGAAAATCGTTTAACTCCACTATTGTTTGAACTCTGATAAAATCGCGATGACATTATTAGCCAAACAGTAAAAAGGTGAAGATCATGTCGTTTCAGTCGTTTAAGTTAACAATGGAAAGGGCATATATGTCAACTACTGATCCTAAAAAGATTTTATTCTTGTATTTTCCTCTTAAAAATAAATAATTTTGATTCGCACTTCCAGAATACAGAAATCATCGTAAACTTATCTTAGACAACCTTGAACTCAGAAAGAAATCCAATCCCCATTCAACCAAACAACCAATTTTCTTCACTAAGTTCAGCTCCTTGCTGCCAAAAATCCAAATTTCTAAGATCTAATTTCTGCTTCTATATCCTAAATTTCGAACTTCTTCACAAATTTTAGCTTTTGGCAATAAGATCACAAGCATTAAACATTAACCCAAACTTTATAAACACAATCATTTCTTTTAAAGTTTATAACAATCAAATTCTGGAACACAAAATACTCAAATGACCCGTGAAAATTTAGAACAAGAAGACCAAACCCTCAAGAAATAAAAAAGTAGCGGCGCATGAGGTGGTTCAACGCGGCAGCTTCGAGCTGACGCTACTGCCACTTGTTGCCGGGCTGAAACCGCTACTGTGGCTGCTTTCACATTCAAGAACCAGCAGCAAAGAAGAAAAAGCGAAGAAGAAGAAAAGAAGAAGCCGAGAATAACAGATGAAAAGAAAAGAAGTTTATTTATTAATAAAATAAAATATGATTTTTTTTGGGCGTTGAAATAGGGTAAAATAGTCATTTAATATTTAAAAGTAAGTTATTCACTTAATATTTAAGGATAAAATAATTATTTGATGTTTAATTAAGACAAACAATCATTTTATGTTTGAGGGTAAAAAAATTATTTGATCATATGTTAAAGTGAAAAGGATGAGTGGAAAACATTATTAACATCGGGTGAAATTCTGCACAAAAAAACGTATTTGTGTATTTTAAAAAAAAAAAAAAGTTTGGACGGTTGATGGATAATTTGCACGAAGAAAATCAGCGATGAATCTTTACAATATGAAGGATAAATCCTTGTGAGGCTGGGCCATAAACTACACAAAACAAAAAACTATCGTCCGAGGGTTATCATCAGAGCCGATGCTGCCATCATAGCAATTGTACAGTTCAGAACTCCACGTACCAATCGCTTCACTCATAAATCTTTTCCTACTATTGAGTTGCCATTATAATCATCAACGCAATAGCCATGGGCAGAGACCACCTCGCTTCTCACAGCTCTAGGTTAGAAGAATATGTAGCAAAAATTGTCAGCAAGAATCTGACTTGACAGTTCAGTGTTGAGATTGGGTTGAAGGATTAACAAGCACACGCCCAGTTGAAGAAAATGGCCCCATGGCAATCCGATTTTGAGTTGCAGACAACACTCCTCCATTCTCAACAGTTTGAAGAGCAATATCTGTGTCATTGGGCAACCTTGTATTTCCCATATGGACTGGGCTGAGCAGACCCTGCATTCTCACCAAATAGCTCTGGCTGGAAGGTTGGGTTCTTACATACCGAGTGGTTGTCACCACACTGCTGGCAGATGACCTTTCGGAATCAGCAGTGCGGAGATTGGATAAAGCACTGAGGTCAAGGTTTGGGAAGACTGAGCATCGGCACCTAGGACACTTCACGTTCAGTCGAAGCCATTCATCAATGCATTCTATGTGAAAATTGTGAGCACAAGGCAAGCCGCGAACCTGCAACACTTCCAAGAAAAGACTTGTGCTCATGTGCTCTTTTAAAAACATCAATGCGTGTACGAGTTTGCATAGAGGCTTGTGACTTGTGAATCCATAAGGGTAAAATTTTACATCTGCTTGCCACTGTTTCCCAGAATATATGGAATCTATAATCCATTTAGTGGATGAGAAATATTGCACCCTAAGGAGCAAGAATTCTAATGTTCGATGCCACATCTAAGATATGTAAAATCGCTTACACTACATGAAGAATAAAAAATGGACAAAAAAGAAATTTTTACCTCATTTCCCACATGGAACTCTTCCAAGCAGATGGGGCATTCACTACAATCAGTTGGTACAGCCTTTAACCTAAACTTTGGAAGTTCCTGAATGAGTGCCTCCACAGCTTCTCTCTATGAATGACAAAAGAAAATCCCAAGCCATCAGAACCCAAAACAGATCAAAATAATAATAATAATAATAATGAGATAAATGGCTACAATACTTCTAAAATGGGAGACCTGTATGCAAAAGGAAACAAATATAGCCAGTACAACCCCAAAATATAAGGAAAATTCAGTTCTTATTCTTGGTGATGTGGGACTCACCTGAGCTGCAGTCAGATAAAGTCCAGGATGATATGCAGCTGTGTCTTGGCCAATGCCTCTCATCTCTTGCCCTGCAGCTTCAAATGCCCACTCTGGTACTCGGATCATGTCAAGCAAAACCTGAATAAACAGTAAGTGGTTTAATTCAAGTTTTTTTCCCCTCCTTTATCAGGTGTTGCATGAATGAAAACCAAATCCCCTTCCCACCCACGCTCGCAAGATCAGAACTCCAGACATCTTGCACCACCCTAAGAGGTATTTGTAGTTAAACTAAATCAAGAAAAATTCAAGGACTATCAAACAAAACTAAGGTCAAATTCAGAACTTTGTTTGCACTAATCAGCCACATGGGGAACATGGAGAAAGAATTTTGTTACTGCTAAAACTCCCCGACGAAAAAGAAAAGGAATAAAATAATAACTAACAGAGCTTTTTTTTTTTAACACAAAGCAAAATGATGAGTGACCATCGCATTTACATCTAATTTAGCTTATTGAAGTACCAGATCAAAACCACACTAATCAATGATAGCCAAACCTGAAGAGCATGCATTTCAAACCCAGTATGCAAGAAATATTCAAACTTACCCCATATTCTGAAACAGGAATCCCCTGCTGAGCACGTATTGAGTGAGCTTGCCTTCGTGTCAGCCACTGCAAAAGTGGAATTCAAAGAATAAGGACGAAAACATATACTTGCAAATGTAAAAATGACCAGTCTATTTTGTATACCTAAGGTGTCACATGAGGTAAGCAGAGGAAGTGAGATCAGAAATAACGAAAACCAATAAGTGAAGGTTCAATCAAGGCCCAGAAGTAGGTTACAGCAGAGTGTAATGACAATCACACACAAAGTGCAGAAAGTGTAACTGACCTTTCCCATAGACATGCAGGCAATGCAAAGCAGTCCACAGTAGCTGAAAAGCAACCAAATAAGGAAACCCCATTTCTGACCCTCTTCAGGCAACTGCAAGAGTCAAACATCATTGTTTCATGAATTAGAAGAGTTGGCAAATGAATGTACCCTAAAAAAATTGGAAAATGAAATACTTACACAATCTCTCGCACTTGTGAACCACAAGGTGCCGATTATAGTCCAAGCCCAAAGAAATGGATAAAGTAGCAGTGATAGAATTGAAAGAACCACTACTCTTCCACAAAAACGAGCATACCTCTGCTGCCACCCAAGATCCCTAAAAGCATATCAAAAAAGAAAAGATCACTTATTCTGCAAAATTCCGCTATGTGAAACAACTGCACTTCCAATCAAGAAGAGAATAAAAAACAACGTTTGGAAATTGTTTTTTTCGAATTGTATAAAATATAGTAAATAATAATATTTAAATAAGAAACTGAACGAAGACTGATTGAATCCAAGCATTAATAGCCACAAGACAATCATTGCTCATTGTAATAACAAAATGTCTCTAACAAACAGCTAAAATTCCTCGATGATCCCACTAAAGGTGGTACAGGTGTAAATTTCGCATCTCATTTGAAGTAATGTGGTATTACAAATACCTTGCTTAAAAGTTTCAAGTTGAACTTATGTCATTGGCAGACGTGTTCCAATAAGCAAAATATACTCATCATAAAACAATTAATGATAGAACACTTACAATCCCATTCCAGAAGCCAGTCCATTATCTACAAACATCAACAAGCGAAAAACAAACACAGTCGTATAATCAACCTGAAGAAACAACAGTAATCCATCAATTATTATAAAACATTCTCATTAAGAATCAAAACCATTAAAAAAGCAAAATCGAATTGATAAAAATTCTTCGAAGTTTCAGAAACCCACCACTATCCATATGTGCAACGGATATGTACAAAGATGATAACGCTTCCAATTAATCGCAACAATGATTCTATTAGCAACATAATAGTAAAGAAAACACCCGCTTAAAACTTTATTACTTTCATTTCCCTGCATGTTCTCGGAAACCAAACAGAGCTATAATGAATTTAAAAAATAAAAAAATAAAAAAAAGGATACACACTGGTCGCAAGCATTGACAAGAAAAATCCATCGTACCTGCAATCACAAACCTTCACATTTCATTTTTTTTTTTTTTTTGTGAAAAGGAAAGAAAAGAATTTCAAATTGACTAATTAATTAAGAAAAGATTAAAACCGACCACTTGAAATCAACGCCTCTTATGGCCATGCTTCGTCAAATTGAAACCCTAGAAGTAGAATGGGATCATCAATCTTTGAGAGTCAATCCTCATTTGACAACACAAAATTTTTTTTTATTATTTTAACCAAAATCGAAGGGCAAAGTTGAAAATAAGGAAATCTTGTAGGATTCGGTTCATGAAATTGAACTTTTTGGGAAGAATCAATTAAGTGAACTGAACTGGTAGAGAGAGAGAGAGAGAGAAGAGAGGGACTTGTAAGAACCGGACGAGCATACAGGAGTTTACGCCGTTTGGTGACGGAGTTAGTGGGCGTGATTTGGTGACGTGTTTTATGCTTTTTTGGAAGAATGTGTGCTCATGCCATAGTCAATGCACGTGGAATTTGATCTGTGTATGGACGGACGGACGAGATTTGCAGGGCGGCTAATGGCTGCCACGTGTAACGATTTTGCTGGCGTGTTTGATACGAATTTGTTAAATTTACTCAACCTTGTTTTATTGGATTAACTTTTGTTAAATTTTAATTCCCAATAAATCATAAACAACGAATGTGATAAAATAAAAAATAAAATAAAATAAAGATATTGAAAGCTGTTTTAAGAATAAAGGAAGAATTAATGTGGATGGATGGGTACAACAACTAGAAGACCCAAGAGCAGATATTTATATATAACTGTAATACTATATAGCAAATTGTAAAATGAATAATTACTACTGTATATATAGCGTGCGTGTCATGTTGGCTTAATCTATGAACTTTGGGTTTCGATAATATTGAAAGTATTTTGTTGTGTAGCATGTACTAATTGATTGGGACTAGGAGTTAAAAAGCATAAAATAGAGCCAATTTGAGTTGATTTGATGTTAATGGGTTTATACACAATCGCTGACGGGTCAATTTGCTGTTGCTTTCAATTTCATTCTGGCCAATTGAAAAAGATGGTTGAACTTGAAGCCTAGTTAGGCGTAAGCAGCCATATATATATATAGAAAGAGAGAGAGAGAGAGTATACACGCGCACACATAGACATGCTGTGGGTACTAACAAAGTATCGGCTCCATTAGTAATGGGGTCTTCTTAAGTGATTTGACTGAGTTTGCTTTTTATTTCAAATCGCAGGGAAGTTGCTTTTATTGGGAGAACTTGTGCCTCCCGATTTGAGCGGACACTTCTAATCTGAGTTGTGGTACATGTTTAAAGATGCTTCCCACAATTAGGGCCCTCCCTAAAATATCCCGTGGTTAACAAAAAAAAAATTTAAAAAATAGACATGTCGTGGGTTTTGCAGTCTGGTTGTGGTTGATCCATCTAACACCACATGTGAAGATGAAAACAAGGTCTATGGCAAAAGAAAAAAACATAAGACGAAGAACATGAAACAGCTTCATGTGCAATGCTCAGAAAGCTGCTGCAAAATTAATTATGTAATATCCTAGCAGTTCATTTGTGGTAAGAACTGATAGCTCATAAATTGGGCAGAAATCAGCTTTAGTCACTCAGTCGTCACTTGAGCGAAGAAGAATAATGACGCTATTTACATTAGTTACACCCCTCAAAAATGACCTTCCACTTCCCTCAACTCAAGCCCCACTAACCATCTCCTCTCTCCGCAAAACTTGTCCAGTTTCATGCTTCCACTGGTCAAAGCACCATGTGCTCTATGCCATACCACGGCCGAAAGTTATGGGGTGCTAAAAAATGATTTCATTTAAAAAAAAAAAAAAAAAACTTAAGAAGCCTTATTTCATTCAAGGTTTAGAATATAAGCGTGTACGTCAAAAGTTATCAGTGTGTAGAGGAACTTTAACAAAAACAAAATTACGAGTGTTTTTTTTACATGTGGGCGTCTGTGCCTCTTCAACGTGATTTTGAAGGTTAAAATCGTACGTGCATAAAGGGGGCTTGAAGAAACTTTTGAGGGTGCCAATAGTCCAATTCCCTTCCTAAATTCTTATGAAGTTTCGATGGCCAGCTTATATTGGGCCTACTGAAGTTTATTAAGCCATGTGTCCCTGATAGGCATAAAGTTATGGGTCTTTGTCGTTCACTCCAATTATATACACCGCAAACAAATTCTACATCTACATCCTACTGGGTTGTAGACATTCGCTTATTAATTATTATAGAAAAAATAGCAGTGGCATGGTATATCTCCTTAAAAAAGAACAATGGTGTGGGCATTATTCAAACTTCAATTTAATTTTTACGGCTGTTTTGCCCCACTTTCATTTATGGCATCGCTGTTAAAGACAGCAACCAACCATCAATTTGATTGCACGACTTAATCGTTGGGTTTGAGGTATGGTGGATTAAAAGTCAGAATTATTGTAAAACAAAGAATTATATCTATAGATAAAATTTGATAATAAGTACAAAATTAAAAATTTAAAAAAATTATATATTTTTCATCTTATAAATGAGTTAAAAAATAATTTAACTTCTAAACTACATCAGCAAATATCTATAGAATAATTTTTTATTTATAATTACCATAATTCTAAACAAGCATAACGATAATTGCTAGATTACAACAATAATATTTATTTTTATAATCGTGCTGTTATCGTCCATGTCCAACATTAATGTTTAATAATGCAAACTTCGGTGACCTACACGTGGGGTGGACCTCCTAGATAATGGGGATAGATAGGGGTTACTGAGTTCCACACTGCACTAGTTCTCAAATGCTACTGCTTGTGGATATGTCTTTCAAGTCAAAAGAGAAGCATCTCTGTGTTGGTAGTATTATAAAAAAAATTATTATAAATTAAAAATTCTAGAAACCATCAAAACTATGAATTTTCTACATGATTTTGGCTTTTCCCTCAAATCCAACAGACATTGTTCAATTTATAAATCATCTTGCTCGCTTACCTGCTTGCTTACTCTAACTACTTGCTCAGTGTTTCGATAGTCGTGTTCCCGATTCAAATAAGTCCAAACTCCACCACTTCCCACATTTGATTTGAGAAAACCATGTTATGGCAGAGGTTCCCTGCTTATCCTCCCACTAGGTCAAGTAATTAACTGGTTTTTCATAACCCTAGATTCAGCCACCATTTTCCTTGACACTGTCAAACGGCACCCACCGATATTGAGAGTCTTCTTACTCAAAATGTGTGGTTTCTAAAATTTTCTCCCTTTTTTTAATCTCTTCTCTTTCATTAGGAGATCTTTGAATTGTAACTGCTTTTACCGTGCTAAAGGCTAAAGCTAAGATGTGAGATCTGATATTGACTTAAATTCCACATCCTCTTAAATTTCAGGATTTTTTATTTATGTATATGAAAAACTACCCGTTAGCTGAAAATCACCTCATTTTTATTAACAGCTTAATGTTTGGCGATCAATTCAAAAATCAATTTATTGATCGGTTGAATTAATTTCTATAAATAAAATAAATTCTCGATTATTGTAATTATATTTTTTTAATTTACTATCTTTGTATTAATTGAGCTTTTAAATTTGTATTTGAAAAAAGAAAAAAAAATTTGTCTCTCAACCTCTTACAATCTTTATCTTTAGTAGTATTTGGTGAAATGAACACTAAGGCGTAGCTTTCGCTAAAAGGACAAGAAAATGTTCAAAAAGCTAGGTCGGCCCCGCTGCTTATTTAGTCCTCAAAGAGGCCGCGTACCGAATCCCCTCTCTCTCTCCGTTTCTCTGATAGACACTCAAGAAGTCACCATGACTATTATTTTCTTCTTCATCTTCTTGTTCTTATCGACCTCACCTTTCAATGTAAGCATCTCATCTTGTTTTTCCAGATCACTTAAATTACAATATGCATGCCATTTTATGTACACATACATTAATTGTTTGATATTGCAGGTTTCTTGTGAAAGAGTTACTAATCGCGTTTCAAGTACTAGTACTGGAGGGAACCCATATACGGCGAAAGCTTCATTAATTCGATACTGGAACAACCACATCTCCAACAATCTCCCAAAGCCCGAATTTATTCTCTCCAAAGCGTCCCCGCTAAACGCCATTCACCTGGCAAAACTCACCATACTCGCCGCCCAAAACACCCTGTCTTCACACCTCCCCGCCTTCTGTTCCTTGGCCAACTTGATATGCACATTAGAGTTCGACGACCAGTCCTCCTCATCAATCCGAGACGCCAGCTTTGCTGTTTATTCTAACAAAAACTTCGCAAACTACGGCGACTCGAAACTCGGCGGGATCGACTCCTTCAAGAACTACTCACAAGCCCTCAACACCCCCAATGACTCCTTCAAGAAATACAGCAGAGAATCTACCGGCCACACAGAAGACTTCACCAGCTATGCCAAAGATGGCAATGTTGCTAATGAAAACTTCACCAGCTACGCAGCCAATGCTAATGCAGGCTCGGGTGGCTTCACCAACTACGCTGAACGAGTCAACGTGCCGAATCTCCGCTTCGCCAGCTACGTCTCCGACGGTAACAATCACAAACTCAGTTTCACAAGCTACGGCAGTGACACAAATTCGGGCGCTGAAGGGTTTATGAGCTATGGCAAGAATGGCAATGCCGGCCCCACTGATTTCACTAGCTATGCTGATAGTGCCAATACTGTTGGCTCCAGTTTTACGGGCTATGCGGAGTCCGGGAATGCTGCAAACGACTCGTTCAAAGCTTATGGGGTGTCTGGCAACAACCCACATAACAACTTCAAAAGCTACGGCATCGGTGCTAACTCGGCTGTGGCTGGGTTTACAAGTTACAGAAATGGAGCCAATGTAGGTGATGATTCGTTTCAATCTTATGCCAAGAACGCAAATTCGGGTAAAGTTAACTTTGCTAATTATGGCAAAACATTTAATTTAGGAAATGACACGTTCAAAGAATATGGGAAAGGATCTGTGGGTCGGACCTCCATTGGGTTTAAGAGTTATGATATGGGTCGTTCGTTCAAAGAATATACCAAGGGTGTCCCTGTCACATTTGCTGGTTACACAAACTTAAGTAGTGATGCTAATTCTGTAAATAGGTGGGTGGAACCGGGTAAATTCTTCAGGGAGTCCATGTTAAAGCAAGGGAACGTTATGGTTATGCCCGACATTAGGGATAAGATGCCCAGAAGGTCATTCTTGCCCCGGTCAATTTCGTCTAAATTACCGTTTGCAACCTCACAGTTAACCCAGCTGAAGGAAATTTTTCGTGTACGAGACAACTCGAGCATGGAGCGCGTGATATTAAACGCGCTGGCCGAGTGCGAGAGGGCACCGAGCCCGGGAGAGACCAAGCGTTGCGTGGGTTCGGTCGAGGACATGATCGACTTTGCAACCTCAGTGTTGGGTCGTAATGTGGTGGCAAGGACGACACAAAATGCGAATGGGTCAAAGCGAAGAGTGACGATCAGTTCAGTCAGCGGAATCAACGGTGGAAAAGTGACTAAATCAGTGTCGTGTCATCAGAGTTTGTATCCTTATCTTTTATACTATTGTCACTCTGTGCCAAAAGTGAGGGTTTACGAGGCTGATGTTCTTGATGTGGTGAGCAATGCCAAGATCAATCATGGGGTTGCCATCTGTCATATTGACACGTCATCGTGGAGCCCAGGACATGGAGCATTCGTGGCACTTGGATCAGGGCCCGGACAAATTGAAGTCTGCCACTGGATCTTCGAGAATGACATGACTTGGACCTCTGCGGATTGAGAGGAGATTATTATTAAGCATTTAATTATTTGTTTTGGTTCTGTTTAATTGCACGCTTCACTTTTTCTTTTTTTCTTTTTTCTTTTTTTTTTTAGAAAAAATAATTGCATGGTTTCGTTAAGCATGTTAATTATTGTCATTGAGAAACAAGAATTTGAAATCTTAGTTTCGGATTTTAGATGGTTTGTTTGTTTATGTAGTTTTTGAAGATTTAATAATATCATTTCAAAATTATTGATCATATAATATATCATTTCAAAACTTTTGATAAGTAAAATAAAACTAATTATATATCATAGCGCTCATCAAATTTTACTTAAATTCCATTATTTAAGGGATCAAACGATTTATATTTTAAAAAAATTGTATGATTTTTATCTTTTTATTAAGATATAAGTTTTTAAGTACCAATTTTAATACTTTTGATTTGATCAGTATTATTTAATTATGTAAATTAAATAATTCTGGTATGCTTTTGATAAAAATATGTTATTGGTGTTAGATATAAAAGGGATCAAAATTCAAAACCAAGTTATATATATTTGTTTATATTTCAATATTATTTTAAAAAGTTTTTTTCCTAGAATATGTCTTCTTAATTTTGTCTATACTTTCGCTTTGTCGGGTAGTGTCTACATTAATTCGGATTAACTGAAAAGGGGATTATCAAATTTTTTCTATTGAAATCATATATACTACTTTCTCTCTTGCTGCTTTGATAATAGCCAATAATCTCCTTACAACACAATATTATAGTGTGTTTACTTGAGGATTTAGTGAATGAAAATGAAACCTATATTTACTTAGCAAAATATAATTTGAGAATGAAAATAAAATGTATGAGTCCCACACAAATTGAGAATAAAGAATGAGAATCTCATTCCTATGGGGGATTGGAAATGGAGATTTTCATTCTCTGAACTGACTTTTGTATCCCTCTAATTTTTTCATATTTTTCAAATTACGCTCGCCCAAATTACGATTAATTTTATTATTTTAAATGTCATTATTATTATTATTAATAAATTTTATTAACTTTATTATTTTAGTTATTATTAATTATTGTCATTATTATTTTTATTAATATTATAATATTAAATTATTTTAGTTATTATTAATTTTATTTTTATTTTTAATTAAAAACATTTTTATAATAATATTTATACATGTATCTAATTAATGAAATTACATTATTTAATATTATGAGTATTTTGGTAAATTGATTCTCATTCTCATTTCTCGTTCTTATTTATTTTGCTAAGTAAACACATCAATGACATTCCAGCACATTCTCATTCTCATTTATTTGTTACTAAGTAAACATTGGAATCGCACTCCCATTCTATCCCACTCTTATTCTTAGCTCATTCTCATTCCATGAAGTAAACGCACCATTACAGTATTACTCTTATTTTTAAATATATTTTTATTTATATTTATTATAAATTAAATAAATCATATGCAGGGAAATTAAAATTTTAAGTTTTAAAAATAAGAAATATATGTTTTGAATTAAAAATTAATAATAAGATATTTTCTTGTAATTTTTTATTATTTTATAAATATTTTCTTATAATAACATATAAAATACAAAAAAAATCTTATTATTAATTTTTTTATTCACATCAAAATATATATTTTTTATTTTTGATATTTAAATTTTGATATGCCGCGGAGTAGAAGGAATAAAAACAAAATCTAATTCATGATGGGTATGGTCTGTTTTGTGCTGTTTAAAATACTCATGGCCTATATAGCTCAAAGATTGGATGGCCTACAGAAACAGAATCCACCAGTGTATTAGGAATTTGATTTTAGTTGCTTCTGCTACAGAATAAAGGAAAAGAAATAAAGTGCGCATGTTTTGTAACTCATTGTGCGGTCAAAAGTGAGAACAAAAAGCATGAAATTTGAGCAGCTTTGCCTTTGAGTGAATTCCAAGAAATGCATCTGCATGGTGAGTGGGCTGCTTGCTGTTGCCTGCTGCCTGCTGCCTTCGGCCTTCGGCCTTCTTGTTCTTGATGATTCTGCAATACTGCTATCAGAGAGTGCAGACATGAATTGCAAACACAGGCAAAGTTGCTGGACCCCACCGGGTAATGGGTCCCCCGTTAAATCAAAGCATCAGCATTCAGCAGCAGATTACAGCCGTCCATTTACAAAAGGGTAGAATACCTTTTTTTTTTTTTAATTCTTTTTTTTTTCATTTCATTCTTGGATGACGCTCTCTTTGGACCTTATTTAATGTTGAGGTATTGTGAAAAAAAAAATAATAGTAGCTAATAAATATGATTTTTAAATGATAATTTTGATAAAAATAATAAAGACATTATAAGATTTGCATCATAAAAATTGTTGACTAAATCAACTTAACTTCTAAGTCCAACAATTAATATTTAGTAAACATGTTAGTACTTTATTTTCTAAGTGCAGCTACCATATTTCAATACCAAATGAGGCTTTGGTACTCGATATTACTAGAGTGTGGACAAAGTAGGGTGGGCACTCTTCTCATTATTATTGTAACACTTTGTATTTACTCTTACATAATTAGTTAAGCCCAAAAAAGCAAATAGTTTGAAAATTCTACACTTTTGAGTGAGAGAAAAATTTTTGATTGGCCAATAAGAAAGATAACCAGAAAAAGTTGGATAATTGGCACCCCTCCAAATATCTCTTAAAATTTAGTTTAAGTATTTCATGACTTTTAAATTTTATTAAAATTATATAAAGGATAATTTATAATTAAACCCTTACTCAAAAGTCAAATTAACTTTTTTTTTTCTAATAAGACTTAGGCATAATTTTTCTCCTGTGAGTTTTGTGTTTGAATTAAAAACTATTGGTACCCTTTAAATACCCCTTAAAATCTTTTTTTTTATTATTTTCTATTTCTTTTTTTTTTGAATGAGAAGTACCTTCATTTCAACTTAAAGAAGAAAATAAGTACAACAAGTGGGGAGGGTATGAACCCATCCAAACAAAAGTTTCGAGTATCTCTAGAGCTAGCTTAGCTAAAGAGTGGGCTATCGCATTACAAGATCTATTAGCATATTGGACACAAATTGAGCTAAAGCTCTTTAACATTTTCTGCACTTCTGAAATGGTCCACAAAATCTCGGATCTGCAGCCCCGATTGTTGTTAACTAACTTAACAATCTCTTGAGCATCTGATTCCACAATCAGAGACTTTATACAAGCATTCCTTGCAACCTGCAGCCCCCATTCGACTGCTTCCGCTTCTGCAAAACACACATCACCATAGAACTTGGAAACTTTGACTGCAGTTGCAATCACATTCCCATCTTCATCTCGAATTACAGCCCCTAGACCTGCAATTGGCATCTTATTAGATATGTGTTTAGTCTTTTATCTCTAGTTTAATCATGCTTTAATTTTCTTTTTAAGTTAACTTACGAGGTAAGTTTTATCTTATTATAAATAGGGATGTCTTATCATTATTTTAGAGAAATATTTTATAATTTTTTTGAGATTATTTACCAAAATCTCTCTTGTAGAATTGATTAGATTAAAGCATCATCTAATCTTACTCTAAAGCATTATAAAACATCAATAAGTAGTTTGGTTTCAAATGAAATCAAATCAGGCTTCGATTAAAGTATAATCTAATCGCGTCGGTTTTGTCTAATCCTAAAATGATATCCAGTATTTATATACTCTATCAATCCACTTTTGCTACTCCACATTGTCAATTAATATTAGAGAAGATCTGTGACAATTGCAATAATTTTCCTGGCGACCTTTATAATCCATCCCATCGACCATTGATTCCATTGGGTGGGGGGGGGGGGGGATTCTCAAATCAGAAAACCTATCAATTGAATAACCACCACAAACTGCCATCGTGCCAGCATTACACTTCACCATTTGCTTTCACAGTCAATAAACGTCACCACATACTTGTCATCCTCCACCTATCGTCACCATCTGCCAATAGCCACCTGAAACCATTGTATGAAGCAATCTAAATACACCACCATCAAACTCCCCTCTAACCTCACATCAAATCCAAGCCACCATCAGATTTGATTAGCCTCCAAAACCACCATACCAAAACACCATAAGCATTAAGCAACCACCAATTGAAACAAACTTTTCACTAAATCACTATGATTTGGTTGTCACTGTTACTACTATTCACTTTTCACCATCATATCTATCGGATTTGACCCTCACCATTACTTTCGTCCATACCAAACCCATGAGGTAAGTAGAGATGGCAAAACCCCGGGCCGGGTCCGGGTATTGCCATGACCGGACCGTGCCCGGATGCAATCGGTCCGGGTCTGGGTTCGGGCCGAGTTTTAATTCGGGTACCCGAATTTTATATTTTTTAATATTTTATGTGTATATATTTTTTATTTTTTGATAATTTTATAAGTTTTAAATTTATTTCAATAAAATTTGATATGAAAATATAAACTTTAAGTGTTTAAAACTTTATATATGTATAATAAATAAGTTAAATAAATATAAAATATTTAAAATAATATATATTTTATAATTTTTTTTAATAAAATCTGGGTTCCGGGTTTATCAAGTGATGCTCAAGACCGACCCGGCTTCATACCCGGACCGAGTAATATCCGGCTCGCAACACCCGGGTACGGTCCGGGTCCGGACCGGGCGGGTATTTTTACCACCTCTAGAGGTAAGGATATTTACACTTTCGCAATTGTAAGAAAAATTGAAAACAATGTTAAAGCATCGTTGTTATCGTTCTATTTATGATGTGACATTCCTTCATGCGCACTGGCATGAGAAATTTCTTTATTGATTAGACATAATTGAGTAATGGTTTATAGATAAATGGATTCTTGAAGAAAAGCAAGTTTCTTATGTTATTCATAGATTGGGAATAAGTGTTTCAGTTTGGTAGGAACAATTACGTCTTAACTTCAATAAGAAAAAAGTAAAATTTGATTATGGAATCACATGAAGTGAATCTTGAGATCCAAATTCATTCTTCTTGATTATTATTATTATTATTTGTATAAGACGGTATGAGATTTGTGTCTGATTATGCTCCTGAGCTTGGATAATTTTTTGGGCATGAATATTATTATGAACTTGAGAAGCATACAAATACAAAATTTTAAAGAGATTATGTGTTTCTGTTTAAATTTAAATACCTTTGTACATTATCTATACTTTGCAATAGACTATCTTTTTAGCCATTCAAATTTAGACACAATTTAAATTTGTGAATAATAAATTTGAACTAGTTAAGATTCATCCTAGAAACTAGATGAGCAAAGTAGTTGAAGTGGAAGATGGAAAGATGGAAGAAATTTGAGCTTCACCATCGGTTGAAAATGTGCCTAATGTTGTACACTACAACAAATACCATTTATAGTAGCATTTCACAGTAGCAATTTTTCTTTTAATGTTACCAAATGTCATTCTACAGTAACACTTTATTAAAAAATGCTACAATTGACTATTCATTAGTGCTACTTTATTTTTTTATTATATTTTACATTCAGTTTGTAGCATATTGTTAGAGCTACGTTTTATTTGTAATATTATAGCACTTTAAAAATGCTACAAATTAATGTTATATTTAGTAATATTTTTATAGTAGCATATCTATAAGTGCTATGTATATATTATTTAATATCATAGCATTTTAGAAATGCTACAAAAACAATTTTAATTTAGTGACAATATAAAAAAGCTACCAAAAGAGAGGGAAAGAAAGACGAGAAAAAAAAAGCTATCAAAAGGGAGGGAAAAGAAAGACGGGGGAAAAATTGTCGATCGCGGAATGAAAAAAATAAAATGACCTTAAAAAATAATTATAATCATCTTTTGTCTACAATCCCTAATTTGCGTTGGAAACTTAAAGTCACCCAAAACTCTCAGTCTTCTTCTCTCATTTGAGTATCCTCTCTATTAGATTTTTGAAACCTAATATCCTTATCCCTTATAATTTCTTTAGAAATCATTTTACCCGTTCATCCCCCTTAACTTGCTGAGCAATTGCAACCCAGATGGCTTGTGTTTGATAGAATAAATTGATGGGTCTGGATTTCCCCAAATATGGCTTGAATGCAACGGAGGTAATTTCTAGGTTTTGCTTTTACGTTTGTTAATTTTTGTTATTGATACTCAGGATGATGGGAAGTTGCTTAGAGAAAATGGTGTGAGTTTGAAAAAAGTGACGAAGAGGCTGCAAATTTTTTGAATGAGAATAGTAAGTCCATTAGATTAACAATATTTCGTCCCTAGAGAGAGAAAGTGTTTGAAGATATTAACAATTATTTTGATACTTAATGCTATGTTCAATTTGGGAAATTTATGAAGTATCAATTTCAACTTTGCTGGCTGCCGCTTTGCTCTTGTTCTTTTTTTGTGCAATTTACGATTGTTATCATTTAGCACGTGGAACCATCTAATTTTAGAGAGGTAATTGAAAATACTTAAGCTAATTTTTTTTCCCAATTTTCCTTTCAATTCCTTCCATAATTAATATGAAACTTATAAGAAATCCTAATTTTCTCTTAATTTCTGCAAATCATCCATAACTTTTTTGTCTTTGAACTTCTAATTCCTTGTGGTTTTATAATTCTTTCTCAAATAAAAGCCTTTTCCTCATACCTTCTCTGTTTTCGCTTATAAAATTTAGTTCTAGTCCCAAATTTTTGCTTTTGGTATATTATTATGAAATTGTGTTATATGTTGTTTGGATTTGTGCATTTTCCCTGGTATTTTCTCAAATATTTTATTAACACACTTCGAATTTTAGTTAAAGCTCAACTTTGAAGGCAATCAAACACAGAATTGGATTACGATATGAAGAGCAGTTGTTTGAAGAAAGTTGAAGTTACTGGACATGGTTAAGGTTCTGTTGTAACTAGTTCTTGTTATAAGGTAACTATCAATATAATTCTTATCTTTTTTTTCCATTATATCAATTTATGTTGGAAAAAGTTGCAGTACTTAATTTAACATTCATTTGGTTGTCTTGTTGGATGAAGTTGCAGTACTTAATTTCTCATGCCACTTTAATTGATTTTTTTTCCAGCAATTTTTTTCCTATAAGCTAAACTTGCTGATCAAGCTTGGTTATGCAATAACTTTGGGTATTATGTGCTATTTCAGTATGTCTCTCCAGTAATGTTTGGTTGAACAAAATTAAGAAAAGTTGCTTGCTCTTTGGTTAGATGCTTGTAGGTCACAAAAGTTCCTACTTTTGCGCTTTGAAGCAATAAATAATTTCCTATCAATTATTGAAGTGAATATTTGGATAGACCTACCTAGTTTGTGAGTTGTAGGTTGATGTCTCATGAGATTAAAATGAATGATGTTTAAGTAAATGGAATTTTTAGAGTCATCATGTACTAAGGCAGAATTAAATTGGAGAAAACAAGGAAAAAATAGGCAATCAATTACTATGAAGCTCTAAATTAATAGTCTGAGTTGTATACCTATCTCTTGTGTTTTTAATATTCTAGTTTGTTAGACCATCTTATGTTTTTTTTTTCATATGATTTTCTAGTTGATTTGTTAGACTATGTAGCTATGGCATAATTATTCAAGTGATTTAGAAGTTTTTCTCCAAAAGAAAACTTTTAATTGTATTTATTTGTTAGATTTGAATTACTTACTTAACCACTTCCTTAGGATATATTTAATGGTGATTAATATTTTTTCTAAGAGCAAAACACAATTATATTTTTGTTCTGAATTCATATGCAGGCTGTGAAGATAAAGAATATTTGGTGCAGGCCATGAAATCAAGAATTTTTAGCTAAGTGTTGAAGGCAACTTGAAGATATAGTACTAGATTTGTTTTCCCTAATTTTTTATCATTAGAAAATATACAAGTATGACACAAATATACTTATCATTGTGTCTAATTTTTTAAGTAATTGGATGTTCACATATTATTACATAATTGAATTAGATGAACAATGAATTGTATGTATAATTAGTAGCCTTTAAAAATATTGAGAATAAAAACTACATTACAAGTATCAATTTTTCTATCTTCAATAACCTTACAAATATGCTATGGTAGCCACTTATAAATTATTCAGTAGCGTTTTCTAATAGCCATAGAATGTTACATATATGTAATAAATTTGCCAACAATAGCATTTTTTTGTGCTGTAAATATAATATGGTAGCACTTTCCGGATGCTATACATAAGAGAATGATTGCATTTCTACAATGTAATAATCAATGATTACATAGCTTTTTATAAATGTTATGTATAACAGTTTGTAGCATTGAATGAATACTATCAAATGCCAAGACTTTTAGTTACATGGGCTAACTTAGCATTGCCTAAAATGCTACCATTTGCTTTTGGTAGCATTTTTCAGATGCTACTATACATACTTTTTTTTGTAGTGGTAGAAAAAAAGGTACAACACATTTTTTATTTGAGGTTTTAGTCTAATAATTTATGTGAGAATGTGCATGATATTTCGAGACAAGACAAATATTAAAAAAGCCGAGATGATCGATATGGTTCTACCTATACAAATTGAAGAGAATAAGGTTGTGCTTAAAGAAGATTTGGCAAAAATGTGAAATTTTTTGGAGAGTGCATTGAGCAAAAATTAAGAAAATGTAAGAGTTATCTGATCATTGTTCATTTTTATAAGTCTTCGTCACCTTGAAGAATGTATAAGTGAATGAAAATGATGAAATTTGGATTTGTCAAAATTTCGAGAAAGATTAATGAAAAACGCTACAAGTTCAAACTATAAGATGCATTGCTTTTCCACTACAAGTTCATCTTCCATATAATCTCGAGTATAAGTTTTTATTAAAGAGAAGGTGAATGATATAGGAGTTTTAGGCTTTTATTATTTCAGTCTTTTTGTTATTTTCTATTTCAATTAGCATCTTATTTAGTATATGTTTCTTTTATTTCCAATTTAATCGTGATTTAGTTTCCCTTTTAAGATAACTTGAGAAGTGAATTTTATCCTATTATAAATAGAAAGGTCATGTAATTGTTTTGTAAGAAGTTTTTGTTTAATAAAAACCCCTCATTTATAATTTCCTTTGGGATCATATATTAAAATATTTGTTTTAGAGTCGTTTGGATTAAAGTATTATCTTACTTATCATACTGAAAAGTGTTATCGAATCTCATTGAGTCATTTAGATTAGAACGAGATCTAATCACGCTCTATTAGAATATAAACTAATTATATTGGCTTGGTCCAATCCTAAAACGATACCTAAGCATCAGTCCACTTCCGCTACCCCTACTACATGATAAATGCTGAAGTATTATCTTACAGAGTGTCCTACGCACCTTTTTAATTGCATAATGCATGCTAGAATATGAACGTGACAATTAGACCATGATTTCCTTATTCTTACATACTGTGATTGTAGTTAATGGTTCATATTACTTCACTAAGTGACTGTATTTATGGTTAGGGTCTCTTTTTAAGTTACGTAACTACTGACAACCTGTCAAAATTCATCCATTAGACTACCTAACTAACTCCATTATTCTATCAATTATTTTTGAAGTTATTTTACCTAATTGTAAGTTATAATATATATAACTTAGACGAACCCTTCAATGTTAAATGTTCTCCAATCACATTCAATTTCTGTATTGACCGTATTGTGTCCCCCAATTAGACCCACACAATATGATGCCTCTGGACTCACAGTTTGTTACTCAATTGCCACACTAATTAGGGAAACTTGTTAGTAACTATAGTCTTGAACTTTGTCACTCCGAAAAGCATATTCCACGGAATCGCCCCAAGAAAGATTTTCTCAAATAATTGGCAAGTATCACATTTCACAGCTATAAGTCAACTTCCAAAATTAATGACAATCTTGCAAGTTCAGTTTACACATGATGAATCAGTAGTTAATTTATTCAACTGTTTTCGCTGTTGCTTTTTCTTTTTAATTTTGTTTTTTTTTTTTAATTTTTTTGTGTGAAGAGAGTAGAAAAATAATATTTAATTTTAAAGTGACCCCAGCCCCACGGCATGAAGAAGAAAGAGGATAAAGTTTATATAGATCCTGTGGTCGTTGGAAAAATCCTGTGATTGTTTGTTAGGACATGACCCGCCAAAATGTATACAATAACTAAATTCTGCACTGCAAGTGCTTCCATAACTCCCAAATTACCATCATCTACCTATGAAAACCCCAACCATTCCCACAAACCAATCAGCCGGCGTCACCTCCTCCCTGCACTCACACTCTCTATCTCCCTCACTTCTCAGCTCAACCCATTTTCTGTACAAGTTGCCGGCGCCCGAGGCCTGTTTCAGATGCCCCCACTTCGACTCAGCAACAGGTAATTTAATAATCCAGCTTTCTGCTTTCTTATAGAATTAGTCAGTGTTCTGAGTTCAAACATTACTGTTCTTAAATTCATGCAATTCTTGTATACCTAACTTCAATTGGGTTCAATTGTGATTCTGTGATGTTACATTTTGGTTGGTATTTGATAAGATACTATCTGGTGAGGGCCGGAGAGTCTGAATATGAGAGCTTCGGGATAGTCAACACGAACCCAGTTGCAAAAACATCTGTTGATAGCGGGTTATCGGAGACCGGGAAGAAGCAGACAGTAACGGCTGCATTTAAGTTGAAAGCAATGGCGGCCTGTGATAGGGGATGCTGGATTTGGCCTTCAATTACTCAGAGAGCTTACCAGGCTGCTGAGGTTATTGCCTCTGTTAATGGGATTAGCCGAAGGTAAGCAAATTCTGCATTTTCCTTCTTTTGCTAGGTCACGCTGAGACAAATTTGGGGATCATGCTTAATACAGATAAATTGCTTTGTTCAATCATTCATGTTTAGGAAATAAAACCGGCCTTCTTCTTCCGGCATACTTAATTTGTTATACCATGTATATGGACTGTAAATAATAAATATACCAGAATCCTAGGAAAATGTGGAACGATAATGCCGGTACAATATTTGTTTTTTCAATTGGTCCAAAGAGTTTCTTATTCATTGCAGTTATATAGTTCCTGAGTATAGCTTCCTGGATGCTCGTGGATTGGGATCTTATGAAGGCAAGAAATTGGAATCTGTTTCAGACGTAAGATATGTATCTATCCATCTATCTGCAACTAAAATGTCTTTATTCTTTGTAATTTTTATTTAAATTATTAGGTAATTCATGGAAAAATGTATAATTTTATACAAAATTTAACTCTAGCTTGATAGCCTCATTTTAGAGTGTTCATATGTCTCAAGATCCTCATGGTTGTCCAATTGCCTTTTTTGGGATGGTTAAGGTATATGTATCAGATGGCATTTCTCCAACAATCAAACCTCCTCCTACAGATGATGGAACCCCAAATGAGAGTGTCGCAGATGTATTTGTTCGTGTTACACAACTAATGTCAATTCTTGAGACTCAGTACTCTGAAGACACAGTCATAATTGTCTCGCCAGATTCTGATAATTTATCAATCCTTCAAGCTGGATTAATTGGTCTTGACCTTCGAAGGTAACCCTGCAGCCATTACCTGCCGCTCTCAATTCAAGAAGTGACCAAGTTTGACGGTTTGTGCCTTTTATTTTGTTTCAGGCACAGAGAACTTTCGTTCGCACCAGGGGAGGTCAGGTTTGTTGATACCAGTAGCATACCCACTTACAAACAGCCTGCATCTGCTGTATATAAATGCTTAAACCCACCAAACTGTAACTGACATGATATCTTCACTAAATCTAGTACTTGCCCTAGAAATTAAGAAACATAGCTGATTAATTCTTTGCTTCCTCAGTATCAAATTATACCATGATCAGGCAATTACTTCCTTTTTGTATGATTGGATGTATCCAAATCATCATACTCTTGATACAACCAAAACTGGGTAGTTGCCCAATTTATCGGTACCTAAGCTACAGAATGACAAAAATGGACAATGACCACAAAGTGAGATTTCTGTTATCTTATTATTAGTTGTTAGACGTAGCATGCCAGTTCCGTGTACCCGCTAGTTATATAGCCCAATTGGGCAGTAAAATTTTGAGTTGGACTATTGGCACCCTATGATCTCCTCATAAAATCCCATTTTTAGTTATATTCATTTTGTTTTTGAAAATATTCTTTTTTTGAGATACACTTTTTTAAGTTCTCAATTTTTATTTGATTTGTTTTATTCTTAAAACTCAAAAGTATTATTGTGCTATTTTTTAATTATTTTCAATTTTATATTACTCTACACACAAATTAAAAATTTATATGGGTGATAATTTTTTTAGTGTTAATCATTGACTGAAATAACACATATTTCAAATTATAATTTCAGAGCAATTTTAAGCATAAAAATATTTAATCAATAAGAAATCAAAAGAGAACAATAGATTATTCTAAATTTATACAATTTATTTTAGTTAAATAGGAAGTAACATATAGATTTTTTTAAAAATGATTGATAATGAATTCAGTAATTTGTTGGAAAAAAATTTATATGTGTTTAATTTTTAATTGTTCTTAATTGTAATTTTATTTAAAGTAGGGTTTTGTAAGAATAATGTAGGGGTGCCAATAGCTCCACTATAAAATTTTAGGCTGTTTTAATATTGAAGTGTTGTGCAGTCCCTTGGACTGTTTAAGTATAAGTAGGGGTGGGCAAAATACCCAACTCGATCCGATCCAACCCGAAAAATTTTCGGATTCGGATCGGATCATGTTGTGAATAGAACCCGATCGGGTGCAATTGTGTCAACTCGATCAGGTCGTGTTCGGATCGGTTGAAACCCGATCCGATCTGAAAACCCGATTAGGTTGACACAAAATTACAAAAAAAAAAAAAAACAAATACAAAATCAAAATCATAACCGCCAAACCTTATCCTAATTCCTAAACACTCACTGTCACACACACACCTCTTAACACTCACGATCCACACACACAAACCCTTACAAACAAAGGTCTAACCACTGCATATGGCACAACTGCACAAGCACTCAAGCAGCAGTGAGCAGCCCACTGCCGACCGGTGCGTCATCCACCCACAAGCGACGCCCTCCCGCTTGCAACTTGGAACCCACCACCGATAGCCACACAGCCCGTCGCCTGCAACTTGAAACCCACCACCGACAGCCACACAACCCGTCACCTTAACGAAGCAAGCTGCAGCCGACCACCACGCAGCAACCACCGAGCCTCTGCGAGGATCTTGATCTGATTCCGATCGACCGATCTACTACTACAAAGTACCAGATTTGCTGCGCCACCTCCAAGCCTCCATTCCTCCACCATCATCTGATCCGATTCAAGCTCCATTAACCCAGCAAGCAGCAACTCAAATTTTGGTTGTAGAATCGAGTTTTGGAAGCTTTGAGTTTGAGCTTTGGAACTTGATGGTGATGATATTTGTGAAAGTGACGTGTGGAAGACTGGAAGTGAAATGTTAATAAGTCTTTTTCTAATTCGACCCGTTTCGAACCCGAACCGATCCAAATTCAACCCGAATTTATAACCCGATTCGATCCAAATATATTCGGATCGGATCGAATCGGGTTATAAATTTGGGTTGAATTCGGATGAAATTTTATTCAACTTGACCAACCCGAAACCCGATCGGGTTGATCCGAACCCAACCCTAACCCGATTTTGCCCAACCCTAAGGATAAGTACCCAGGTGTTACCAAACACTTTTATCTATTGTATGCTTGCCTACGACAATTACAAACAAACCCTTGATTTAATGCGGAATGTTGTTCGTCTGAGCATTCAGCATTATGACGTATTTCAATGTCAAGAATTCAGCCTTAAATTTCTATTTCTCAGCCTTCTGTTGTTAACAACTGTTAAAACGCAGTAAATTCTTCCAATGAATATGAGCATACAAATGAGGCTATGAGCTGTTGGCTGTTGCTAGTCACGCAAATCCAAGTCCGTACAGTCATAATGAAAGCCTTGAAACTTCGGCTGGATCAGTTCCGTCAATTTCCACATTGTTGGCTAGCCTTCAAAATCCCTGGCATGCTCCCCGTTTTAAAGCGCGGAGACGCGTTGATTTTAACGATTAATTTGCCTGATTAAGAAAAAAATGGCTTGGAAAAGTGTCCGTATTCTTGGAAAATATTTACTTACATTACATCTTCCAATTCCAAGTCGGACCCTCATCATGACTTGTAACGATGAAGAGAAAATTGTAACGTGCTGCAAATTCGTACAATGGTCAATTTTATCATAAAATTTTACTTGCCCACATGGTAAATTAGTGTCCCTCAGTGTCCCCCCTTCCCCACACCCCCCCCCCCCCCCAACAACACCCAACCCCCAACCCCCCCACAATATCGTGTTTTTTAAGTCGAAATTTTCGTACTTGCATGAGAATAACATACCAATTAATTCTAACGTATAGACTGTGTTGAAGGTTTTTTTTTTTTTTTTTTTTGGGACTGCTAGACTATGTTGATGTTAAAGTAAGTGATGCTAGTGATTTTTTTAATTAAAAGAGAGGGGGGGGAACAGAAGCTCAGGTACAAAAAAGTGGTCGGTGAACGCGGAGGAAAAGTCAAGGTCAAGAATCAGGTAGATAGCCGCTTCCCCGAAGAAGAGGTCAAGATACATGACATACTTACCATAACCAAAACCCATATAATAAGCGATGACATGAAAAAACAATACCATTCTAAGCTAACTGTCTAATTATCTACAGCAAGAGGTCCAAAAGCATCTCATGTGGCTCAAGCAGCCCATTCAATCGAGATTTTGATTTATTATTGTTTCATTGAGTTTTTTTCATTTTGCTCCTTGTCTTTTTGTTTTAAAAAATTTGACAAACCAAAAGGATCCAAAAATATTTCATTTAAGTCTTCTCTAATTACCTTTGACCGTCAAAAACATATTAATTATTCTATTATTCCACTCATTTTTCTTAAATAGTTATCTTTCACCTCAAATTAATGAAATGAAATGTAGGAGACAACAATTTGTTTCGTTTAAAATGCCTTTTGCCTGTTAACTTTTTTTTTTCTTTTTGAAAAGTAGTCTGTTGAATTTTTACAAGTTCAAAAGTGAAAGCATTTACCGGAGAGGACTAAAGTAATATATTTGTAAAACCTCAGGATTATAAGCTGATTTCAGCAGACAAGCAGGGGTCGATTAATAAAAAGTACCTTTACAGCCTTAATCCTCAGGTTTATGGTCCCACGGTTGGTCATTCGTATTGAACAATTAATGCAGGCCAGTGAGAGGTTTCGTATGACATTTCCCTTCTCTATTGCCTATATAATCAGCTTAGGAGTTTGAATGCAAACGCTACAAAAACTCTTTGGATTCATCCAACTCTCTCTGTAGTCTCTCTTTCTGGCGAGAAGAAGTGCACAGAGAGTGGAGGAGAATGAAGAAAAGAAGCGATCAATCATCAAAACCTGACCGAAAAACCATCGAAAAGAATCGCAGAGATCACATGAAATCTTTATGCTTCAAGCTTTCTTCTCTCATTCCTTCTCACCACTTCAAAGCCTCCAAGGTACTTCTATCCATTTAATTCCCCTAGACCTTGCTGGGTAACGTAACTGATCATCAATCCTTCCCCTTTTTAACAATTTCCTTTTCCTCATTTAATCTTATAAATTACTCGGATATATTCATTATTCATTTCATATATATAACCCTTTCTAGGTTAAAAAAAAAAAAAAACTAAAAATTGCTTAGGTTTTTGTTTTTTTTTATGGAATATTTTTATAGTCCCTTTCTCCCTATTAAAATATTAGAGGGGACTCCCCGGGGGGGGGGGGGGGGGAACTGCGGTGCGAGTGTGTCGTCCTCTCAGTTGATGTGACCAGCTGTTGTCTGTGCTAGTGAAGTACTACATTTTCGTAGATTACAAATGATGATACGATATGAAATCTCCTTGAAGATAATTTTGTACTGTTACTTTGGATTCTGGATGAGATTTAAGAAAATGACCTTTCCTACATTGGGCCCTTTCATTAATATGTTCATTAATTGTTTGTTTGTTTTTGGTTGCTGCCCAGTAAATATTATTGCAGATTTCAATAACACCAGATTAACATTGTTAATTGTGTTGCAGGATATGATATCGCAGCAAGATCAGCTGGATTTAGCTTCCTGCTACATAAAGCAGCTGAGAGAAAGAGTAGATAAGCTGAAGGGAATGAAGGAACGAGCAATGAAGTCAATAAAACCAAACAATATTAATAACATTATGGATGAAACGAATGATTTTTGTTCAAACTTGCCCGTGGTTGAATTAAGAGACTTGGGTTCTAGTATTGAAGTGATTTTGATAAGTGGGTTGCAAAGGAGCTTCATGTTGTATGAAGTTATTAGTATTCTTGAAGAAGAAGGTGCTGAAGTCGTCAGTGCTAGCTTTTCTACTGTTGGTGATAAAGTTTTTCACTCAGTTCATGCCCAGGTAATTAAGCAGTGTATGCCATTTGCTCTAGTTTAATTATCAGAAGCTAATCATATGTAATTAATATGTTCAAGTTAACTAATTATAGTGATTTCCATTTGGTACAATTTGTAGGTTAAAATCTCAAGACTTGGCGTTGAGACTTCAAGGGTTTGCCAGAGATTGCATGACTTGGTTTTCTGAGATCACTAAGCTGATTAAGTATTGAAGTCCAATCAAATTATCAACACTTTGGCTTTGCCGTTAGAAGATGAAGGATTAGTGGTTAATTACTATGCCAGTTGGGTTTAATTAATTAAGGAGTAGTTTTCTTTTAATAAATCCTCGATCGGTCTAGGATATGTATTGAGTATTCGTTTGTTGTAGAGTTTAGTCAACTTGTGAAACAAATGTGCGAATAAATTTTCGGGAATGCCACTGTGGAAATGTATGTAGCTTCTTCCTCCATAAATTAATAATTATGTGTATTTTAGTTTATGCCAAATATTTTAATTTGGAATTTTAATATGTGGGAAAATTTGGGAAAATGAATAAATCGTGCGGTTTAAGTACTTTAAGTTTTAAATTTCTTAAATCGTACGGTTTATACGTTTTCTCGGACTTTTCCGCACATTAAAATTTTAAATTGTAACATTTCTCTCTCTCTCTCTCTATATATATATATATATATATATATATGTATGAGTGTATACACACATATATATTGAACCTATATGCTAAAATCAAACTATACTCAAAACAAAAAGGACACTTACCTGCCTGCAATTTCATTATATTGGACCCATTTTGCTGACATTTAACCTCCCCATCCACACGAAATAATAACTTCCTGAGGAATAACAATGACTGATCTCAGATTTTTAAAGTTTATTCCAATGTATGGGTAGGTTTCACATTTTAGGAATAGACACACATTTACATATAATTTAAACAGTCATCATTAATGTCGAGATTCCATCTCTTTTCTCAATTCTCAAAACATATATGGTGTCGCTCTCGTTGATCTAAAAAATAGTTTAAGACATGACTTATTTAATAGTTATAAGTGTTTATTTAATTTATTAAACTCTTGCCATATTTTTGTTGTTATTTGGTTGTTTTTCTAATAGAGTTTTTGAAGTTTAAATAAGCCATTTTCTTCTTTACTAGTAAAAATTCAAATTTTGCGTTTTTAGAAGTAGAGATCGAAAAGTTTTTTTTAAATGTTAAAATATTTAAAATATTCTCTACTTATTTGACAATCTTATTTTATTTTTTCATAATATAATTTTAAAAAATTTACCTATTAAAATAATTTCATAAATTTTTAATAAATTTTTTTATTGACAACCAAACAATTAAATTTTTTTATGAAAAAAACTCTATTTATAAAAATTACGGAGCCTAAATAAAACATCCTCCAATAAAAAAAAAAGAAAAGAAAAGAACAATAACAAATTTCTTAAACCGTCCTAAGTTTATCTCAAAGTTAGGATAATTCTTAAAATCTACGTGTCCTTCGATCAGATTATCGGTGGAATCGGAGTCACTCTCACTTGTGCTTAATCATCTTCACTTAATCTCTTCAGCAGAAAAGAATTATCTAGTCGAATTATAATTTCTCGGAATTGCATCGTGGAATCTTTTAACCGGATGTGCAGATATTTGATCGCTATTAATTTCGTGGTCCTTTCGTCTTGCCAATTGATAGCAACAGCTTATCAGTATAAAGTATACACCCTACTGCACGGGCAACCAATGCTCCAACAACGTCGTATTCGGTGGCCCGTTCATTTTTGTTTACGACATACACAACTTTTTGTTTCAATATCACAAGATATTCGTGAACTAATTTGAAGACATAAAATTTGAACTGGTGGGTCTCATCCATTCACCATTTTTAAGGTGGCAGCGCAGTTGCTCCCCAATCTATATTTTAGGGGATATTCTCTAAAATAAAACGTGTAAACGAAAATTTAGTTGTCTTGTTTTCTGATTACAATTAATCTATATTTTAGGTGGCAGCGCAACAATATGCTTCTTCTTTTTTTTTTTTTTCCTTTTTTCCCCAAGGTTGTTGAAGTGTGGTGTAGCAAAATTTATGTCCATTTTCACTCAAAATCTACACTGAAATTCATACCCCTTTGAGTTGAAGAATTCAACCCAATTTAGGTTTGAGACTCGAATCCAAATCGAACCGAACTGAATTTAATTCGGTTGAAATATATATTTTGGATCGATTCATTGAAAGTTTGAGTATAAGTTTTTATTTGGATTTTCAATTTCAAATGTATCAAATTCTAGTCTAGATTCCCAAAAAAAAAATTTAATGCAAATGAAAATCAATAAACACCCAAATTACAGCAAACAACTATTAATATATAATAGCATCTAAAGTCCCAAATTACGTAAAATCATTTGTTCATGTATTAATAATCATTATGATGTACGAAATAACTAAAAGAAATCATTGAAGCCTCAAGTTGACCTTACCTTGTGCAGCCGATGGCGGGAGAGCCGGCAATAATGGGCGGCAGCAGAAGCAACGGCTGCTGGAGCAAGGAAGGCAAATCGGCTCAATAAAAATTGGACCGCAAATTGTTGATAGACAATTATTAAAAGACAAAATTTTAATTTAACTTTCAGTGTTGAATATTGCTGCTGGCCCATTGGACTTGCACGCTAAATCATTATCGCGTTATGATTTATTGTAACTCGACGTTATGAGGGCCACCATGAAAGGAAAAATGTGCTACGTACATTGTTTTGGCAATTTAACTGTAGCACGGCATGCGCTTGTCAATTACAATAATTTGTTCATCGATTTGGATCACTTTGAACATGTGTTATATGGAATTGTGAACAGGTGCGACTCATCTAATATAAAATGCCACTGATCAAGCTCATACACTAAATATTATGTTATCAAAATGGGCCAATTTAATATATGTATAGAATAAACTTTTTAATGAGGGATCTTTTAAACTATTAAAATAAGAAAAATAAGTTTTGAAAGACAAAGAAAATATATATTTTAATACACTACAAGATAAAATATATTGTAATAGATTTTATATTTTATTTGTCTTTCAATTTATCTGTTAGCCACATTCTTATTTTATTAAAATGGAAATATTCTCGTCAAAGAAAAATTAAGTAATAAAAAAAAAAAACACAGTCTACAATATCTTGAAATTTATACTTTTTTAATTTTAGTGTCATCCTCACTCTATTAAAATGAAAATATCTTCATTATCTGTTTTTTGGTCCAAAATCTTAAAGTGTGAGAAACATTCGAGAAAACTTTAAAACCGTGGGATTTAATAACATTATAAAATAAAGATTTAAAACCGCACAATTTTTAAGTTTTTCTAAATTTTTCCGCACTTTAAAATTCTGAATTAGAAAATTTATATATATAAAACATCATCATTTTCACAAAGTGACGAGAATGCCACTAATAAACAAAAGATACATATCTTAATACATTGACATATAGAAAAGAAAAAAATATTCTCCAATATATATATATAATTTTATTAATATCCTTAATTTTAACAAAATAACGATGTAATGATTACAAAGAACACTCTACATATTTTCCAAAAGATAGGCCAGTTTGTTTGTAAGGGATTGGGAGTAGGTCTGACTTGTAATTTTTGTACTTTTTTTTTTTTTTTTGGGATAAAGGGTAAGACTTGTAATTATCAATTTATCAAAGAAAAGCAGCTCGTTCACGCTGATAAAATAAAAGGCGAGGGGAGGTCAAACTCAAATACCTGTAGCACTGACGGTTCCAAGTCAACGTCTCAACCCAAAAATCAAGTCAAATAAAATCAAATATAGTTCTTATTCCTCAGTCATCTTGGACAAGCAAGACAAAGCGCGTGACGACCAGTTTCTGTCAACGGGAAACAAGTCAAACTGAACTCCGTGCATGGGCTGGTATGCTACCATTAATTATTGCAAGAATACTCGCTCGCACGTGGGGTATCCGGAATTTTCCAAGAAGATGCAATCTGGGCAACAATTTAATTTGCGTTGGACTCGTTGCTGAATATTAATGAAATCTTATCTTACCAACCACTTTTCACATTTTGAGATTTTATTACAAGTATTTCGGCGACATTAATCTCCTCTTTGAACCGCGAGGCAAGTTACTCCTAGTAAAGAGAGGGATAAGATAATCTTCTACATACAGTCTTAGAGATATTTTGGAATTGCTTTATATTTGTCAAATTGACCGTAAATAATTATCAATTAAAAAGTAGCAAGAACTTGCTTTGAAAAATCTGATTATCTCAAAATCTATATAGGATGTAATTAATATCTAAAATGTTATCTTTAAATTATTTTAATTCCAAAATCACCACTCATATTTTTTTAGCCAAAATCAAAATTTGCATCAATGGAATTCTGCATCTTTCCCGCGATAAAACCCTAAAATTTCTCTCATCAAGATCGATGCCAACGAACCAAAAGCGATGACCGTTATGCCTCCAATGACATTGTTCCAATGTCGATTAGATGAACATAAAGGTAATTGTACCCTAAGATTTCGTTAGCTTTCATTTTTGTTTTTGTAGACCTTTGATTGTCATTTTAGTAGATGATTTTTGTTCATGAGGACCTTTAATTTTCATTCTTATGGATCTTTAATTTTTTTTTTTATTGTGGACCTTAGATTTTCGTTTTGGTTTTTGCTTCAAGATATACCTTTCTTTAACAAAAACCTTCAAGGTAATTAATTCAAGTTGGTTTTCTTTTCTTTGCCAAGTTACTTGCCTTGTTTTTTTCAATGTCTGAATTGCTTTGATGGATTCAAGATTCTTTTTTTTTTTTTTTTTGGTTTATTACGTGTTTTATGAATGGTTATTTTTATCATGTTTGACTAGCTAACTATTCTTCAACTTGATTAAATTTGAAGTCATGTCATGAAAAACAAATTTGAAGAAGGATTTCACGTCTATCATTTATAAAATACTGTTTTGTGATTCTCTTTATGTATGTGTTAGGTCCATCTCATTTGGGGGCCTAAAAGTTTAAGGTAAAAAAAAAACTTACTTAATATGTAATTAATATTAAGTTTTGCACTTGGATGAAATTTTTCACAAACTTTTGCTTTGAAAATCACGTGGCTGTATAAAGAATAGAAAGCAAGCTGCTGACCTAAGGATGAAATAGCAGAAGACGAGTGAAGAAAAGACGAGAGAGAACAATGGCGTGGTATTAAATTTGGTGGTTAGGATTTCATTATTTGTTTAGACGACTGGAAGATGATTTTAATTTTATTTTTTCTTAAATTTGAACGGTAAGTTTTTATCATTGTCCTCTACAATTTTACTAGTCTTAATTTTTATTTTATGATCTCGTTAGCTATTATTTGAGATACATATTTATTAGGAGATAAATGTTAGTCTGTTATTGTAAACTAAAAATATTAAAATTCTTAATGTTATTAGCATATATTATTATTTAGAGAAGAATTTGTGTTGTAATCTCATTATTATATAGTTTAAGATTATATCGAATTATTGTTATGTGGTTTTTTTATTTTTTATTTTTACGTAAAAATCTATGTGATTGATTTATTGTATTGGTTTATTTTTCTACTTATTTATTTATGATACACATCATATTTTAATTATATAAAAAAGAAATTACTTCCACTTAATTTGCAACTACTTGCCTGAGTACATTTTCCGTAAGTCCCTCCAATTTTATTTTGAAAGCTGGATAAAATCTTTGAGCTGCCTGAAGTCATCGGCTGTCCTTAAATTTGTCTATTTCCAGGTAATGGAACACTGTCATTGTGCATGGGAATTGGGAAAGCGGGAATTGAACAGCATGCGCATCGCTACCGCATGTACGTCAAAAAACAATCTTGAGTCTTGACCGCCGAATCGATGTCAGATTTGTGGCCGGCAGCAGTCACACTTGCACACGTTCAACATAACTTTAATTTTAATTATATTGCCTTTTTAAAAGAAATAGTGTCCCAATACTTCACTGAAGTCCCGAAGGCAGATGCCACGAGAGTCGCCTCTTTCGCTTTTAAAATTTGCAGCGACGACTTGTGACTTTGCGAGGGCCTTTTTTTTTTTTAATTTTCTTCCTTAATTAAAACGCGAGGCTACATTTCAAATCGGATGCTCGCACAGCTGCCAGCAAAATAGTGGAACCCGTGGTTGGCTGGTTTAAGGTAATTATTTCTACACTTATTACTATTTCTGTAGGTCTGCATGCGAATTCGACACGCAATTTATATTTGCAATTGCTGGATGGGAAGGTTCTTCTCATGATTCGAGAATATTCATGACAACCATTTTCAACTCTAGGTTGAATTTTTCACAACCTCCCGAAAGTAATATTTTTCAGTAAAATTTTATTCTATAAAGTAATATTTTGCAATTGTTATTCTTTAATGTAATAGGAAAATACTATTTAGTATATGCAGGATATTCTCAAGTTAAAAGGTACCTGAAAGCATGAAAGAGCGGAAGATATCATCTTATAAATTTTCAATGAGATAGGCAACCAATTAATTAATGAGAAGTGTTTAAAACTATGCACATTTTTCACTCAAAACTTTCATCAAATTGGAGAAATAAAGAAGGAGAATTCTAAAAACTATGCCAAGATATCCATTCAAAAGTCAAGAGAACATAGTCATTGCAATTATGGCATTGCATAATTACATTAGGAAGTTTGCTTTGCATGGCTATCATTTTGTCATTTTGACTTTTACTTGCCAAACATCCATAGTAGATCATTTGAAAAGTGATTGTCAAATAATCTTCATTTACATTACACCCTCCTAAATTATTTATAAAGCTAATTTTTTTTAAAAAAAAATCAAGGTAAAAGTTGATTCCTTAAGAAGCAAATGCATTCCCAAACATACCCTCACCCTTAGTTGGGTGATTAACTTATGTGTGGGAGATTGAATTATGAAGCACGATTACATCCATAACGGGTTATCTCAACTACTGACAACTGATCCAAACATCTAAACTTATGACGTGACTGCACCATGAATCTGCATTTGTTAAAACTGCACGGCGCAACTGATGTATAATTGCGTCATTATTATACATATTTTTATTTCGAATTACAATATAATCCATTGTATTTTCAATTAAAAGTTTGTTAAAACCTCATAGATTAGATTTCTGATAATGACACGATTTAAATATTTTGAACTCATAATGTGTTAGTTTTACTTCTAAATACATATTTAGAATAAAATCAACCATCATAATTTGGACGCACGAAACTAACACCACCAACCCACTTTAGTGAAATTTTACGCATATATTTTTAAATTGGTAATTTATATTAGTGAAAGGACAAAAAAAAAAATACAAACGAAACCAGCCTGGCCCAGTGCCGCCAAATCAACTTGAGAATTAAAGTCCTTCTATTCCTCCTCAGATATAGGCCGAGTTTGAATGGGCTTGAGGGGCAATCTATTTGTTTTATTATACTAATGATTTTGATCGATAACTAACTAACTTCAGGACTACGCCTACAAAGTCCCATCTAACTGTCTCGTAGGCCTTATAAACACCCCATTGTTTTCGTTATAACACCCCTTTTGTGCTGTAATTACATTAAACTCATCTACAGAGTTTCTCTCGCTCTCAAAACACTTTTTATTTTCCCCACAAACTCTTCGAATGCTTCTCTCTCTACAAAATCTAAAAATCAACAAGTCCTTCCCCCCCCCCCCCCCCCCTTTGACTCTCAAGTCTCATCTATCCAAAAGTATGACTTCAATTTGTTTATGGGTGAGAAAAGTAAAAAAAAAAAAAAAGTATTCTAAAAATTGCTCGATTTATTATATTTTGCATATGTTTATTGAGTTTTAACACCTTATATTTTCCTAAGTTCAACATTTTCCATCATGATCGTGAAATTGGAATTAAACCGAAAAAAGAAAAATGAGTAAATGGGATTTAAATAGGAAAAGGGTATTTTTGGCATTAAAATAAGGATAATTAATTAAAAAAAAAAAAGGGGGGGGGGGGGGGGGGGGGGTTCAAAAGGATTTGAAGGGATGTTGGTGTTAGAAGCTCCACCCTTTGTTTTAGGGTTGTGCACTTGATTGAGTTCGGAGTGCTAAGTGCTGAAGCCTAGGCCTAGCTTGACTAATACTTGGGCTAGCACTTGTTTAAAGATACTAAGCCAGCCTCATTAACTGGTCCAGTTATTGTTTTGGACCGTGGCTCATTAATGTTCTGCACAATTCTGTCTGGTCGATGTAGAATGGAAGGGCCGTCAAAAACTTAAATCAAATAAAAAAAATAAAATGTTAAGATTCATGCTCTTCCAGTTGCGCCTTTAAAGGGCCGCAAATGAAGACAAAAACGTAGGCTTCAATTCACTATCACATGCTCTTTTGCTAATCAACTGGCCCGTCCAACTACGATATTTTTAGAGTAGGGTCTTATATTGTCAGATAATTAAAATTCAATGTTGATCATTTTGAGGACGTAGGATTAGAGCTGGCAAAATTTGACACGATCCGATTACCCGACACGAACACGACATAAATAAATGGGTATGGGTCGTCAAATTTAACACGATTATTAAATGGGTCGGGTCCGGGTCAACACGATTTTTTTCCGTGTCGGGTTTGGGTTAAAATTCTTGACCCATTTACCCGATCAATGACCCGATTATATTTTCTATTTTAAAATAATTTACATATTCTTATAATTAAAACTCAAATATTAGAGATGATTTTCTTTTTTTTATTCTTTAAAAGGGTGAATATAAACACAATGTTTTATTTATAAAATTTTACATACATTTAGAGTTTCAATAGTGTAAATGTGTAAAAATTGATAGACATGTATATTTTATAATATTGATATATAATATTATATATATATATATATATATAAAATTAAAACCTCAATAGTGTACATGTGTAATATATTGGTAGATATGTATATTTTATAATATCGATAAATTATGTATGTATGTATGTATTTATGTATTTATGCACACACGTATGTATGATAGTGTGTAAATATTTGATATAACTTTTGTTCAATATATAGATATTAAACGGGTTATTGGGTAACCCGATTATTTTTCCGTGTCGGGTTTGGGTCTCAATATTTTGACACGATTATTAAATGGGTCGGGTTTGGGTCGACCTAAATTTGACACGACACGAAGCTGACACGACACGAACACGACCCGATGACCCATTTTGCCAGCTCTACGTAGGATGGAGCCTTCCGAGCGTAATCAGAGCCATTGGTTGGTGGCATCATTCTCATACAAGATCAACTGATATAATCATAAGTAAATAAAAATATTGACTCTCTCTTTATTTTTTTCCCCCCTAAAATCTATCTTAGGCAAATATCCTAACACTTAATTTGACTTTATTCATTGATACCCATTAATTCAGATGATTAAGCGTTAAAATCTAATTTTTAGTGTTTGGTGAATTTTTTTAAAATTCACTTTTAACAAAATCACCCAATCCTACAGTATATTTAAAAAAAAAAGAAAAAAAAAAGACTAACTTCTCAAAATCTGATTTGAAAATCACTTTTATAATTAATAGAATTTTGTACATATCCTCATATATATATATATATATATATATATATATATATATATATATATATATTATAAAGATTCAAAATTATCCTAATTAATTAGAAAATAAAATCATTAACCTTTAAGAGACTATTATTATTATTGCCAATTATATTAAGATAATAAATAAAAAAATAAAATTAATATCATAAAATATTTATTTTACTTATCAATTATTATATGTATACAGTAAAAAAATATTTTACATACATATTTATAAACATTTAAATAAATTCTATTGAACATTATGTTACGGTGGTTTTCTAATAACATTTACTATACAAATATGACTATTTTTAAAACTTATAATACTTCTAAAAATAAATTTTACTAAATATTTAATCAATTATCTTTACAATTGATTATTTCAACAACACAACGAACAATAAGTATCAATTTTGACGAGAAACAAAATAATAAACGAACATTCATTTAAAAGCTTATGAAACAAAAGTTGACCAGCACTTAAAAAAACATAAATTAGAGACGAGACGTGGGGTAATGTAATTTCTTGCACCAACAATGACTTCCGTGCTTTAATCGGAGATAATAGGGCACGGCAATCTTGGTTGATCCCCGGACCGAATATGCACTTTTTTAAGAGTCCTATTTTCAATTGAAAACCTATGAAAACGACCGTTCACAAAGTCTTTGTTGTTTATCCAATGACCAAAAAACATCTGTGCCTTTGCTTTAGAGCTGGCAAAATTTGACACGATCCGATTACCCGACACGAACACGACATAAATAAATGGGTATGGGTCGTCAAATTTAACACGATTATTAAATGGGTCGGGTCCGGGTCAACACGATTTTTTTCCGTGTCGGGTTTGGGTTAAAATTCTTGACCCATTTACCCGATCAATGACCCGATTATATTTTCTATTTTAAAATAATTTACATATTCTTATAATTAAAACTCAAATATTAGAGATGATTTTCTTTTTTTTATTCTTTAAAAGGGTGAATATAAACACAATGTTTTATTTATAAAATTTTACATACATTTAGAGTTTCAATAGTGTAAATGTGTAAAAATTGATAGACATGTATATTTTATAATATTGATATATAATATTATATATATATATATATATATAAAATTAAAACCTCAATAGTGTACATGTGTAATATATTGGTAGATATGTATATTTTATAATATCGATAAATTATGTATGTATGTATGTATTTATGTATTTATGCACACACGTATGTATGATAGTGTGTAAATATTTGATATAACTTTTGTTCAATATATAGATATTAAACGGGTTATTGGGTAACCCGATTATTTTTCCGTGTCGGGTTTGGGTCTCAATATTTTGACACGATTATTAAATGGGTCGGGTTTGGGTCGACCTAAATTTGACACGACACGAAGCTGACACGACACGAACACGACCCGATGACCCATTTTGCCAGCTCTACTTTGCTTAGTCAAACTTAATCATAATTTAGATAGCTGATGCCCGATTGTGTATTGGTCAATGATGGCTTCTAGTTTTAGAGAGAATTGACAATTTCCTTCTTCCCATAAGCTTTTTAATGCTCGATTTTATTATTGGCATTTAAAATATTGATGAAAAAAAAAATCCTATTAGAAGGTAAATATAATATATAAGATTTTATCTAAAATGTATTAATTTGTATATCAATAAACCAACTATAATTTACCTTCATCAGTCTAATTTTTTTTTTTTTACTAAACATTTTTAATCAATGATAAAATGAGATATTAAAAATTTACAGGAAACCTAAGTGATACCTAAAAAAATAAATAAATGAATAATAATAATAATAATAATAGCAATAGCGAGGGATGAAATCGTCATTCTCTCTGAATTCTAATATGTTGAAGCATTAATTCATCTACAACCACAAAACTACTTGATTAAAAAGCCGAACGATGATGACACTAACACCATACGTATAAGATAATCATTAGTTAAAATGAAATTAGATTGATGGTTATTAAAAAAAGAAAAAAAAAAAAAAAAGGCAAACGATATTATGGCTTAATGCCAAAGCTAAAAATGTCGGACAAAATTGGACTGCTCGGTTCTTTTGGGCCAACTTTAAGAGATCGCGCTGATACGGCATTCGTTTGAGCCGAAGCGTGGTCGGTGAAGAAACCCACTAACAACAAAAATCTTTTGATTTGCTGATTTTTTCGGTGAATAATTCTCTCTTTTGATTTAATTTGCCTCACGGAATTGATTCATCAATTCAAACGTCCTCTAATCCGTTCGTACCCGCGACGTTAGTTTGCCTTGTCTGGATTTTTAATCGGAAGCACCAGTTTTGCTGTAATTTCGACAATTTTTGTGGAGCCAAAGGCAAGCCAGCTATTTGTTGTTTTGTCTTACACGCATCTCATATTAACCATGATTTAATAAATAACTATGGCCTATATACTCTGTAGGTAGAAAGTCTATTGAGAGTTGTAATTTTTGCAAATTATTTAATTTTTTAATGGATAAATTTTGATATTGATACGTCATCTTTTTCCCTGTTGTTGGTGGTGGGTTTAGACTTTAGAGTAGGTATTTGTAGAGATTGGCAAGTTATACAGTCAACTTGAGCAATCTCTCCTAAGATCACCAGATCGAAATTACAAGATGAATTAAAGATGATCCAAAAATTATAATGATCATAAACAACTCAACAGCACCGCGAATTAACAGTAAACAATCAAAGAAAACTAAAAGAAACCAAGAATGAACCTAGACACAACAAGTAATGTGGTTCAGTCAATTCAACATCGACCTACGTCCACGGAGGAACAAATTAACCAGCTTTATTGATTTAACCAAGTCTCATTTACAATAAGATTTACAGAGCCCTAATCAAGGAACAAGAGACCTTTGTTTTCACAAGCTCTCTCTCTCCATAATCCTCTAAACCCTCTGTTTGTTACACCAGAATCAGCTCCAGCTGCTGAGTTTATAACAACCCAGAAGCATTCCCAGCTAAGCACGTGAGCAGCAGATGACTCTAACGGCTTTTAACAGCCTTCACACTCCATTTAAAATGTCACATGCGTTGCTCGTGATTCTTATGAGCAAAACAATAGAACTATAGGTCGTTTTACGAAGATACATAAAGGTAGCATGAAACGCAGATTATTGTGTCGTTTTGCTTTGTTATTTGCGGAGCCAAAACACCAAGCTTCATGTCGTTCCTCAACCTTTTTGATTTGTTTCATTTTGGTCCAACAGTGTTAAAATAAAGTTTTATATGTATTTTGCTTTCTAAAGACAAGTAAATATAGAATTAGAATTAGAATAATAATATAGATTCAGATTTAGTGCTTAACTGAATTTTTTTAATTTTTTTAAAACATACGATTAATAATTGTTAAATAATAATATAAAATTAATTAAATCTTAATCGTATATTATTATATACGCTCGTGTCACACAACTCAGCTTGCTCAATTCCCAAATGCAGAACCATAGAATTAGAATATACTCTATATAGAATTATAGATGGCAGATAGATCTGAAAGGCAGTTCGGGGCTTTAAAAAAGTTATTTAAAAAAGGTTAGATTGACCGTCAAGTCATCAATCGCATCCAATATGACAGGGGGTGGGGGTTACTGTCTTTTCATTTTTGGCAAACACATCCGAATTGTCCCTTCATATTTCCAAGTATCGTTGCCCATTCCCTTGTTGGGTACTCTAATTTGGTCTTAAATCGGAGCAATTTGAAGAAATTAAGCTAACTACATGTTTTAATTGTTTTAACTTCTGTTGCGCGAGGGTCAGTCAATGGGCGTACAGGCCAAGTTTGCATATTAATATGTAAACTTTTACCTTTTTACTTCTTGTAAAACGAAAGGCTTGTGTATGTATCTCCAATTTATCTGATGTGACTAAAAGTGGAATACCTTGTCACTACTAGTAAAAAGATTATGCAAGTGCGACATTTGTTATGTTATGTCACACATATCATCTCTAATTAACTTTAATAAGCGGTGTAGTAAATCTTTTATGATATGAATCAATTGATTTTTAATACATAGCATTAATCAATTACTGAGATAATATTTTTCTTCACTCAAAACATAACATCACACCACTTTTTTTTTTTTTTAACAACATATCAATGTGATAAATAAAAGATAGATCTTATAAGGTTTTAACTATTTATCGTATAAGATTATCTAAAAAATCTTATCCTTTTCATCACATTAAATTTACATTTGCAACATGTTGGAACAATTAAAAAATTAACCCAAAGGGAGTTGGGTGAAATTTCAGAAACTCCAAGGGAGCAGATAAATAACAAAAAAAAAAAAAATTGATGGCCAATCAAAATCGAAGAAAAAAGGAAATAACAAAACAATAATAATAATAATGAAGAGCAAAGTGGGTCACAAACACACGCTGTGCTCAGGCAATGCCATGTGCCCACATGCTTCAATAGAAAAGAAAAATAATAATAATAATAATAAAATGTTTGCATACTCTTCTTCGCTTCCTTCCTATTGAGAAATATTGACAAAAGCAAATTCTCGTTGAAAAAAAAAAAAATAAAAATTAAAACATATAACTCCACCAACAGCAACAAGCTATAACAACTGAACATCATCAACAAGAAGAAGAAGAAGAAGAAGAAAGAGGAGGAGGGAGTGATTTGAACAGAAGCACTCTTGAAAGAAAGAATGAAAGAAAGCAGTGATGGGTTCGTGAGAGCAGATCAGATTGATCTGAAAAGCTTAGACGAGCAACTGGAGAGGCATCTGAACAGAGCATTGACTATGGAAAAATCCAAGAAACAGAGAAATTCTGATGATAATATTTTGGTCACTACCGCCGCCGCCGCTTCTGCTAATGCCACTGCTACTCCTATCGGCAAAGCTTCTAATTTTCTCAAGAAGCAGAGGCAGGACTGGGAGATCGAACCTTCTAAGCTCGTCATCAAAAGTGTCATTGCACGTGGCACCTTCGGCACCGTCCATCGAGGCCTCTACGATGGCCACGATGTCGCCGGTTAGTCATCCGCCTGTCGTTTCACTTCTTAAATTTCTTTTTTCTTTTTTCTTTTAATTGTAATAGTTTTGTGATTTGAACTCCAAAGTCCCCCCCCCCTTTTTTTTAATTACTTACTATTAGTTGTAGTTATGGTTCCTGGATTTTTTTCTCCTTGGATTTGGATACCCATTTGCAGTTTTTTTTTTCCCACCTTGTCCATCTAAATTTCTGATTTGACGAGCGATTTGAAACAATACCCAGCTTGTTTGCGCCGGTGAACGTGGTTGCCGCTATTTTTGCAGAATTATTAATCTTCCCTTTAGAAAAAAAAAATTGCATTTTTACTGCAAACAAGGTTGAAAATCCACCCCCCCCCCCTTCATTTACTGGTTTAGATTAATTTGGTTTCGTGCACTTTTGTTGTTCAACGTGTTTGCTGCATTTTGGTTTGTTTTGTTATGTACAGTGTGATTCATCAAGCTAAATTCTGGAATTTTATTACTGTTTTACAGTTATGGAGTTTATGTGACTGGCCATGGTAAATGTAATCTTAAGAAATCCGTGACTCATGCACGAGATTGGGTTGAATTTTGCTGGTTACAGCCTTAATTTGGATGATGTTGCTGTATTATTCAACTTTCATGTGACCCCAGCTGTTACTTAATATCATATCAATTAAATAGTAGAAAAAATACAGGCAAGCTGGACTGGTAGCTTGAAATTAAGATCCCAATTTATCAAATGTCAATCTAATAATGACAATTCTTCTGACGATCATTGTCTTAATCCAACTAGGTTTAGATATTCTCAATTTTTAATTAACTAATATTTACTTTTTGAATTACTGATTGTAATTTCACTCACATTACTTTCTTGACCACTTAATTCTCAGTCAAGTTGCTAGACTGGGGAGAAGAAGGTCACAGGACAGAAGCTGAGATTGCAGCATTAAGGTCAGCGTTTACACAAGAGGTTGCTGTGTGGCATAAACTTGATCATCCTAATGTTACAAAGGTAAGTTTCAGTTTCTACTTTTAACAAGCTTCATTCTTGTTTTGGTTTTTGTATTTACAACGGTTATTTATAGCTACAGAAGTGCTAGGATGACTTGCATGTCTAGCTTTTCTCTCGGCAGAGGGTGTAGAAAGTTAAAATTGAAATAAATACGTATATAAACAACCTTAAGAATTTGCTACTTTAAACTTAGTTAATTACCTGCTGCTCTGTAAATATTGGAGACAGTTCAGCAGTTTGTTGTGTCCTCTACCTGACTCAAGTAGTGGGCGGTTGTTGTGGCATTGCGTGCATTTTCTGCTCATTTTCATTTCTCTTTTATTGGGCCCATTGTTTGGGAAAAGAGATGCAGTGTAGGTTTGTAAATAATCCTGGAGCCACTAATATTTTAATCTGTGAGTGTTGGGACGATCTTTTGGGCAATCTTCTAGGGTTTTATTATTACTTGTTGTTTCATTTTTAGATTACTAGTAGCAGGAGCTTTTGACTAGGCATTTAATGATTTAGCTTGAAATCTATATTACAGGCTTCCATTCATTTTTCATTTGCTTCATTTAGTAACTCAATTTCTCAAATTCCTCCTCTTCTGATCACTTGCACTTTCTCTTCATAATTAAGAAGTATTTTGGCTTCTATGGACTAGGATTGATACATTAACATTTTAAGAAGTATTTTTCTCTGCGAGTTTCTTGACTTTGGTGATCAACTAGGGCAAAGTTGTTAACAAGAAGGTGTTATTATAATTTTTTCCCTTTTTTTTTTCGGTTGGGTCAACCCTGCTTTTGGATGGGTAGTACATTCATTTTGCTTCACATCACACTGCTTATTCGGCGGTCTAGAAATATCTAGAAAGCTTTCTGGATGTATCATAAGGCTCTGTGATTTTTATTGTGCCATATTTTCCAGAGATTATTTTATGCCTGCTAGTGTTGCTATCTTGGATGCAAAAGTCAGCTTATCAGTACTTTACTAGTGGCTGATTCTGGTTCTATGGTTCCAGTTCATTGGGGCGACCATGGGTTCGTCAGAGCTACATATACAAACTGAAAATGGTCAAGTTGCCATGCCAAGTAATATCTGCTGTGTTGTTGTGGAATATCTTCCAGGAGGTGCTTTGAAAACTTACCTCATAAAGAACAGGAGAAGGAAACTAGCTTTCAAAGTGGTTGTCCAGCTAGCACTTGATCTTGCCAGAGGGTACCTACATCTACCCCATTTGTAATCGTTATTTGTCTACTATATGTTACCCTATGGCTATATAGGATGGCCTGTGACTTGAAATCTTGTTCAGCTCAGCACTTAAGAAGGGAAACCATTATATTTTGTAGGTTGAGTTACCTTCATTCACAGAAGATTGTCCACAGAGATGTCAAAACAGAGAACATGCTATTGGACAAGAATCGCACCGTAAAAATTGCTGATTTTGGAGTTGCTCGTGTTGAAGCCTCAAATCCTAATGACATGACTGGAGAGACGGGGACGCTTGGTTACATGGCTCCTGAGGTATTGACATTATTTTTGTTTCTTTTTTACTTTTATATATGTAGTGTGATTTTGAGGTCAGTTTTTTGACTAGAAAAGATCATTTATGGCTGTTTGCTTTTCTTTTTATGTTTCATGGAAAACGTAGTGGGGTATAGGTCTGGGAGATCAGTCATATAAATATGGTCAATTCCTAGAAAATCATGTTTGCACCATCTCCCAATAATTTCTGTCTTATTTGATGTGATGATTGCAAGTGTTGACTTTGGTATGTCCATGTTATTATGAGTTTTTTTTTTTTTTAATTTTTTAATATTTTTTTATATATATAGAGATGTTAACTTGTAATGTTTTAGCTAATGAGAATATTAATCTGAGTTGAGTGAATGATCCGTACTTATCAAGTGGCTTGGTTTCAGGTTCTCAATGGCAACCCATATAATAGGAAATGTGATGTGTACAGTTTTGGCATCTGCTTATGGGAGATATATTGCTGCGATATGCCATATCCTGACCTTAGTTTCTCAGAAGTCACATCAGCCGTGGTTCGCCAGGTACAGTATCTGCTTTGACCCCAAGTATTACCTTTCTCTAAATCGACCATTTTCAACAGAATCTTAAAAAAGTGAGAAAAAAAATGCAATCCATTTCTTATTTGTGTCTACATTCATTTTGAAACAGAATCTGAGACCGGAAATACCAAGATGCTGCCCAAGTTCTCTAGCAAACGTAATGAAGAGATGCTGGGATGCTAACCCTGATAAACGGCCTGAGATGGATGAAGTTGTTTCTATGTTGGAGGCCATTGACACATCAAAAGGTGGGGGTATGATCCCCGGTGATCAGCCTCAAGGTTGTCTTTGTTTCCGAAAGCATCGAGGGCCTTGAATCATCATCCCACTAAGCAGACAGATGAACATTTAAAAAGTGTTCATGTTATAAGATCCGAGAGATCCAAGTATATTTTTGGCTAAAAAGAATTTACAGATACAAAGCCGAAAGAAAAAGAGATTGGAGGTCATGGCTGTGCTACACTACATATCATTAGGTTGAAAGTTGAATGAATGTAAAGCTTTTCTTATGTGACTATTTTTAAAATTTTTCTGGGGTTGCAGGGGTGTGTATTCATTTGACTTGCCAGTCTAGTGGTGGATTGGCCTTGCCCCTCACTGCTGTAAGATGAAACATCACTCTCGTATGATATACCAATTAATAATTAATTTGATGATTTTGCTGATATTGTGCTGCTATCGCCTTTCTCTTGGTGGCAATTGACAAATATATTTTATTTTTTAGTGTCAGTTATCACTTTCTAATGTGGACGTTGGCATTCCTTACGACTCATAAATAATCAAAAAATAATAATACGCATGTTCATTTATCCAAAACCAGCAGAAAAAAAAAAGAGGTGAAAATTGAGGAAGTAGACCAACCAAAACTTGATCATTTAACATTGCATTTGGAGATTAAATTTGAATATTATTGTTTCGTTTCGAGGGGCATTAATTTCCTTAACAACCCTAAGTTAGCATATGCTCCCTCTCTCTTTTCTTTTTCTTTTTCTTTTCTCGTTTAAGTTTCAAGCTATACATGCAACTCTAGCTATCTGCTCTTTTGTGGGTTCTCTATTTAATAAAACTCACACATGCGCTGAGTCCAAATGTAAAAAAGAATTTGTGAAACTAATTAAACTTGAGGGAGCAATGAGAAATAAAAACTCCGCTAGCTGCTCCATCATCAAGCTACATCTACGAGTTGAACCTCTCCTCTTCCTCGTCTATTATTGTTACTACCATTACCATTGCCATTACCATTATTATCATTACGGTTCTCATCATCATCGCCGTCCCAGTTTGTAGTCTTGTAAAAGATTGCATATAGTGTGAGCTGCAGTATACCCGATAGCGTCCCCAGGCCATTCGGAATCTACAGAATTAATTGCAACATAAAGAATGTGTGTATATATTTGATATGTACATAACTAATTAGTTAAGTTATTTTGCCTTGGTATCTTGATCAAATTAAAAGTTACCTACCAGGACGTAAGGGTCAAATCGAAGACATGCATAAACGACCCAAACGGCACCATTCGCCGCATTACCAATTGCTAAAGCCAATGGCATGTACTTGACGCTCTTTGTGCTGATCACCATTTTCTAAAGCAAATTAAGTAGATTTCATTAAGCAACATGGCGAGTGAACGAATGTTATTAAATAAATTTATGGGATTGATTTGATTATAAAGAGCTTGGCGTACGTACCATGACTGTTAAAGGTGCAGCATACATGACTATGTTGAAGACAACGGCGATTATCCCAACAACCGTAGTCCTATCATCGGTGGTATGCAAAAAATATAAGGTAACAAATATCAAGATGGCCATAAACACCACTTCAACTACTAGAGCAACAAAGATCTTTCGCTGAAAATTAATTATTAAGACGAAATTAGAGTCAGTTTACTAGCTCCAAAATAACGGAAAATTTTGATGGTTTGGTTTTAAATTTAGTTTGAAGAGGAAAAAGAAATTAAGAACACGTACGCGTTTTCCCCAGGAGGAAAAGATTACGAAGATGAGAACGTAGAAGAGCTCAATTGCGGCGCCGGCGCCGTTGATGGTGACGACCAAGGTGCTATCAGGATGAACGAACGGGAGACCGTAAAACGTCCACACGAAGCAATTTAGAACGGTCGCTATGTACGGATCTGGCTTGAAATTTTCTACTGACTTTTGTCTCATTATTGCCGCCATTGTTGGGCTGCATGCATGCATGCATGCACTTATTAATTAGTTCAGAAAAACAAGATCAAACTTACTTTCTTTCTTTCTTTCTTTTCCCTTTTTTTTTTTTTTTAAAGTAAGGAAATTCTATTAGAGATAAAGAGATTTTACATAGGGGAGAGAAACAAGCCAAGAGAAATGACATTTCCTGCGACAAAACACAAAATGGAAAATTAGAAATGAGCAGAGGACGATAAGCGAGAGTATGCTTCTCAAATTTCTCTTCTGATCTGAGCTTCGCATACATATACACACACACGCAACTGAAATATTTCAGTAAGAGTAGCAGGCAAAAAAGAGAATGCTTTCTTCCAATCTAAGTTTCGTGTCCACAAATGAGAGATATAAGTAGGTTGTTTGAATTCTTGATTATTGAGATTGTAAAAGTGTTGTAAATTAATACGCACACACGCATATTAAGTATTAGTACCTAGCTAGGGTTTGAAGAACTAACCGATAATACCAACAACGGTTCTAATCAAGCCGGTTTCAACCATCTTGAATTACTTATTAATGAAGAAAGTGGAAAGAAGAAAGAGAAGAAAAGCAAAGATGTGTTGTTCGAAAGGGAATGAAGTAAGTTTAGTGTTACGTTATTGAGGAATGGAGAATTTAGGGACCCGAGAAATTATGTAAAAACTTGGCTATAAGTATTTGACCATCAGACTGTGAGAAATCAAATTAGAAGAAATGCTGAACTTGCCATCAAATTAAACTTGGACGTACGCATTTAGCGATTTCCTCTGTTTCTCCGTGCATGCATGTGTTAATGTGATCCACTGAAATCATGTACACTAGTAAGCTGATTTTTTTTTTTTTTTTTTTTGGGGGTCGGTTTGGATAATTATAATTTTTAATTAATCCCTGATTTTTCGATTTGTTGGTAACTAATTTGCAATATTGTCCGTCGTCATTGATAATTATTAGCCCACCATTTTCAGGAATGCTAGTAGCGAAACAAAGCCTAATTCAGCTTCGAATGAGATTGTCCAACTTCGAGTTAACAATACATCAGAAAGATCCATCCTCATTATTTTTTTCCCTTCCTTTTATCAGGATTTGAACCACTGTAGCTGGGTTTACAACTTCAGTAATAAGTTAAATAGAACTGTTTAAAAATTACACGGCTAAATCTCTTTAGCAGTTAGATTTAAGCTCCAGTAATAAATTAAATAAAATTTACTTAAAAATCACATGACCAAACTCTATAAGCAAATCATTAAGCATTTTAAATTGACTTAGGGTGCGTTTGGAGCAGCGCAAGTAATAAATTAAATAAAATTTACTTAAAAATTACATGACCAAACTCTATAAGCAAATCATTAAACATTTTAAATTGACTTAGGGTGCGTTTGGGGCAGCTGCTCCCCACCCTATATTCTAGGAGACATTCTCCTTGAATTTAGGGTGGGGAGCAGCTGCGCTGCGGCAGCGCAGCTGCCCCAAACGGATGCTTAATACTCTAAAATAATCTTATGAGGTTAGGATCATTTCATCAAAAATGAATATTTACTGTTTATTTGAATGTTGAACAAGGAAGTAAGCATTATTGTCGAAGTAGAGAAATCCTGATCAGCTGTTACTCTTTTTAAGTAAATATTTTCGCAAACGCTGAAGAATGGAAGCGCATAGGTAACGGAACACAGTATACTAAAATAACCGATCTGCATCTGCTACTCACTTTGATTCGTTTCCAACAACTCCGTCAAAAGTAATTCACATTCATCAGGGGATACACTTGAAAAAAGCTTCTCTACCTCAGTGATCACTGATCACAATCCTTTATCTGATGGTTAAATCTGAAATACAATCACAGAAAGAAACCCGTGTAAAGGACACTACGGGGCTAAAAGATATAACTTATTTTTTACCCTCTTCAGCCATCCTTTTGCGTATCTCAAGAGCTGTATTAAAGATGCCAAGTGTAGGTTCGTTGCAAACAAAGCACTTCTTGTTCTTCGAGTGATGCTGCAAAAAGCAGTTAAAAAAGATATGTTAATTTCGATTATGTTTAAAATGGCAAGAGCATGTGCAAGCATACTAGAAACAGTAATGCTATGGTTCCTAACATTTGAACCTCAACTTCAGTCTAAATGCTATTCGTCACTCATCTATTAGATGATGAACTGCGTAACTTATAAAATTAGTATTATATTATCCTATAGATGAATGTCACATCAATTGTACTCTACTCATAAATTGACCCAACGTGAAAGCGATGCTAGAAGTTGTTCTAGTGTACCTCTCGACAAACGAGTTAAGATAGCTTTCAAAGAGAGAATGCCGAATTCACGATAGAGATAACCCAAAGGGTGAACAATTGAAGATTTTCTTAATGAAAGGTGTGAAAATAAACTAAGCTAACAAGCCTATTGATATTAGTAGCTATTAAATCCTAGTCCTATCCAAATAAGAAAAATAATCTTAAATCTTAACTAACTAGAATTACAAATATAACAAAAATAAACATACTACAACAACACAAATCCCTAATGAAATACTAAATCTAAATTAACTCAAAATCTAGAATTCTTAATTTATTCTACCACATATGCTTCCTACATCAGAAATGGTTAATGCATTAGGCAAACATTCATAGGTAGAACAGGTAGTTCATGCATTCATTCATAGGCAGAACAGGTAAAAGGCATTTTAAATCAATAATTCATGTCTAGGCTTGCCTTTAGAAGGAAAAAGGCGGCCCCGGGGGGGGGGGGGGGGGGGGGGGGGAAAACCCACTTTCTCGAAATTCAGAAATCAAATTAAAGCATTTGTTTGGGCTGTATAAGTGTAACATTCATAAGCCACCACTCCCATGCATCCAACCCAAATACATCACCTTCCCAAACTCGCATAAGATGTAGCACAACATTCCAGAGAATCCCATTACTTATATTATTAATCATAATTCATATGAATAATTTGTTAAACACTTTTCATGGAGCCAAATCATCAGCTAACATGATGGCCATCAGACAGAAGTTTAACCAAGTAGTGAGATTGAGACAGAAATTTCCTTTAATGCAGGAACTACGCATAAGAAATTTTGAACTCTGTGTGCATGCCTAGCAACTTTATAACAAAGATAGCAGTATAATCTTCATACAGAAAACCCTTGACCTTTCACCAAAGTTAATATCACAAATGCAAGCATGCATATCAAGTAAAACAAAGCCAATGGAGTGAGTACAGGATTATACCTTTAAAGCACAATGCTCGCAGAAGTAGTGTTTGCATTTGGTCACAACAGGATCTACAAAAGGCTTTCTACAAATAAAACAAGCAAAGGGCAATGAATCCTCATCGTCGTCATCACTCTGGCCAACACCCTCTTCATCTGAATCACCCCCTCCCAAAGCCAAATTTCTCTTCCTCGCCTTTTCTGCTTCCTCCCACTCTTTCTCCATCTGCCACCCAGACTTGTAATCACCTCGATCATGCATAAACTTACATGAATCTCCGTACCCACAATAACCAGTCTCTTTGTAATCCTTACAAATGTCTGGCTGATAATCAAACCTTGCAGTCACCCTTATATGAGCTGAAGCCCTAAGAGGCCCATGAGACCCGCCAGCTTTCTCACTTGAAACCGTGTGCTCTCTTCGGAACCCAGCTTTGTGATCAACGTACCCATGAATCCCTTTATACAACTTCTCATCACCAGAGGCTTTACCCTTCAAAGCCTCCTCTGATCGTTTAAGTACTTTCTCACGAAGAGCACGAGAGTCCCTCAAGAAATCAGTCTCAGTTTCTAGGGTTGCAGTAGCTTTGCTGTCGTGTTGAACTTGAATTTCCTTTGAAGACTCAAACTGAAATATTGGCTTTTCAGAATCAGCATTTGAATCAGCAGATGTGTCCCTCTTAGAAGGACCAGTTGAAAAGTAAAGCTTACTATCAGGCTTTGTAGGTTTCTTCAGGTTCTGTAACACTGAGCTTTCAATTGAATCTTCGTCTTCATCTTCCCTAATAGTTCTCTTTCTGATGTTTTTATTCTTAGTTGGCTTTCTAAAGAAGTTGCAGACTGAAAAAAAAAAATCGATCAATAAAAATCAACCAGAAAACTGAATTAAATTAAATAAACGAGTTAAAAAAATAAAAATACAGCTATTGATATTCCATCAAAGTAGAAAATTTTACCTTGTTCAGCCTGTTGAGCTTCGCCTGAACCCGACTCTGCCATTTTGAAAACAAAAAGCGCAGAGCTCCGAAGCTATATGTAGTGAAATAATTTGCAGTTAATTTCAGTTTCAGAATTTATTAATCCCTGAACGCGACGAATTAAATTGAAATCCACATATTCCGAACGGATAACTAACCTCAAAATTCTTTTGTGCGGTTTCCTGGTGACGGCGATATCAGTTTCCGGAGGTCGATGAACGTCGTGCGAGAGTATGGAGTTGCAATTGGGAATATGATTGAAGATTTCGATTGAAATCCTGAATTTAGGGTTTCTAATTTCTCTCTTTTCTTAATTTTTTATTTTTTAAAATTTTAAATTACGAGTTTCTCTTGAGTAACCAATTAAACCGACTCCGAGTCCAAGTCTCAAGCCCAAGTCCAAAAGACGCACGCATTGAAACCCCTTCTATTCGTTACATTTATAATATTAAGCTTTGTCACATCAGGTATAATTGCCGAAAGAGCGAGAATCGGATCACTGCCGGGCTTTCCTCACATTATTATATTGAGCTCCTGTTTTTTATTCCAAATCTGTATATTTTCAAAGACATCGTATAATTGAGAATTATCGAAATTAAACAAACAATTAGCATAACTTCCATTAAAATGAAAAATTAAACAAAGACCGTAAACGAAATTAAATTGGGTTTCTTAGTATAACTTGTAAGTGTATGTAATGGGGTTCTTATCAGTTTGATAATAGTTTATTAAATATTGTCAGGCCCAAGGATATGTGGAACGGTGCAGGCCGGGCCGGTTCATTTAGCAACAAAATCGGCAGAATTCCATTTGTGGTAGTCAATTACCCTACGAATCGCCATGAACCAAAGACGTGATTCTGAAGCAATACAATCCAATAACAAGTAATCTTTAAGCAATCTTTGACCAATGATTTTGCAACACAGTCCCGCCCGCCATATCATGCTCTCAGTATTAGCCACCAAGTAATTCGATGTAATTAATCCCTTGAAATGATGGTATTTGTTACTTAAAGCAACATCTTGTAATAGTTTCGCAGCAACACCACAAAATGATTGGCAACATTTCTTCAAATGATCTAAGATAAGTGTCTATCCCATCAAGAGTTACAGTTACATAAGTAAAGCTCAGAAGCTTAAGCCATACAAATGTTTATATTATCACTGGGCGGGGTACTTGCCACCACCAGTTTCCAGCAGGGTGTACTGAAACAATTTGTCCTGCTACTTTCAAGTTCCCTATAAAAACATCAAAATTTGTATTGTTTGGTCAGTTCTTGATGCCGTATGTCACTAAATAAATAACAAAATAAGGTCCAGACCAGCCCACTTGTAAAAGCATCGTGGCACCTTGAATTTCTGATTGCCTACCAAACATTTTCTCAGCTCTCATACGACACATGTAAGCATCGTTCTTTTCTCAATACAATGTTTCAGTTTCAGCCCTTTCACGACACGCTGTAATCACAGTTCAATTTCGGGTTTCTTTCGATAGATTCAATGATTTTATTACGATTGCGTGACTTGTGAGCTTCACGAGTGTTGAAGCTTTTGCCTTTCGTGTTCCGGTTAAGAATAAGATTAGATCAAACATTTGCTATGACCGATAAAAAAGAGAGAGAGAGAGAGGAAGAGCAAGGAGATTGATGATGGTAATGGAGATTTTAATCTCTTTGACTTTACTGTTTGTGGGTATTGCAGCTTTGGTTGTGATTCATGTTTGTGTTGTTGGGAGGGCATTCAGAAGAGGCTATGAACAAAGTGGTTTCGCTCAAGGTGGTTTCAAAATGATTTCTAGTGATGACTTGAAGCAAATTCCTTGCTTTGAGTACAAGGCAGCAGCAGATAGAGGGAGTAGCCCCGTGGACTGTGTTGTATGCTTGGAAAATTTCAGGATGGGAGATAAATGCAGGTTATTGCCAAACTGCAGGCATAGTTTTCATGCTCAATGCATAGACTCGTGGCTGCTGAAGACACCCATTTGCCCAATCTGTCGAACTAGAGTGAGTCCTTCAAAAGTTGGTGTGATTCTGAAAGACGGAAGTAGTGTATCTAGTGATGTTGCAATTGAGTTGACATAAAGGCTAAGAGCAAAAAGCACAATCAACTCGTCGGGAATGAAGTGGATCCATGCAGTTCTGCAGATGTCAAAGATTGGAAGCCCTGATGTTTGTGCCTTTTTGGTGAAATTTTGATGACTTTCATTTTGGTTAATTTGATGTTTCTGTTCGCCTTTTCCGACACTAATTCAGTAGCATGCAAAACAAACTTTGTTTGGCTGTCTGCCTTTACTTCCTTAGTCACTCACAAAGTCGATCAACTGGTCGCCAATATTTTGAAATTAAAATTTCATGTGGGTGGGCTATGTATCTAACTTTTATATTAGATGATCGTAAAGGGGGGACCTATACTCCAGCCCCAAGGTTTGTGTTCCACCTTGAGGGGAACCAAAACGAGACTCTGGATTGGCCTTTCCTCAAAAGAGAAATTAGATAAATTAGAATTCATATTCGTCCTTTCCTTTCCTGTTACTCGTTAATATTTCCGGCCTTGTGCGACTTATTTTGTGCGTTAACCATTGGAAGTTTCGGGTTTGGCCTCACGAATCAGGCTGAACTTTATCGCCAGTTCATCGTGTTGGGGATAAAACGTTATTAAGATCCACCATCGATGAATTTGGAAAATCAAACCCTCCGACAAAAAAAGGGAAAAAGGCGATAAAACAAAATACAAAACCCCCAACAATTAAATTAATATTTTACATTCTACCGTGTGTATTTATTTTAAAAACTTATCTCGAATGTAATAATATTATGTTGAACAACACCTGTTATACAATCATTAATTAATTATAGTATCTCTGTTGGACCAAAGATTTTCTTAAAAAACAAGGACACAGGGATTCTGCCGAGTAGTCATGGGAGAGAGTACTTGCCCTCATACCATACCTTGACATTTCGAATTCTAAAAATGCTGCCAATTGCAGAAAGAATCAAAGAAATTTAAACTCATATACGTCGTTTAGTAGACGTGATAAAATCAAAATTATCTTTTGGCCAGATAGTGGCTCCAGATTCAAGTGAGCTCTCTCCCACGCCTTCCTTCAAAGAGACTCTTACCATAAGCAAATGCAACCTGCTTAGCTGAACAGACAATATACGAACAAAGATGATGAAAGGCACCAGTAAAACAAACGTAATACATTTTCTCTTCCTAATTGTTTTCAAGAATGGGACTCACAGTAGGCAAACCAAAAAGCAGGTGAAAATGAATTTCCGCCACTAAATTCCCATTCGTCCCTTCACCAGGGCAGAATTAAAAAGGTTAACTCAGAATTCACTGGTATACGAATGACCACATAAAAAATCAGTGCGCGAATAGTTGAAATGATTCTTTGGCAGATATTAAACTCTTAAAAAAGATTGGAATTAACAAAACCATATGGGTTCTGCACTTAACAAATTGCACTGAGCTTCCAAGCATATGGTTAATAGTTCACAAGTTCTTTTGCATACAAAAGATTTGAAACTCGCCATCTTCAAGTGACAACAGAATAGGAAGATATGACACACAACAATGACAAGTTACTCAGCTCAGCTCAGTTTTTCTCAGCATTGTTCTCCAGTTCCCTCCTCAGCTGCAGAGAGAAGTCATCGTTGACATCATCATCATCCCAATCGTCTTCCCACTGCTGTGTTACTTCATTCCCTTCCTCCTTTTCCTCCCATTCTGTCAAATTCATTGTCATTAGAAACAAGAACAGTTCAGACTAGAATATTTAATTGTTAAATTAACAAAATGAAGAACTCGAAACAATTCATGAAATTAGTAGCAGAATAGACCATGCAACGGGCAATCAAAGTGCTACGAAATCCTGAATCCTGTCACTGCAAGTCTGCAACTAGCTATATCAGTACTTGTAAAGCTAAAGCTCTGGTGCATAGATTTTGAAAACCAAATACCATAAAGCATTTCACAATTACCATCAGAACCCACCACTAGGTTACCTAGTAAACAAAATTCTATCTATTTTACAGAATTAAAAAAAAAAACAAAATTTTTAGATTAAAGAACTCAAAAGCTATGTCCTGGCGAAGGCTACAATCCGAATCACATAAAGCGTAGATCAATTTAGGGTGATAGATTCATATATTTTTGCGTTGAGAGCAAGATAAACCCGACAGTAATTGAATAATAAATTTCTCCTTAGATTCACCAAAATAGAATAAAATTAAATCAACGTTGAACCCTACAAGTAAAGAGCAATAAATCGGACCTTCGTTGATTTCAAACTCTTCAAACTCATCGTCGTCTTCAAACAAGTCGATCTTCGCATCTTCGGTCACTGTCTTTGGTTCGGCCGCCATTCTAATGCTCACAGTAGAACCTGCAGTTAGTATCAAAATCTAGATTGTTATATATTTACATATCTATCATGCCTGAACCTGACGATGAATAATTTATTGACCAAAAAAATAAAAAATAAAACCGCCTTACAACAGATTGATTTTTACAATTAGGGTTTCGTTGGACGATCCTAGAACGTTCTAGTTCAGACGAGAATGACCACTAAACCGAAAAGGTTGCACTATAAATCCATACTACCTTTTGTCCTAAACGGTGTCGTTTGGCCTTTTATTATTGCATCGCGTAATTTTAATTTTTTTTTTTCGTTCACTAACGCGGCGATGAGAGTATTAACTGATAGGATTATAGGTTAATTCGAAATTTTACATCATATACAATTACTTAAAATTTCAAACTACGCCTTGTTATTGTTAATTTATAAATTAGTGAACAGATTTGTGTCATTATAAATGATTTTTTTTTTTACAGAAGATAAATTTATTCAAGAAAATTTTCATTCTACAATTATACACATTTGATTTGCCCACGCAAAATTTGCAAATGAAAGGAAAAAAAATAAAATCATGTCAGACACTGACAAAAAAAAGATTAACCATACATCCCTGTTTAATTGTCGGAGCTGAGTTTCAATATACAGTAAAATCTCTATAAATTAATAATCGCTATTATATAATAAGTTTTCATAATCTTGGCTTATGACAGTGGACTAAATCAATAATCTCAATTAAAACAATCTCATATGACTTTGTGATCCCATTCAAATCATAAATTAATAATTTGTTGAAATTACAAATGTAGTTGAGCATGATATTTTAATTATATAAAATATCACTTTATTGTTACTTGTTTATATAAAATATAACATTTAATTAAGTTAATATAACATGAATATTATTTAATTAAGTAAACATGCACAATGTACTTATTATTTTGGTTAATAGAATGTATAGTTTAATTCGTATTCAATATTAGTAAAATACATTAAATGTTTAGTTATTAAATGTATGTTAATTGAATTGTTAATAACTTTATAAATTAACAAATTATTAATTTATTTAATATCTCTTTTAATTAATAGATTTTATATGGTTACAATCCTATTAATTTATACAGGTTGTACAGCATAATCAAACAAAACTATCATGTGCTTCAAAATTCAAAGTACATTTCACTCAGCAGTATCTGTATCTCACATCATTTTATTTATCACCAAAAAAAAAAGGAAAAAAATTGCCAACTACACAGATCTATTTATGTATTTGTATCTAATCTAAGCAGACTGAAAAGTAATTAGCTCTTACAAAAACGGAGCTAATTGAAATCGCAGAAGCTGAAAACAATCAAAGTACCATGTGATTCTGTACGCTATATTGTATGTCTGTATTTACATTGATAGTGATAGAATCATTCTAAAACAGTTTACCAGACATGAAGCGGTCGTTCATGAGGAACTGCCGAACCCTCGACTCCAGAGGAGCACGTTTCAATGAATTTATGAAGAATTTTGATGAGGGAACGCGCCTTTTTTCTTGCTTGGGATGTGCCATCTGTTGTGAGAGAATATAGTGAATTCATGAGTGAAGGGTCCTTCGCCAAACTTGCAGTCACCTCTTCACGAGCATTGCTGCATAAAGAGAGTAATATTGAGACACAATACTCTTTCCCAGCTCGTGAAGTTAACGTTTGCAATAGCCCAATAATTACAGGCAATGCTGAAGTCTTCAGAATTGTCGACGTTCCTTGAATATCCTCAGCTAAATTTGCAAGAACTGCTAGCGAATCTGTTATTAGTTCAGTTCTATTTGATGAAGCTAAAATATCAGCCAGCAATGGAACGGTACCAGCATCAAGCACTTTCTGATGGTTTCCTTGAGACAAAAGCAGCCCGAAAATGGCAACAACAGCATTCTTTTTGCCACAATCGGTGCCCTCTTCAATCAGCTTCACAAGAGCTGGGATTGCCTTCGGTGTTTCTCCTATCAATTTTCGATACCCCTTCACAGAAGTAAGGTAAAACAATGTTGCAGCCGCGATCTGCCTTGCTTCCAAGCTCAGTCCGGATTTTAGCACTTTAAGGATCACTTTTAGTCCCCCGCTTTCAACTATCACTTTCTTGCCACTAGTATGCTTCGACAGCTTCAGCAAAGCTGCTACTGCATTCTCCTGTACGCACTGATCTGGTGAAGATAAAAGGTTCAAGAGAGGCGGGATTGCGCCTGATTCAACTATACAAGACCTGTTGAAAATGTTTGACTTTGCAAGCAAACGAATTTCGTAGGCTGCCTTGTTTTTCTCTTCATTTGTTCCGAAAAACAGTCTCCTTGCAAGAAATCTCGACATAAGCTTCATCGCCTCTGCTGCTGCAGGACTACCTGGAATAATCGTCCTCGTTATGTCACGACTTTTTCTGCCGGATTTGGCCAGCGAGATGCCATTGTCGGCGCAAAACTGATGGATAAGCTTCTTGAGAGTTGTGTTCGGAAGCAATTCTGTATTTGTCAGTTTTTCCCCTGTTTTCGGACACAGCATATTCCCTGCTTTGAGCCACTTTTGTATCGAAGATCGATCATACGTCTGGCCGGTAGATACTGTCACCGGATCAGTCATTAGCTCGAGTGAAATCGGGCATCGAAAGTCCTCTGGATTCAAGCAACTAAGCGTCTCCATATTGCATCTCACGTCAATTTGATCACTGCTTCGATAATCCAATGTCTCGAAAATTACTACTCTACAATAGCTCATGAATCCCACTAGGCTGCTTAGAAATGGGACCTCCCTCTCTTCCGAATCTGAGCATTCCAATGCAACGAGTTCTTCCAAAAACTTGATTTCCGAGTTACAATCACTCCAGCTTTTAATCTCGAGATAATCAAGAACCCACGTCATGAATCCCGAATCAGGCTCAATTCCCTTCTCAAAATAATTCAATATTGAAAGAACTCGTTTCATGGCTCGCTCATCCTCCTTGTCAAGCTCAAACTTGGCTTTCCTTGCTTGCTTCGCCACCAAATCAACCAATTCCTTCACTTCACCACAAATGTCCACTGTATCCAATGGAAAAACGTCGAGAGCCGTAGCGATTGCTCGGATGAGAACACGAAACTGAGTTGCAATAAACTGAGACTTCATTAGAACCCAGAGCTTGGCTCCTTCTCGGGTGCAATCTTCCATCAAGAATTGGACTTTCTGGAAGGTCAAGTGAAGCTCCGAAAAGCAAAGAACCACCAAGTCCGAAAGATTCAATCCACGGTCGCGAATCTCCTCGAAGAATATTAAAAGAATTCCTATTTGACGAATTGCTTCACGGGCATTTCTTCTTTGAGTCGCAAAGAATTTTGAATTGTTACTGCATACGCCGTTGGCAAGAGTGATCAAAGAATTCAACAGCGTCGCCGGAGAAATGGCCTCACATGGGTGAACCGCCGGAAATGACAAAACCCGACGATCGGATTGATTTGTTTTTTTTATCATTGAAGTAAAACAGAGGGAAACAAAAGGAGAACAAAGCAGTTTTGGTTTTGAATGTAAAACTTGAATGAGTATTCATTAAATATCTGTACTTATATTAGTCGGCCCAAAATGTAAAGGGGCATTAAAGGACCAACTTGGATAAATCATAAAGGACACGTGGCAGAGATCGAGCTGTCAGGGATAGCTTGGTTGACTGGGAAGAGTTGCTCAGAGATGGCGCGAGTTTTTCACAACACGTGTTCGTAACACGTGTAACAATTCGGTTGGCCTGATGTTGCTTCGTCTGGAACCTGGTAAAATAACTGTAAGGACGCTGATTCGGGTTGTACGGGCAGATTTGTCGTTGCTTCGAAAGGCATTAGTAAGGTGGGTCCCATTAACCGACTTACACGTGGACGTATCAGAAGGTGCCATGTTTCCCCCGGGGAGGGGCATGTCAGAATGTTCAGAGTGTCAAAGCTTAGGGAATGACTCACATTTGATCAATTTTCAAAAGGAAGTTGCGTGTGTTTCCAGGATGAAGAAGGAAACATTGTTAATTAGTCAGATAATTACGTGTTAAATTAGGATTAATTTTTCATTGGAATTATCAATAAAGTAGCCATGGCAACTGGACTGGAGGAGGAATTTTAATAAACAACAATGGGGCAATGATCCTGTGTTTTCCCTCTGTTGTCTTCGAGCTTCAAATACTACACAATTGATAGGATAGTCTAATACTCAAGTCTGTGTTTGATTCATGATCAAATGAAGTAAAAAGTGTGCGTGGGTGATTGTTTTAGGAACGACATCGAGATGAAGTGCTCCAAAAGGAGTATTTGTGCTTGAATCTAGATATGAATTTCTCTTGCTCAAATCAAAAATTCGTCAAAAGGTGATTTTTTTTTGTTAATTTTTATGAATAAAAGAATGAAAAAACTAAACTTGACGGAAGATTTAATTTCATATTTAAATTTGTACTAATCTTTCTTTTATTTTATTTTATGCCGTTGGATTGGGTAATTATTTTTGTCTATAACTGAACTATTAACACGACAACACGTGATATTTTTAGTAACCACATGTTATTTATTAGAATGTTTCAATTTATCCGCGCTCAATATACATTGTCGTGGTTTTTTTATATGTATTTTTACTCTTTTTTTTTTATACACCTGGCGTAGTGTAAGTAGTTACACATTTATTTTGTTTGGCAATTCACAGCACTGTAGCCAAATCATCCTCACCACTTTCGCGGCCAGTCTCCATCCGTCATTAAAACTGTTTTATCGTTTATGATGGTGGGACTATCCGTGTGTGCGGTGCAAATGCATGTGTACATGACTCAATTTTTCCGACTTGAAATTTGTTAAATTTTCTGGTGGAGAGAATCTATGGGATCATACAAAATCCAAATCTCATCGGTTGATGGGTCGTTTGAATGGGGGTCCCATGCTATCCATGCAAATCTGTTTACATTTCGCGAACTCTTGGAAGTTTCACCAACCCCTGTTAGCTTTATGGCCATAAACTCTCCTTATTGTTGCTTTCGTATATTTTCATATTAAAAAAAAAAAAAAAAACAATTATGACTAAGACTAATGGCAGTGTTTACGTGCACCAATAACTTCATGACTAATAATACGCGCTTCTTATATTTGCATGACGACAATTAAGTGGTCAATACATTGCATAGTTCATTTTAAATACTACATATAAAGGTGTGAATTAAACTTTTGTTTTGTCACTAATTTATGGGTTCGTGAATGTTATGTTTATGAGTAAAACACTCGGTGCCAACTACCCAGGCCCCACTCGACAATCGGCCTCCCCGCCCGTTTTGTTGCGTCTTGTTTTAGTAACTGAAGCATCGTGTTATTTTGACCAAACATGAATCAACGGCTCTTGGCATGCCAACGGTGTTGATTGCGATCTTGACCTTTCTGCAAATCAGCGTGTTGGATGTTTTTCGGAACCAATGAGTTAAAGCCATATTAACGGAATAAAATAAACAAACCAGCATGTGCATATAAACAAATATCACGTATGTCCGAGTACGAGTGTAAACAAATCAGCAATCTTTGCCTTGTTCACAAAGAATTGATCTTAACGAGTCAGGAACGCTAAACCGTCATTTCCTTGGCTTGCCAACACGTTTCATGTTATTTCGACCACTCAACGATCTCATCTGGATTTTATTGCTGACAATTTTTCCAAGACCTAAAAAATATTATTGGCATTTAAATTGGATAAGCTTGAATTGATCACGTCGATAATCAAGGTAGCCTAAATGTATGAACTCTGTACCCAGCTTGGCTGAAAACGGAGAGAAGTGCCCATGGAAGCTTGAACCCAGACCTTAAAAAGAACAAACCGTAGGTTTGGCAAGCCGGCTAATCCTTCATGGCAGTTCGATCTTTCAGTCTTGGATCTAGGATAAAAGTATACAATAACACTCCATACCATTCAAATTTCAGTGAAAGCTGCCTTGATCAACAGACATGCATCATTGTGCTTACAGCACAAAAGAAAGTAAGTTCTTTTAAAGTAAATTATCCATTTGCTCCATAATTACAAGCTGATATTTGCACGCTGTCCTTATTCATAAACACAGATTAAAAGGGAGGGGGAACTTCAGGAAACTAGAGCCATGCTGGGTTCTTCACAGGTTGAACGACGGCCTTTACTTGCAAGTAAGCGTTAAGGCTGTAAATTCCCTTTTCCCGGCCTATGCCACTCAGCTTGTACCCACCGAAAGGAATAGCAGCATCAAACACGTCGTAGCAGTTAATCCATACAGTCCCAGCTCTCAGTGCACGCATCATGGTGTTAGCAGTGTCTGCACTCTTGGTGAAAACCCCAGCAGCTAGACCAAAGCGTGTTTTATTTGCTCTTCTTATAACGTCATCAGTTTCCCTGACAAAGCAGAAGAAAAAAAAAAAAGAATAAGAGAGAAGGGAATGCAATGCTACTGATCTCTAATAAACACGGATGAGGAAGTTCTTTACTCACTTGAACTTCAAGATGGATTGCACCGGGCCAAAGATTTCATCCTGTGCTATCAACATGTCATCCTATTTTATAGAAGTGCAGTCAGTAACAACACGGAGTATTATGAAAGAAAAAATTGGTACGAGAAATTGTAGGAGAGAAATGAATGATACCTTAACATCTGAGAAGACAGTTGGCTGAACAAAGTAGCCTCTGTTGCCCAATCTATCACCTCCACACTCAAGGGTTGCATTGCTTTCAATTCCAGACCTTATGTACCTAAGGACCTTCTCAAATTGCTCTGGATCAATCTGAGATTTTCATAGGTTCAAGAGCGGTATTAGTTTGCTTCTCAGCTACACATACTACTCACACATAAATTAAAATGAATAGAGGGATCATATTGCTTGCCAAGATTTACTTGCAGATATACAAAAATATATGGAGAGCATATTTGCCATCTACTATAAGGGCACTTTAAAATAAGTGCTAGTGTTGTTCTTTTTATATAACTTAGATTTTTAGAAATGGAGAATGCACCATTCCTGTCCTGCTTTGTTACTGTGAGGGGGCAACAATACATAAGATCTATTTCAAAGTAACAAGTAAAGCAGCACTAATAAACTAGAAAATTGTTAAATTGAGGTGAATAATCCAATTATCACATACCAGAGAGGGAGGGGAGATCGGCAGAGAAGAGTACCTGAGGACCTTGTTCAACACCACTCTTGAAGGGATCGCCAACAATACGCCTCATAGCACGTGCCTTTGCTTTTTCTACAAACTCGTCATATACACGCTCATGTACATAAGTACGAGATCCAGCACAGCAACATTGTCCCTGCATTTAGAAACATTTCAAATGATGGTATACTCACATGCTAAGTAGCAAATACGGGAAAAAACTTGTTGGAACCAACCTGATTATAGAACAAAGCAAAGTGTGCAAGTTCCACAGCCTGGTCAACGTCAGCATCATCAAATATTATAAATGGTGATTTCCCTCCAAGTTCTAAGGTTACTGGCTTAAGGTTGCTTTTTGCAGCCAGTTCCTGAACAATCTTACCAGTATCACAGTGTCCTGTAAAAGACAGCTGCAAAAGTAGCGGGAGGAGGTTATTAGTCACTTGTGTTTTGTAAGCATGCCAAATGTGATAATAACGCATGCTTAGGCTTGTATAATATACAACATAAGTGGCAAGTAAAAATGTTCTCCACCAGAAATAGTTAAATTGTGTTCCAAAAGCAGTCAAGCGGCAATCCACATAATTGATGGTTAAACTACAACTGGTCGAACATATATATATATATATATATATATATTAAAGAAATCAAGCATAAAAAAATGCCAAATAAGCTTCTTGGACAAACAAGCATGAAGCTTTGAGATAATTTTCCACTTGATGGATCATGTGTGGCCGCCCTCCAAAATACCAAGGCATAACTCATCCTTAATTTCATTTAACAGAACATGGAGGCAACTCTAAACCAGAGAATTGTACAGGGATGAATAAGGATATGACATACGCCAGAAATTATATTCTGACGATAATGAATAATAGGTAGAGCTCAAGAACTACCTTGTCCACATCCATATGGCTGGCAAGAGCTGCACCAGCTGTTGGACCATAACCAGAGACTACATTCAAAACACCAGGGGGAAGACCAGCCTGTCAAATTTTGAAAATCAGTAAAGAGATAATACCAGTATCTGCTCTTCATATTCTGAACAATGGTGCCAACAGAAAAGAAGACAAATCAAACATGAAATAAAAAGTAAGATTTGAGGAAATTGCATTACGACATGAATTTACTTTCATATTGGTATCGCATAACAAATTAACAACCATCTAACAGTGAATTTCTGCTAGCTTATCTGCATTAGACAATCGCTTGATTTGCATTGAATTATGCAAGAGGAAAAGCACTTGTTGATTAAGAGAATATAACAAAATTGTTTCCGATTCTACCTCATGGAATAGCTTTGCCACATACAGAGCAGTCAAAGGCGTTTGCTCAGCAGACTTTAGAACAATAGTATTGCCACAAGTTAGTGCAGGCGCTACTTTCCAAGTAAACAAGAGAAGAGGAAAGTTCCAGGGAACTATCTGGCCAGCAACGCCAATTGGTTCATGTAAAGTTTGAATATGGTAATTTCCATCACCAGGGACAGTTAGTCCGTGGATTTTATCAGCCCATCCTGGATATTAACAGAGAAAATATTAGATATTCAACAATTAACACTTAATGAGGTGAAATGAAATTCATTTTAGTAAAAATCCAACCAGCATAATAGTGCAACAGGCGAACCACCATTGGTACTTCAGATTTGAGAGATTGTACATAGGGCTTTCCATTGTTCCATGTCTCCAAAGCTGCCAGCTCCTCCATGTTTTTCTCAATCAAGTCAGCAGCCCGCAACATAATCCTTGACCTCTCCTGAATAAAAGAAATTGAAAGATTAAAATCTAAAATCATTACATGATAATTCGTAATGTAGTAACAAAGAAAGAATAGAGGCTTTCGTACATAAGGGGTCATCTTTGGCCAAGGTCCCTCATCAAATGCCTTGCGAGCAGTAGCAACTGCACGGTCAATATCTTCCGCATCTCCTTCAGCAACATTAGCAATCACTTCAGCAGTACGAGGGTCGTAGACCGGAAATGTTTTGCCTAAGGCCAGACAAGTTTCCAACATTGGGCTCATTATCAGCAACAGAAACAATGAGCTCCAAAATATCAGGAAACAATCATCTTACCTGATGCTGCGTCTACAAATTGGCCATTTATTAAATTCTTAGTGTAACTAATTTGAACAGGTGGAATGATTGGCTCTTCAACAACAGCAGCTGTGCTAAACCTGCTGATGCCTCTTGCCCTGCTAGACTCCCTACCTAAATATCATATTGTATAAACAGTGAGTTTCAGAATAAAATTTTAAGGATGAAAATTAATATTACTTTTATAGTTATATGATTATTACGTTAGACTCAAAAGCAGACTTTATATCAACAAAAACAAGATTAAAAAAAAAAATTCTAATAATTTTCCCGCAAATTTCTCAGCCAATGAAAGGCAACAAAGGGTACATAAATAAAAAACTTATCGTGATGGACTTTCAAAAGCCATATAAACACATACCAAACAATCAAAACATGAAGAAAAAATAAAATTAAAAAATAATAACATAAACTAAGAAGTAAATATTTAAAAAAAAAAAAAGAAAAAAAATACCAAGAGAGCGAAGCAGAGAAGGAGAAGCAGAAGGGAAAGAACGAGACAGCAAGGTGGAGATTCTGCGAGCAGCTGCCATAGCCAAAGCGAAGAAGCGACCTATTCAACTCTTCTCTCTCTCTCTCTCTCTCTCTGCAACTTTTGTCCTAGCAAGTTAAGCTTGCAACTGCATGCATAGAAACAAAAATCTCTCACACTCTACACTCTTATTCAAGCTGGCGAGTGCCACTTCTTGGACACATCACACACGTGTATCCAAATTCACAAGTTTATTATTTATTTATTCCTTTAAATAAATGAAAAATATACGTTTTAGAAAGTGACCGGCCAAATGACAAATGCGAATGAGTCCATGTCCAGCAATAAGCTATTTTTTTGGGTGGATGAGGAGAAGATAAGATAGTATATACATTGAAGTGGTTGGTTTGTATTATTTTATGTTAAAAGGAAATATAATATTTGATTTTTACGGGATCAAAATCAAATGATGCAAAAGTTGGTGTGTTTAGTAGGCGACAGTGTTTTGAGTGCAGCAGCAGGCCCCTTAGGCTATGCTAAGAGACGAAGACGTTCTAACTTTTCGTGCTGGGCAGGGCAAATGCTTACTTTGAGTAATCATATTAATACCCCTCGTTCTCCTTTCCACGCGTGGGGAAGCGCGTGCGGAGCTGTTTTCGAGGCCTTCCGGTTTGGCTTTTTAAGGGAGAGCATGTCTTTAACAAAGGTTTTCTTTTTATACAAACTATTTTTTAACTTAAGAAAGTTTATTAGAATTATTTTTTAACTATTTTAAAATACATGATTTTATAATTTTTTTAAAAAATTCTTTTAAATGTCTGATTTAAGAACATGTTCATATTAAAAAAAAAAAAAAAAACACTCGCACTTAAAAAATGATTTATCTTTAACAGATTCAACTGTAGAGTAACTGTTGTGCGATCTCAACTTTTTTGTCTTTATTAGATAAACCCGTTGGATGCATCCTTATTAAATCTAACGGTCGAAAAATATTCATTAAATAAATAAATGGTTACCGGCAGCAGTTTGAACGCGTTGCAGAAAATGAGTGGCGTCAAATTATGAACTGTGTCTTTGTGGTTCAGTCGTTAACACTATTGGTTTATTAAGCCTTATCCTCAATCATCAGCATAAATTGTTATTCTAAATACTGAGCTAACCATATCGCAGCTTATAACTTTCAATTGAAAAAAGAAAAAGAAAAAAAGAAATCGATTTAATTTTATCTTGGTTTTACAACAATAGATTAATGAATAAAAAAACAAAGTTGATTAAAAGCTTCACTGTCATCCTCGTACCAGTTTTGCTGGATTGCTCTTCTTTTAGTACTTTTGTCAAGCACTTGGTTTGCTCTTCTTTAGAGGAGCGGACTCTGTTGTTCTTCGTTACTTGTAACATGTTGATTGCTGATTGCTGATATACGATGATAACCATGCTTGTGAGTTTGATGTGGAGGAGCACTAACCGATTTGATTGGTATCCTTTATGCCACGTGTGAAGCTATTGACTGTCTGATCACTTTACTTTGAATCCAACGGTTACTTCGGATAAGAACAAAAAAAAAAAAAAAAGTTGTATGGTGCAACTTTTGCACCGCAAACGTAGCCGTCTTTGGGACTTTCTAGTTTCTGATTCTTTGTCTGAATTTGATTCCTTTTCTTTGGCCAAAAAGGTTTGATAGTGAAGTACTATACTTGTGAAATAAAAATTATAAAAATTAAAATTATGATATAGAAGTTTCAGAAATTTTTTTATTAAATTATCAAAATTTAATTATAAGTATTATTAAACATCTTAATAACTGAACTTTGATAGTCTAATTATCTCACTATACTCTCAAATTGGTTATAAAAATATACATAGAATGCGTTTTACGGACAATCAATAAATGGTTGAACAAGTAACAAATGTTTTATTTTTAATTTATTTTGTTTGTTTTAAAATAAGACTTTGAGAGGATAACGAATAATTTTCCATTGAAGTACCTTAAAAGACAAAAAAAATTGCTAGCACTTTTATTTTTATGATGCTTATAAATATGAAATATCCCGGCTAAGAATCAAACACACGACCCGACCATATATTGAAATAAAGTTAAAAGTGTAGTATGGTAAGGTGGTCCATCTCAATCGATTGATTCTGTTTTGTTATGGAATATTCTACCAAAAGATATCATAATAATGAGCCTAGATTAATGCGTCATCTTTTTAAATGCCGAAACTAAATGAATAAATAAAATTGGGTAAAAGCGTTAGGTTAGACGATGGGAGCCAGCGGCGAGTAGGTCCCAGCGTTTAATTAAGCATTATTATCTTTTGATACAAACAGATCTTTGTCCAGGAAAGCAGAAAACGCCGTGTCATTTGAAAGAGGGATGAATTGATTTTAGTACTTTAGGATTTACTGATTTGATAAACGGCAGAATTTTAGCGGATAGGTTTATTATCTCCCAGATAACCTATGTCAGTCTTACTTCGAAGGATTCAGGGGTGGAATTATTCTATAGCGTCCTTTGGACCCAAATTTTTTTTGTCAAATAAACAATAATATAATTATATAATCTTAGTTTTTAAAATAGTTATTTTGTTCATTGGGGCTTCATTGCTTTAAAGATCCCAGGTTTTAAATATGCGAAACAAATCATAACAATTTTTAAATGCATGGGACAAAAACTAGAATAATCATTAATCTATTCTACGTACATGCTGTATATTTATTTTTTGATTTTCAGATATTTATATTTAAATAAAAAATAATTTTTTGTGATTTTGATCTTAATAGAAAAAAGTTTGAATGAAAAGTAAATATTATATTTCAAAAATATATATGTAAAATAACTTATTTCTTAAACTATAAAATCTAATTCTCTTTTTTGTTTTAATTTAGTGAGTTAAATGAATCAAGTTTGGTTTCCAGAAACGACCGTGTTTTGGAGCTGTAAAACTTCATTAAGCTCACGTGCTTCTCAGCTGGTTCTTAACAGAAAACGAATTGATCGAAACAACAGGGCTTGAGCGCGTTTTGCATATCAGTTTAAGTAACCACGTGAGGAAGCATGTGACGAAGGTTATTCAGAGTTCGTTAAGGTTGTTAACTACGTGTCAACAAGCTGCTCATTCTGGTAATCAAGCTAGCTACCCAAACAAAGTATAAAGGCTGGTTTTTTGGGGAGATTCAATGACGAATTCATGAGTCTTGCTGAGAGGGTTTTGTGAGAGAGAAAGTGTTAACTTGTTCTTTGTAAAGTCTGGTGTAAGGCTCTGTAACGATCTTCATTACTGTTTCAATAAAGCTCATCTTGAGGCTTCTCCCGTGGATGTAAGCTGAGCATGGAATGCTCAGCTGAACCACGTTAATCTTGGTGTATGTGGCTTTCTTGATTCTGGTTCTTGTTCGTGTTATTAGTTCTTGTGCTTTGTTGATCTTGAGTGAGTTTATCTAAATAGATCTTGGGTGTGTGCAACTTGCATTGACTAAATCACAAGCATCCTAGGGCAGTGATCAGTTTAGCTTGGTTAAAGGCTTGCTGATTCACTACACCAGGACACAAATATCAAATAACTAAATTTAAGATTTTTTTATTGTAAAAACAAATAAGATGTCACTTATATTCAGATATTTAAAAAAAAAAACAAATATGTCATTTAAATTTTCGTAATCAGACCCATCCATACTTTAAAAAAATTCAGACCCATTTAGATTTCAGACAAAAAAATAAATGATACCTAAATTTAGCCAATTCTATGAGCTATTGTAAAATTTAAATACAAGATATAAAAGTCGAGCAATTATAAGACGTAGTATTATTTTTCTTCTTCTTTCATCGAAAAAAAGAAACTCATCATCGGCTGATCACTCTAAATCCATCTGCCATAATTAACAGTAATTAGCATTTAACAGGAAAAGTCCCCTTTTGCGTTTTGCCAAACAACGTGTTTCAATTTCCACTTCACATCCCATGCTTAGAGAGCTAGGATATGTTCGCCTTCGATCGTTTGTTTCTTTTGTTTTTTTTTTATAATGCTCTGTTTCAAGATCCATTAGAGCAAGTCATAACAAAAAAGCAAGTGTTGTGAGGCATTCTTTTTTCTTTTCTTTTTTTTCCGAAAGAAATTTAAAATGTTCACATTTATTATTAATTCTATAGCACTGAATCCTGATATTCTTTTGTTAACTCTGAGGCCTAAAAGCCAAATGCTTTGAGCTCCAGCCACTAATTAAGCATATGCGGAGACTCAAATACTAACTAAAACAACACTCTCCATCCGCATCAAGATCAACAAGATCAATTATCATGATGGTCCGCAGAGAAATCAGGATCTGTAGGCTTAAACAGCTTAGGCATTTTCATGCTGGAATCGTCAGGATTAAATGCTGGTACTCTCAGACTCAGCCGTTTTGTGCTCAATCTTGGAGCGAGTAGTGCCGTACCAGGACTATCTGCATCGGTTGCATATTCAACTGCTAGCCCCTCAGCGCCAGACTCAATAGCTCCTCCCGCAGAGTCTTCGACGGGGTATTCCTCTTCTACAATTTCATACAACCCTTCTTTTATCGCCAGCTCCACCGCCTTCTTTCGCCTCTTATATCGTCTCCAAGCAGCTTGAATAAAACTAGCTCCCCAGCCTCTCCATTGGTGCGAATAGTATCTAAATGCATGCTGTAGTCTCTTGCTGTGTAGGCGCTTAAACTGGCTTGAAACAAACTTGAGGTCCTCAGCTCTGAGTGCAAATGCTTCAACTTCAGTAAGTGACTTGACTGTTCTCGTTGATAACGGCAGATTGAGTGTGGAGACTGGCATTAGGGCCCATGTCAACAGTTCTTCGCCGCAGAAATCGCCCGTCTTGAGAGTGATCGAGTTGTAGAATCCCGCCCTTCCTCCATTTGTTGTTGAGCTTTCTACTTGTCCTCTAATGATGAAAATCATTTCGTTCACTGGATCGCCTTCGCGAATGAGGTATGTATCTCTGGTGTTTAAAGATGAATAGAGACGTTCGCATATGGCATCTAAGAGCTGCTGATCCATTTGTGCAAAAAATGGAACCTGAAGAAAACAGTACAAAACATAATTTCCCAACTCTATTTCACTTTCAATCAATTACTAAAGAGAAATTAATCACGCAAAGAGCTAGGCGTGCTTTATTTATCACTTGAAATGTAGTCAGCAATTAAGGGTTAAGGGGGGCTTACCCGTCGAACGAAGGCTAGACAAAGATGCCTCTGAATAGTGCGTCGGAGATCCAAAGGTAAAGATTGCAAAATGGATTCTTCATCCACACCCCTGGTGGCAAGCCACTTGTATTGAAGAAACCGGCGCACACGTTCTCGAAGCCCTTCTGGCAATTGACGGTGCCTCATCCACTCCTCTGTATCTCTCCTTCTAATCCTCCAGTCTTCTAGTTTAGCAGTCGTGGATTGCACATAGTTCTTGAATTAATATCATCAAGATTTATCTATAAATTTTTTGCATTCAAGACTAAGAAGCAACATCGTCAATTAAGATTTATGTAGCACACGAGTGTAGCATTAATTGCTATGTCTAGCAGATAGTGTAAAGAGCTTACCTGCATTTTTCCTAAGAGATATGAGAACAGGATTAGACCAAGGATGCAAATGACCATGCTGAATAATATTTCAAGGATGTAAGTACTTGTCGTTAGATTTTGTCCGTATGAGCTGCACATTGGAGAGGGAAAAAAATGATTGGAAAATGAGTAAGAACCCAAGTCAAAATTTAAAAACTTTTTTATCACCATCTGCTCTCTCTGCTGCTGAATACAGAAACGCAAGTCCTTAATTAACAGAAGTGATATATATAAATCTATACCTTAGATTTTTCAAACCCCACCATAGGCAGTAGCAATACTTTCTGATGAAATTTGTTTCAGCAACTTGTTTATCAATAGCATCATAAAATATTCCAAATGGAAATTGTTGCTCTTCTGTAGCACATTCATCATAGAGGCTTGAGTGCTCCAGCCAAGCATTGCGTTCAGGTAGCTCACTAACAGAACAGTCGATAAAAATGGGATCACAAGATGGGGAGTGGGTTGAGTTCCTCTCTCCCTCACACACTTGTATCCAGCATGCATGCTGCCGCTTAAAAGAGAAGAAATACCATGTAGCTCCTATAATCTGAAACCACAATTTAAACACTCTGGTCTGTTTGGTTTTAATTATATGCAATGAAAGCTAGCTGTAGCAGTTGTTAAGGATAGTATATTTACTTAACATTCTCAAGGTGATAGTAAAATACGAAAAAAAAATAAATAACATACTAGTAATATATTGAAACATGTAAATTTTTTTTTTACTCTTATATTAAAATTATAAGGGTGACAACGTACGTACGTGGCTGGCAAGCATATAGAAAAGGAGAGTGAAAGCTGACCCCGACCAAGAAATCTTGGCTATAACCCCAGCAGTTTTCATAATCCGTTCGTTAAGAGTAATCAAAATGAGAACTCTTGGAATATATTGAAGAAAAACAATTAAAACAATAGTGCCGTTGGCATGATCAGGTGCTTGATAATCTGTCCCTGGAATCACTATCACCAAATAGCTAGTAATCTGCATGCAAGCAACACCAATTATAATAATTACTATATATATATATATAGTAATTAATTATCAATTGAAAATTAATTCTCTGGTGTGCACATGCATATATAACAACAGACCACAACCGGCTGATATAGCTAGTATTAAGTACTGGATCTATATATATGTGTGTTCTAGTCATCATCATACATCACCTGGGGAAGAGGAAGCGTAGCTACAAGATCAACAATAAAATCAGACTTCAGGTAGCGTCTAGCAATGACACCGGGGTCCCTCACAAGGTCTCCTCTTCCAACAACCCTAGAACTAGGGGCCACGAAAGCTGTCCTAAACTTAACAATAATGTGCGCGAAGAACAAAGCGTCCACCATGCTTCTCAACAAAGTGACCGCCCTAACTAAGGTGTAATCGACCGTCATGCATGTGAAGTCGGTGGAAATAATTGGAACGTAAAAGTAGAGAGGGTCCAGAAACAAGGCAATGATACATGCTACAAAAAATATGTGATTCCATGTGTTTACAAAGTCGCTCTGAGGATCCAGGATTTTGTAACTCAGCCATGGCTTGTCTTTGTGTCCCAGGGACAACGTTTTTGTCAACCCAGACGACGCGTACAATTGGAGGGTATTCATCTTCTCCTTCTTTTTCTTTTGCTTCTTTCATTCATGGAAGATAAAACTGAAGCACGTGATTTGTGGGTGGGCGAGTGGTTTTGATAGTTTCATTAACACAAACATATTAGAGGGGTCAAACTCAAACGCCAAATGACTGTTGAGAGATTTGTGGGGAGCCAACAATTTGAATTTTAAAAATTTTAATTATTGGATTTTATTTATTTATTTTTTTAGAGAATTATAAGGTGCCATCAAGCAGGTACTAATTAATCTTCATGATAACACGTTGGCTAAAACTGATCAATGAAGTAATTAAGATTGTCCCAAATACACTACTAGAGAGTCAAACTGGCCAACACATCAAATTAATCGTACCTTTAAAAGGTGTTTTGCGCAGCCTTTGAGAGTTAATTTTATACTCAGATTTTTGCTATAATTTTGGCAATTTAGATAGCTATTGAGCATGGGTAGTATAAAGTTTGGATCAAGATTCTTTCTTGATCTGAACACTCCTAATTTTTTATAGATCTTATGTTACTTGTGTTTTAGTGTTAGTAGATAATTATAATTTAATTAATTTTTTTAATTTATTAACCACCAATCATATTAATAAAATTTATTCAAATGAAGATCGGATGAGAAAAGAATCTTTATCCATAAGTTTGGCTTGGGAGTGACTCTTTAGCTGCCATTAATTGTCTGCAAATTTCAGATTTCTCACCTCCTTGGTAGCCTTTCAAAGTCGTTGGTCAAATTGTAGATACTTTATCCATAAAGTTTGGCTTGAGAGTGACTCTTTAGATGCCATTAATTGTCTGCAAATTTCAGATTTCTCACCTCCTTGGTAGCCTTTCAAAGTCGTTGGTCAAATTGTAGATACTTGATCAGTCATCCAGATTTTCCTTGCTCTCACGTTTGCAGAGAGGGGTGTGTGTGTACACTTATGGTAGCTGATAGATTAAAAAATGTGAGATTAGCTTGCAGTGCTTTCACATGGTGGGATTTTGCCCCTCAACCCATTCACAAGAGTCTAATCGAGATGTATGGGGTCTTTCCAAATGTAGATTTGCTACCCAGCTTATAATTTTTTTCTTCAATTTTTATATTAATACAACTTTTCATCATTTAAACAAAAGGGGAAAGAGAGAGAAAAACTGCCCAACTTGTCAAATTAATTTTCTCGATTATGTGATAATTGATGTGTTAGGGTAAATTTTAGTTTAACCCCCATATAGAAAGAATGAGAAAGCTCAGTCTACTCCCAACATTATAGAAACCTCAAATTCTATTAAATTTTAATTAGATTTAGTTATAAAAGGATACTTCGATCTTTACACACGTTGTTTAAATGGGATGAGGAGTATTTTTACTTGATACTGCGAGTATATAAAGTATGATGACAAAATAACGATGCCATCACTGATTTTAATTAGGATCAACACTGTAAAAGAAACAAAAATGTCAGTTTTCAACGGATGTTTAGTAAAGGCAGGGGAAAAGTTGGCAAAAGTTTGAATGAGAGAGGAACCCAATACACACACACATAACTGTTGTAAATGAATATTGCCTCTGGCAAATCTAAGGATCCGTTTTCAAATCTTTTTTTTTTTTCTGAATTCAGAAAACATTAAATATGCATTTGATAGATGATTTTTTTAAATATTTTTGAAAATATAAAATTCATTCTACACTTTTAACAAAAGAAATAAGAAAATATTTTTTTTTTATTTCCAATACAGTATTAAGTTTTAGAATGAACAATTTTCTTCTACCATCTCACAAAATAATAATAATATCAACAACAACATTATTATTATTACTACTACTACTACTATTATTATTATTATTATTACTACTACTACTACTACTACTACTACTACTATTATTATACCCAAAAAATCAATTTCCCTAACAATAATCTTATATATATATATATACACATTATAATATTTATGTTTTTATTTATTAATTAAATCAAATATATGGAGTTTATTATTTTTAAATAAAAAATAACAAGATCACCTGATTTATTCTTAAAATTAAAATAATCAAACTAATTAAATAATACAAATGATTATTCATTACTTAATTTTAAGTTTATAGAAATTATTCCAATAAATAATTCTTTAAAATGTTCCTCCTGAACATATTATACTTTTGTTATTTTCAAAATTATTTTTGAAAATGATACCAAACACATTTTAAAATTTTTAAAATAGTATTTTCATTCTCATTTTTGTTTCATGAAAATAGCATTTGGAAAACAATACAGGACTGAAAGTTTGTTACTTTTATCTTTTTTTTTTAACTCCCACATATTACTTTATCAAAATTAGAAATTTAGAATACTTCCTACATAGACCCACAACATCGAGATCACTTTGATACACGAAGTATTCTATCTCCTACTCTTTTATTTTATCTATTTAATTAATGTAACTATCATCGTAGTATGTTACGTAGCTGCAATTAATTATGTTTTTCTTATTTATTTTATTACTAACATCACAAGCAAAGCCTAAAGAACATATTGAAGCTCAGAAGGCAACAAAAATAGAAGACTGGAATTTTAATTTTAGAAATTAAAAACTTTGAAGATATCTGAAGATTTTATTTGAAGACTCATCTAAGAACTTGAAGATGGCTAATCTAACAAATCTCAAAATTGACGCCATTGACATTTTTAATGAAACCTACTTGTCATGGATCCTTGGTGTAGAAATTCACCTTGAGGCACCAACGTCGGCAACACAACCAAGCTTAATAATGACTTATCTACTCAAGAATGTGCCAAGACAATGATCTTCCTTTGTCATCATCTCCATCAATTACTGAAGATAGAATATCTTGCTACAAATTAAAGGACTCACATGTCCTTTGGAGCAACTTCTATGAGAGATATAGCTATTTTAAATCAATAATTCTTCCAAATGCTCGCAGCGATTGGAATTAGCTCTGATTGCAAGACTTCAAATCAGTCCATGATTACAATTCTGTGCTCTATAGAATCACTTCATAGTAAAGGCCATGTGGAGAGAAAATAACCAATGAAGACATGTTAGAGAAGACATTTTTAACATTTCACACTTCATACATGGTTCTGCAACAACAACATTTTTAGAGAAGACGTGTTAGATAAATGCAAGAGACACATAGATTGTCTAGAAATAAGTGATAGATTTAAGGAATATAACTAGATAATCTTCAATTACTGCTTTGTCGTATATCTATTTTAATTAAATTTAGACACAACAAAAGTTCTTTGTAAAGGAACATGGTAGAGCACCAGAGCTATTCATTACTGTTATATATGAGGAAATAGATGCTATTCAAATCCTATAACACCTACAAGTAGGAGGCGAATATGTTTTAAGGAAACTGTGTAATCATCCAAGCCTCGGTTTGCATTTTATTTTTTTCTTATTTATTTTGTTATCTCATTAATGTAATTATTGTAACATCAAGTATATTATCAAGACCTAATTTATAATTTCAGAATGTATTCCTCCTGTACGTATTGTGTATTCCATGTGTTTTCAACAATGAGAAACGGTTTAAATGTGAAACAAAGTTGAGATTATAAGCATGTAAAAAGATTCTGTCTATACAGAAAATTCAGGACTGCCCAATTAGCTGCATTTGGATATTTGTATATATTAGATTTTCTTTAATAATGCTAATGCGAATGTCTCTCATATGGGTTAATCGCATGGGGTAAGTTTCTATTTTCAACAGTCAACACACGAGAAAGGAGATGGGAAATAGAAAAAGATAAAAAGAGTTAATAATGATAAGACTTATTTAATTAGTTTAAAGGGTCAAAAAAAATTAAAGAAAGTTAACAAGTGGCGAAAAAGAAGGTAAAATCAAACAAAGAAAGAAATATGAACTCATTTTTTTGGCCAACAAATTTGAGTTGGCTTTAAACGCCCTTTTTTCCCTGTCGTCCCAGATCGAGTGTTGACGTTGCAAGTCTTGATTTGGACTTCAAAAATCCCCAATCGACATGATATTTTCGTATAAAAGCAAGACCGCAAAGTAACCATTTTTTTTTTTTTTGATAATTTCTTGGGTCAATCATTACTCTCTTATAATTACAATTACCAACATTATTTGGAATCCTCAATTTTTGAATTTTAAGTATTATGTCGATTTATTTTCAAGGACCCCAAATTTTTTTTTTTTTTTTTGTATTTTTATTCTTTTGCACCACTCGAGTTGAGGAGGGTTTCTTTAAGAATTGTCTTATAGAGATATTGACAGTTTATCTCTCAGTAGATTTTTCTTTAATTCTTCTTTTTCTAACACTTCAATGCTTATAAATTTTTATTATTCCTTTCATCCATGGTGTTTTGGAACATTGATGAAAATTTTCATTAATATAATTTATATATTATAATGTCATATTTATTCTTCTTTTTTTTAAATTAATTAACGTCAATGATGAAAGGGACTCAAATAGTGAAAAAAAAAAATCTATGGAAGATGAAATTGTCATATTCTCTCTCTCTCTTTTTTTAACTATTCATCATGATTAAAGTAATTGGTAATCCACTTAATTTATAAAAAACACACACACACACACACACTTATCTTCCTATGGAATTAAGGAAGGTAAAATTAAAATATGATAAACATTCAAGTGTTTAAATTAATGGATGTAACCAGATTTTGAAATTATAAGAGATTCAATTTATTTTGGATAAAAACTACAAAAGGTCACATAATAATTTTCCCTATATATGGTAATCGTTTTTCATCTGCTTTAATATTTGTGCATGTCATATTTTTCACATTTCAATTAAGTCAAGATTAAAAAAAATAAATAAATAAAAGTTTATGGTGGGTTCAAAGAAAGGCAAGAAAAGAACAAAGTGCACAGATTTGGTGTGTTTATTACAGAATCCAAAATCTTAAGTGAGACCATAAAGTTGCATGCTATAATTTACCGAAAACTGTTTGTTAAGTGAATCTTAGTAAATCAAAATGTGAACACCAACCTAAATAATTTTAAAAAATTTCCTTGTTTTGTTTCTTATTCTAATTCTGAACCTTCTCTTTTTCTTCTCTAGCCACTGTTATTTAAACAGTCTAAACATATGGAGAAGGGGAAGCAGGAAAAGCTTAGCTAGCTAGACAAATTAAAGAAAAGAACAAATGACAGGAACTACAAATGACATTATTTCCTCTGAAGTTCTCAAAGATTTGAGAGTTGATATCCCTAGAAAATCTGAAACTGAGAGCAGAAATGGTGATCAGACTGAATTTGATTCTTCATCAAATCAAAAAACTAAGGGCCTTGATCATCCTCAAATTCCAGGATGGTTTGCAGAGCACTGTCCTATATGGCCAGGTCAGTGAGATTGCTTTTTTTTACTTTCATTATTTGTGATGGATCCTTTGATCAGTTTCCATCATCAGCTTTGGAGTTTTTATTTGATTTCTTTTGGCTGGCCTTAAAACTGTGCATTTTAAAAAAAAATTCCTTGATCAACATGAAACCCTTTTGTCAATAAATAGAAGAAACCAACTCTAGCTAGCTAATTAATTAATATCTAACGTAGCTAGGCCTTGTACGTGCATGCTTTAGTCAACTTTTTCGACGCTACAGCTTTATTGGAGCAGAAAGCTTTGTTGAAACAATAGATGTAATATGCACGATCTTCCATATTCTGGTGGTAAACATGAGAAATTGATCGAACTTAAAAGGTCTTTTAGCTTATGAGTCAATCAGAAAAGTCAATATTAATCAAATCATAGATTGGAACGTTTTCTATCCCCCTAATAATTTTTATTGACAAGGTTGGAAGATATGGAAATTAGTGTATATGTTGTTTAAAAGAAAAAGTCTCGCTATACTCTCTGCGTACGTATCCCTCACTATGGCTAATCATATTTATATATAATAAATATACACATGACAAAAATTCAACAAAAAGGAAATACGCATTTGGAGTGGCTAAAATTTTATATTTTTAAAGAGCAGTCCTAGATTTCGATTGGTTTATAAATTTGTTAATTTTTGGATTTCCCATTAATTTGCTATATACCGGCCCGTTCTAAATGTCTTGTAGATATTTTTTCCTTTTTAATTAGATTATTCGTAGAGTACCTTGAGAAGCCAATATTAAAAGCAATAACGTGTGCACAAAGTACCAAGACAATTTCTCATTTCATTCATGACATGCATTGCTGCTGATTGCTTATGCTGCATAAAATCATAAAACAAAGCTGGCAAATTTCAGATTTAAGCAAAAGGTGCATGCCCTAATCATATTCATATGTAGTACCTACACCTAAACTTCTCGAATTTTCAAATGATGATTGTGCATGCCTAGAGATATAATTGTATTTGTTGGCTGCTGGCCAGTATATTTGTACTTGTTGGACATCATACTAACCAACTAATCTATATATATATATATATATATATGATGTGTATCTTGCAGGCCAAGCACACTTCTTAGAGGTAGAAAAAATTATATTCCAAGGAAAGTCGGAATACCAAAATATGATGGTGTTTCAGGTAAACGACATCAATTTACAGGAATACAATAGTATACAGAATATTATTCATTGCTTCTTCTATATAATTTATTGTTTTGTTGTTACAGTCATCATCATATGGCAAGGTTTTTGTTCTTGATGGAGCTCTCCAACTCACAGAGAAGGATGAGTGCGCGTATCAAGAAATGATTACTCACCTTCCCCTTTGCTCAATTCCGAATCCCAAAAAGGTTTCTTTTTTCTTAATCATAGCAGACCATTACAATTACATGTTTCATCGATCAGCTTTTTACTTTTTATCTTTCTGCAGGTGTTGCTTATTGGGGGAGGTGACGGTGGCATCCTACGTGAAATCTCTCGTCATGCTTCTGTAGAGCAGATTCATATATGCGAGATTGACACCATGCTGATCAATGTGAGTCTTATTGATTCTATCATGGAATGTAACTTATTTCCTTTCGGCACCATGCATGCACTAGAGAAAAGTCAACATTAACATTTAAGAAATAACATTTCTAATTAAGAAGTGGTAAGCGGCATATGTATATATATGAATATGACTTTCAAGTCTTACTGAAAATTAATAAAATTGATGCAATGATTTTTAAACATAAAAATATGACAAAATGTTGATATAAACAACTATTCTCTCTCCATTCATGTGAGCGGATTCGTATTCCAAACCTCTTTATTTTTAAAATAAAAAATTTTACCATATCAACTAGATATCAGTTGCTGTTTAAAACTATTCAATTAAATTATTGCTATATATCATGCGTATAGTTGGGCCAGGAAAAGAAAAACAGTGTGACACATCTCAATCGAAAGCTGCAATGAGTTGTGTGTGCTACTGTTAGCAATTAGTAAATAAAAAACATTTTTATGATCTCATATGCACAAACAAAGCAAATAATTTATAAAAGCGAGAAAAATTCGAAGGATAATAAATTTCCTAGCTATAATAATAATAATAATAATAATAATAATAATAATAAATGTAAATATTCCAGGTGTATAAGGAATATTTTCCTGAAATTGCTATTGGATACGAGGACTCTCGTGTAATACTTCATGTCTGCGATGGTACGTAAAATTAATTTCCTTCCTCTTATGATATTGCCATGCATATATACGCTCTACAATATGGGAATAAACCTTTACCTTAATTACCCCATATTATATATATATATATATATATATATATACACGTTGGAAAATTGTCAGGAAGTGAGTATTTGAAGACCGTTCAAAGTGGAACCTTTGATGCGATAATAATCGACGCATTCGACCCCATAAGTAAGAATCTGCTTAATTAATTTGTTGTAAAATAATCGTAAAAGATTATAAAACGTATATGGAATTTGATGAGTGCATGCAGGGCCTGGACACGAGCTGTTTGAAGGTCCATTCTTTGAGTTGGTAGCAAAAGCTCTCCGCCCCGGAGGAGCAATGTGTATCCAAGCGGAGAGCCTGTGGTTTCAGCAATTCAGTGTCCAGCATCTTATTGATGACTGTCATCGAATATTCAAAGGCTCCGCAAGCTATGCTTGGACAACTGTTCCCACATATCCAAGGCGCGCCTCGTTCACTTGCTAATATCTTCTTCCCTTTTTATCAATACGTGCGATTTTATTTTCTTTATTATTCATATTAAATAAAATACTGCAGTGGAGTTATTGGTTTCATGCTTTGCTCTACTGAGTCTGAGGGGCCATCCGTGGACTTCATACATCCTATTAACCCAATTGACCCTGACCAAATTTTTGGTGTTGCAAAAGGGCCCTTGAAATTCTATAACTCAGCAGAGGTACGTAATCAATCTATAGGTGGTCAAATTATATATTTTATATATGTATTATGGAGAATGCTCATAATAAATTAATTTACTGCTATTAATTGTTTCAATTCAGGTACATGCTGCAGCATTTTGTTTGCCAACTTTTGCAAAGAAGCCAGCTCACTCCCACATTCCAAGTACAAGGTCGCAGGTTGATGATAACACAGACAATGAGGGTTGTCATATATAATTACAAATCAGATATACACACACACACACACACACAGAGGATATAGGTGGATTACATGCATTCAAAATTGCATAGGAATTGAATAGAGATGATGTGATGACTAGATGCAGGCAGGCATATAACATGGAGTTAGTTTTGGTTTTGCGTCGCTTTGGATTTTGCATGCAGATCCATACTGCTGCATTATCTCCGTCTGCCATGCCATCTTGCGTCGTGGATGTGATTGGTTCCCAAAATTTGGATTCCAGTATGTGATATTGTTGCACAATACGTCTAGGTTTGGTCATTATGCTTAAAGAAAAATTTGGATCCATACTGCTGCATTTTGCTCAAAGAAAAAGTCACATTTGTTGTCCCCCCGCCCCCCTTTTGTTTTGTATCGATTTGTCTTTCAATTTCGTACAAATTGTCCTTGTTGCCAGTTCATAATTTGACTTTGCGGTTTTAAATTTGTTATGCCATTTTGGTTTTGGCAATCAAGTTTGAATCCCAGTGTAATTCGATTATCAACATTTTCAAGTATTTGCGAACCAAGACCGAAATCCTTGAGCATTTGCAGCAAGCATTTTAGCTACAGATGGCCAAAGGCTAACATTGCCAATGTTGATGACAAGACTTCGAGAATGCTACATATCTCTCCAATCGCAAATGCCTCGATTGCATTTGCATAGATGATAGACTTTGCGCAGCTATCAACCAGAACGATTGCCATGAGAAATCTGCTCAATCCAGAAAGAAAACACATAAATATGGAACCTTTATTTCTCCAATGCATGTATTTTTAATTCTCAACTACAATTGTGAGCACGGACGGCCCTACTAAACGAGGGGAAAAAATCTAGCTCAAATTCTTTTCAATTTACAGATTTTTATTTTGAAAGAAAAAAAAAGTATGCTTTTCGTGAAAATAGCTAACACTAACAGCTAAAGAGGACAATTACAACAGACAACATGCTTCGTGGCATAACCTATAAATCTCCTATCTTAACGAAATAATGCTTATACTGTCATAAGTGGAAGTGCCTCCATGTGGTGATCTTTAGGGTTCATGGACATAATACAAAAAAGGTGCGGGAGAAAGAAATAGATTGCCAGAAACACAAGAACTCCAAGATCAGCCTCTTCTCCAACTGCCGCCTGACGAGGATTCACCCAGAATATCTGGCTAAAACACCATAAGCAATAGAGGCTTGCTATAATCAAAATAAGACTCGCCGAATGATATGATTGATTCCTAGCCGACTTCGCAGGCTTTACTCTGCGCATATACCAAGAGTTCAAAACTTTTAAATATGCTAGTAAGCTCACTATAATCTGAATACAACCAAATGATGGCAATCATCCCAAAGACAAACACCTGTTGATATAAACGAAGCCACCAATCAAGCAAGTGCACAAGACAGCAATTACTACGACAGCATCTGGGTTGATAGGTGCTCGACCCTTCCACCAACCAGTGCTCAATATCCAAACATACATTGACGATTGTCCATTTTCCTGTGATACAATGTTTGATCCATCAATATAACAAACAATAAGATGTGGCACCCAGAGGCACCAAAAGGAGGAAGGGAGTTGCGGGGGTGTTTGCCATTTGGCCTTCCATGAATGCAGCGGTTACTTTTGAATTTGCAGTATTTGGGAGTGAGGCAATCACACAAACCAGAAAATCATAAAGACAATTTGCGCTGTTTCTCTTCTCTGAACAGAGTCTTAAAATTGAGGAATCCTCACACCTATCAGGTCTTAAAAGCCCAATTTAGTCAAAGAATAAAATAAATCCTTTAACAAGATGAATCATGAAGAATGAAGAATTAAAGAAAATTTCAGCCATCTCTAGTAAGTTCCAAATTAAGAGATGCAACTTGTCTGAAATTTTTACCAAAATTGAGAAGCATTGCTGCTGGTATAAAACTTTGTCTTAACTGTTTTTTTGTGGAAACCAAAAAAACAGATTCATACTATGCCCTGATTTTAATTATTCTGAAAATGTACTAAATTGACAATAGCACTGTCACTTGTAAGCAGTGCATCTACTAAGGCAATTCTTTTGGCGTAACTAGTTCATCCAGAATCTTACAGAAAGGGCACGTGCCATCCTCCTAAACCAATGACTGGCACACAGCTTAAAGTTTATCTTGAACATGATTTGTACTCTGAAGTTCACCATATCATTTTCAAAGCCTAGATAAATAGCAGAAGTAGAAGTCTCTCTCTAGCTCTCCAAACATCTACATTGATCACTCAACATGTATATAGGCTTCGACCAGTTTCAATTCTGCTATTCACACGATTCAAAATACATATCTCGCAAAACGATTTACAAACGAACATTTTCAAGCAATAAACAAAATGATTGTGGTCACGCTCAGGGACATACCATATCAATAGAAAGGGGACAAAAATTTAAAAAAAAAAAAAAATTACCTCAAACAAATGGTCAAGGAAAAAGTGAGAAAAAGAGCCGGCGCAGATCAACAAGAAGCATTGCCGCTTTGTAAGGGGTACCTGCATGATACAAACCAACGGGATGAGAATCGCTTGATTGAGTACAACAAAATATATTTCATTGAATAATAAGATCTCATTAAATATTAACAAATACTGCCAAAATGAAACTTCATTGTTGCCAAAAACAGAACCAAATCTCATGAACTTTTAAAAGCCCACCAACCAATATATATCTCTAATTAAAAATTTTGCAAATAAAGCTCCAAAAGAAACAACCCAGATGATCGAAACTCACCCCGGAAACAGAATCAAGAAGGCCTTTAAGGAGTAAAATCCTGGAAAGCAAAGAATAAAGAACACACAACGGGAAGCCAAGAATAAGAACATAATAAAAGGGGTGGTGAATGGCATCGGCTAAAGAGGAGCCGAATGAGGAACCGAAGAAGGAGCCAAGCCATTCGGAGAAGGAGCCTATATCGGGGCCAAAGAAGGCGTTGATTGTATAAGTCAACGTGTGGTGGGGGCTAAATCTGCCATTTGATAGCTTCGTCATGGCCAGCCCCGTACCCATCGCGTACATCATGTGCGGCCCCGGCCCTGGCATCCCTTCCCTTCCCTTGCCTGCAGCAACCTCCGCTATTATTTTATTAAGCTGTTGCTGCTCGCTCCCCTGCCTGCCAGCCTGCCTGCCTTTATTACTGATTCATTTTTTTTTTGGGGTTTTTATTGAAAGAATTAAATAAATAAATGCATGGAAGCTTGGATGTTGATCAAATGATTGGATATATGGTGGTGTGATGTGCGTGTTAGAAGAGAAAGAGAAGAATCTGGGTGTGCAGACGGCGTTCGTTAAGCTTCAGCACAGGGGGGAATCGCCGAGTGTCTGTTGGGTGCGGGCTTTGACTCTGTTTTTAGCTAATAGCTATTCTAGCTGGCGTTCATCAGCATACCAGCAGCTGACTGTAAAATTTTCAGGCACCTGATATTTAATTATTGGAGGCTTTTAACACGGATCGAATTTACTATATTACTTTTCTGCAAATCGTAATTATTGAACTATATTACTTGAACTCTCTGTTCGGTTAATATTAACCTAATTTGAAGTCATTTTCATTTCGAAAAGACTTGGAGCTTTTAACCCCACTGTAAAATTTAGGAATGGTAAATATTCAATTATAGATCCTTCTAAATATAAATTTATAATTATTCATAATAAATATATTTATATTCATATTCAATTTTTAATGTTGGATATAGATATGAATTATATTCATATAAATATGAATATTCATATAAATATGAATATTCATAAATATTTAAAAAATTAAACTTTGTATTTTTAAATTAAAAAATAATATGATAAATTAATAAATTTGTATTTTAAAACTGATTAATAAAATGTTACATCAAGAAAGTTCTTACTTTACCTTTATTTATATTTCCTAAAATCATTAATCTTAAAAGCTAAAGTTACTGCTCTACAGGGGACGAAAAAAGTGAACAAATAAAGGCAAATCGGATACCATCAAACTTGAAATTTCACGATCTACACAATGGTATTGTGTTTGTTGGCAAAAAATAAATGATAGCAGCGGAAACACCACCCAAGACGTTGACGGTAACTCAACAACAAAAAAAAAAAACAAACAGTTTTTTTTTTTTTTAATTTCTAAAATTACATAATTTTTATTTCCATAAGTCTTAACTCTTATATTTTTGTAAACAAAAATATTTTTAATTAAAATTTAAAATATAAATATATTATGAAATGGGATTGTAAAAAGTTTGTTAAAAGAATAGTTTATTTAAGTATTTAATTCAATTCCCATTCAAAATTAAAAATAATTATTTTTTTAATTATTTAGGTAATTTCAATTAAAAAAAAGGTTTATGAGGAATTTTGAGGGGTTTCAAAAGGCTTACTAAGATTTTAAAGGGATGTAAAATTATTTTTCAAAAAAAAATTATTAAGTAATCTTTTACATGCATTGGTATTAAATGTAAGGCTTTTGACACCCCTCAAAATTCCTCATAAAATCTATTTTTAATTGAAATTACCTAAATAACTAACGTAAAACTAGGCAAATTTACTAAGTAATTATTTACTCTTGCAAAAAAAAAAAAGTAACTTTTCTAGTAAATAACCAAAGACAAGTTATTTACTAGGTTATTAGGTAATTTTACTAAGTAATTTATTCACTAAGCAATTTTAATTTTACTTTATAGAATTCAAAAGGGCTGTTACAATGAATATTAAGGATTTAGAAGGCGTGTTAAAAGATCACTCTTAGTGTAATTTGGGCCTTATCTAAAGCAAAAACCAACATAGGTATTGGGCCTTGAGCAAAATCGATCCAACAAAAACAATCCGTTTGGTGCTACATTATTTACCATCTTTTGCTGTTGTTGCAGATGAAGTTTGCGCCGAAGGCACCGAGAGAAATTGCAAATGGTTAATTCTCTCTGCAAAGCTCTGATTATTCAAGAGTTATATGCATTATGTGTACATAAATTACATCGTGATGAATCCTCTTCAGAAAATAATGATGAGAATTATCAAAAAATTTCCACAGAATCTCGTCAATATCAAGATTAACGTTACGAATAAATTTTGTTTAAAAAAAAAAAATTGACATACTAGTTAGTACACTAACTAGATACAATAATATTAAGACTTTGTTTAGTATTGAAGTGTTGCAATTTTTCTAAACTATAGTTGATAAAGTGTGGTAAATATGATTTTTTTTTTAAATGTTATAATTTTTATCATACAACCATAGGATAAAACTAAAGATAGGCAACGGATTGGTTCGGTTTAATATCGGCCGAACTAAAAGTTACAATTCCGTTAAAAATTACAGTTCTGCTCAGTATTGAATTTTTAAGAATTGAAATAAAAACAAAATGACCCAATCCAAAATGCAAATTTTCGATTTGGATATTCACATGTCTATAAATTTTTTTATTTTCTTATAAAATTTAATATTTTTTTTTATTTTTTCTTATGTCTTCTTGAATCACACCACGTGGCATTATTTTAATATAAAAAATATAAATGATTTTTTGTGGTCCAATTCCAGTTTTGATAATTTTAACTGAAATTTTTGGTTCGGTTTCAATATTATTTTCTTTTTCACTTTTTTACTGCAAAAATACCGAATCGAATCGATTTCTTAAAGAACTGGTTCCATTTTGCTCACACCTAGATAATACTAACTTAGCTTCTAATTAAAGTTGTTTATGAAGTTCTTTAAAGCGATAACTTTTAAAATATGACAGTCCAATCACAGTCCGATGATAAACCAAAATCTTTTCTTTCTTTTTTTTAATAGCACCTCAACCACTTTTGAAAGTTACTTTTACCATTATATAAAAAAGAAAATAAGAAAAAAGAGAAAATCACACACACTTACTGCCGCAGTGCCACCTGGGCCATTTGAAATTGTAATTTTGGAACCTAAGGTCATGTAGGACAAAGTGTGGGATTAGACTAATTATTTGGATATCATGTTTGGCAAACACACTTGGATTAGATTAAGTGGACTAAATTCAAATTTAGTCCTACAATTATAGGATTAGTTATCCTCATTTTTTCATGGGTTTAAGGAGGATTGGACTAAACAATGTTTGTCTTCTTATGATTTATTTTTATTTATTTATTTATGTATTGTTATTATTTATCTATTTATTTTTATTCATGGTTCCATAAAAATTAAGTAATTTATTTTTTTATTTTACCTATGACATCTTCTTTCATTTATTTATTTGTATTAATATTTAATGTTAAATAATTAATTAATAGTTTATTATATGTATTAACAAAATTATTATTAAGAAACATCCCATTTATCATTTGAATATTATGTAATTTTGATAAATAATTTATTTTATATTTAATTATTTTAATAATATTTTATTTACTAGGAAAAATATATCATATATGAAAACATAAAATTTAAGTAAATTTAATTATTCTAATTAAATACTATTTAATTTCACTTGTATTTTATTTGACATAGTCTAATTTAATATTAATCTTGTATTATATCAAATATAAGACAACATTATAAATAATTTAGACTAATCTAATCTAATTTAATCCAATTCAATTCTTATAATTAATCTAATTTAATCCTGCATGCCAAATCGTAGCCTAAAGGTTAAAGACTCATGACGCGTACGCGCGCGCGCGCGCGCCGTATCCGTTTTTCCCGAAGTGAAATAAGAAGAGGGAATGAATATTAGGATAAGAGACTGGAACATTCTTATTTGTCTGGAAGCGGGACCCAACGGGTTTCAACACATGATTATTATTGGTCTTTTAACGGATAAGGACTCGACGGCCCTGGGCCCCATTTGACACCTCCCCTCCACACGCCTTTGATTGATGTTAAGAACATGAAGATCACACCCTGTTTACGACACCCCTCCGTGGAACACGGCTACCGGATAACGCGGGTCCCGCACCCTCTTCGAGCAAATAATAAATTATTCTATTTTTTAATATATTTTTTTTCTATATTCTTTCATTGGTATTAACCTCTAATCCATTTAGCTAGGTTTGGTTCCAAATGAAATTAAATAAAGCACGTTCTTTTTCATTTGGGTTCACTTGTGAGGGTTACTTGTGATTAGGCAAATGATCAACTATATATATATATATATATATATATATATATATATATATTGACATGGCTAGTATTAATTTGCAACGAGCTTCGCATGAATAACTAAATATGAATAACGTGGGAGGTGGGACTCATAATTATTTTATTTTAATATTACATCAATTATTTTTTTACTTTATGACAGCACAATTGGAATATCTTATTCCAATATTTCAAAACAAAATTTAAAATATGACTCTCCTTATATGCGAAAAAAAAAACTCAAATCCTTAAAAAATAAAAGGTTATTTATCATGTTACTATTGATCATTGTCATCAAATTAGCGGTATTAATATGAGAAAACCTTGTCTTAAGATAAAATCATACACAAATTGAGTAAAAATGTTGATATGTTTTATCAAAATTTAATTTTGAATTTATCACATATTATTTGTTCTTAAAAGTATATTTATTCCTATCACATAAAATAAAGTTTATATTTTAAAAAAAATGTCATTATGCATCTAACCTCTTATGATAAATATGTATTATATTATTGATTGCAGTTGTGGAGCAATTGTTGTACCGTACCTCTACTTTTATATTTATGTCTTAAAAAATATCAAATTTCATCGAACACTTTACACTTATTTTTATTTACAATTATTTTATACATATTAAATATTTTTATATCTAAATCTTTGGCTAGTATTAATGCATTTTATGAATTCAATTGTTGTTGTTTATTTTTAGAATTCTAATACTTTATTTATAAAGAAAAACGATAAATTACTTATGTAGTAGTGTTGGAGTAAAATTTTAAATACAAATATAGAAGAATAAATCCAAATCGAAAATAAAAAATTGCCACAAGCCAGATAGTTTAGTCAATTAGATTACATTATGAATAGATTTATAATTTTACATTGCTTACACTGAAGATGTAATCTTCAATTTCTATATATTTTCTTTACTATTTCTTGAAGCTTAGTATATTAAAATAAATTAAAAAATAATAATTAAACATATAGTATACATAACATTAAAACAAATAGTATTATTTATGCGGAACATTAAATTAATAGCAACCACATGAGATACTTATAAGGGTGTTGAATTAAATAATAGAATAAAATAAGAGTACAAAAGGATATCTCCTCATACGTATTAATATTTAATGAATTTAAAGAAAACATGCCTTAGTACTCATAAAAGAATTATAAATAAATAAAGAGTGAAAATTGCTAATTTGAATTTTAACCATCTATCTAAATAGAAACTATCATAATACTTGTTAATAATTTATGAACGAGGAGAGTATAAGTGCTCAATGAAATTTGACATTTGTTATGATATGAACAACAAAAGCGGATACGGTACAACCCTTACATCACAGCGCAGCCAGATCCTAATATTTACTTGGTACTATTGTTAAAACACTACATTACAAATTTACTCGAATCCACAGTATGTTGGTCGAGATATTTTGGTTCGAAATAGACCAGTTTACATACATTGGTCCCCCCCGGCTGTGTGGCCAAGCAAATTAAGACAAGCGTCGGTCTTAGATTATCATTGTTCCTCTTCCGTGTGAAAAGTTCGTACGAGATTGTGGCTGGTGGTGGGGATGCTCTGGATAAGGATTTTTCCTTTTTCCCTTTAAAAAAAAAAAGAAAAAAAGATCTTTTATTTTTATTTTTTCTTGAGGATGGAAGGAGCTGGGTGGGCATTCATTTCAAGATCCCTGTCTGAGTACTAGATTTTATCCGCATCGTATTCCGACCCACTTAATCAACCTTCTATTGTATTGTATTTACATCTCTGCCATCCATTCTTCCTGCTCGGGCTCGGTTGGTTTTGTCAATCCATGTTTCTAATCCTCTTCATCTTTGGATTATATTCTCCTTTGGTGGTTCGTAGAAAAATGCGTTGATTAATTATTAAAATTTCTGTATTCATTAATTTAAAATATATGATGTTTACATTAATTAGTCATTATTTTCAAAACATATGATGTCTATAGTAATTAAAATTTAGTAAAATCATTTCAATGAAAGTATATTTTGATTTAATATCATGATTAAAAATTGTCAGATTTTAGAATCTGTCATATGCCACTTAAATTTTTTTAAAAAAAAATTGATTACAGAAGAAAAATAAATATACATATTAAGAAGTACATTTTAATTAAGAAAAGTAGATGAGGGATTTTAAATAAAAAATTTTTAATATTAAAATTAGGACTAAAATCTCATCCAACAAATAAAGTAAAAAATGTAACATTTAATATCATTAATTTATTCACTTTTTTTATCATTAGATTCAATGTGATTAAAGATTGAGAATTTGTGTATTTAAGTGAAGAGACCAATGTAAAATTAAAGTCTAACTCTAATAATAAAAAACAATATTTTTAAAGCTCAGGTCTTGGGTTTGGCTCGAGCTGCATTAGGTATTGAATTGATAATATTATTAAATAGATGATACAAAATTATTTGATAATTTCACTTTATCTATTATCTCTTATAAAATAAATTAATAAAGTGTGTAAATTTTTTTATCTAAATAGTTAAAAAATTATCATTAATCATTTGTTGAATAAAAAGTAAATTTTATATTGCATTTAGAAGGTAACCGGTTTCTTTGAATTTTTAATTCTTTTTACAAATCTAAATTAAAATATCGCTGGGGATAAGCATTGAGTTGAGGATGACGCATGATGGTGATGCAAGCGAGTGCCTTGAAATTTGACATGACGCCAACTATAGACCAAACACAGGAATTGGCTTTTCATTTCTTTTCTTTCCTTTTTTGAACTTTATCCCTTCATATTTTTAACATGGCGCAAACTTGAGGAAATGGGGCAGTCTCGTAAATAACGGCCTGGAAACATGGGGGAATGGGAAAAGGAAATAAATGGTCGTCTTATCCAAAAATGATGGTTGATGGGTGCCAGATCAATTAGCGTGGTCGAGCAGCCGCATGCACTGTCGGCTCCCCTTTTTTTTTTTTTACAGTTACTACCCCCACATTTAATATTTATTATTATTCGAATCTCAGTTTAATACACGATATTACTTTCCACTCAACTGCCCCTCCCTTTTGCTCCCTTTGCCTTGGCCTCGGGCGTTAAAGTAAGTACCTGTCTGTTGCATTTCGCCGCTCCCCCAGCTGTTACGAGTTGATTTACAGCTCATGCTACCCCCACATCATCTTAAAAGAAAATATCAAATATGCAAGTTCCAATAGAGGATAAGGCGAAAGTGTTATTACATTTGTCTCGTATTTTATTTACATTGATGACTTTAGAAAATAAAAATAAAATAAAATAAAGTAATTTATTATCTTTATCAATAATGTTGTTGTTTGTACAGCAAAATAATTGATACGTACAACCTTATTTTTGTTAATTTCAAGTGCATCGGCTTATTCATTTTATGATAGACCCAAATGGGTATTTTGAATTTTTTTCTTCGGTTTCTTAAATATTGCCCACCTTTGTTTAAATTATAGATAATATCGTGGTCTGTTAATATAATAACGATATCATGAAATCTTTAATGGGTACAACGATTTGGAAAAATCACGAGAGGCAAACTCATTGATTGTTATGTTTATATTAATAAAATATATAATTTTTTTCCCATGCACTACGATTATTATTATGATTACCAAAGTAGGCCAAGTCTATGTTTATCCGCATGGAGTGGATTTTTTCTTTTCATTACTTATTTTTTAAAATAGTGCGGTCAACTTTATTTTATTACCAAAAATAATAATACGTAACAATATAATTTGGGGTATTGATGGATAATATTAATTATTAAGAAAACGGAAGACTTCTTTTTGCTACCTAAACAATTAGGCCCCATACACACCCTTATCGAATCTTGGCTTGGCTTGATACAAATAGCAAGATTGCGATCTACGTAACCATTTTAAAAAATTGACCATTTTGGAAAGGAATCGAATTTAAGTGGGATAATAATTAAGGTTAAAATTACGGTTTTGTAGGGAAATCAGAGGGGGGGTTGGTTAAAGTATAAGTTAACAAGGGAGGGGTGTTTAGGGAAATTCAGAAGTCCGTAAGATTATAACGTAAGACCAACGAGACTTTGCAAATCTACCTGTACAAAACAGAGACTGTGTTGTGTGTTCGTTCTTTCTCTTTCTTCTTTCTTTATTGACTTTTTATATTCTACGTTTAATCTTCTTACAGCTTCTTTTGTTGAATGAGCAAGCACCCAGCACCCAACACCAAACACCAAACCAAACGGAACCTTAAAAAAAAGAAAAAAAAAATTGATTTCTTTCTTTTTCACTTTTTATTGTTGGTTTAGTCGGTTTCAGAACCCCATTAAACTCCACAATAATCTCACCAGTTTTGAACCTAACTTACTTACTGTACATGTACAAATTCTTTTGCTTCATGTTTATCCTGTAAGTCTTTTCACATGGGTTTCTTTCTTTCATTTTCTTCTTTCTTCTTCTTGGTTATTGTTTCTACGAGTACATTTGGTTGGTGGGAAAGTGTGGGAAATGAGTGATGGCCTAATGGGCATTTTCAGTTTCTGAAAATTTGAGTTTTCTCAGCAGCCAGACGCAGTTCTATAGTATTTATGACATTTTTGATGTTTTGGCAGAGAAAAATCCTCTGAGACTTATCAAATAGCTCGGTATAAGGTCAGTTGCTGGATCATTTTTCGTTTTTGGTTTGGTATCAGTTAGAATTCTTTCAGGTAACGTTTTTGTTTTTTATTATTTAACTCTCTATTTCTCTCTTTGCCTTTCATTTCTATTATGCATGTTTATTTATTTTATGAATGTGCGTGTATATGTATATATGCTGGAAATTGGAAACTTAAGATCCGGGGCCTGATATGTACTTGAACTCTTTTGCGTATTCAAGTTGCTTCCTTTCTGTAGAGTTATGGGTAATTGAGCATCTCTTTCTTTTTAGAATATTTGGTAATTGGCATTATCTTTTCAAGCTGAGCTTTGTAACGAATAGAAGTTTAATAAGCACCAGCCTCTGTACGACTCCCATTTTTTTATTTTGTTTTTTAAATAATGCTCATGTTTTTGTAAACAGCATCAAACTTTTTTTTTTTAAAGTTATATATAATATCTGTAAGTTCATTTTATTCATACTGTATTGCAAGTCCTTAACTCATCTTGTGCTTCTAAGGTGATGAAGCAGTTGATGAGTCATTAAAATCATAATTCATGACTGTATGTAGCCTATTGACCTCGAGTGACTGTTTCGAGACGGCTTCTTTTAATCTGCATTCTCTGATAGAAATTTCTTGGGATGGACAGAATGTGTTACACAAACATACATTATGTGACATAATTATATTGTTCCTGATAATTTATCGGCACACTGACTGATACAAACAAATATTTCTTGACGAATTTGGAAAAATAAAGTAAAATGAATGAATTAATGATGATGATATAATGTTCTCTGCTAGAATTTGCTTATTTGGTATGCTGAGTTAGGATTTCACATATTGTGCAAGGTAAAAATGCAACCGACAAATAGCCATGTGGACCTGAGTTTTGCTTTAAAGAAGTTCTTCGTTGTTAATTTAATTATTAGTTTACATATTAGTAGACTTGAAAATAAAGCAACTGATTTTGCTGAAGCCAATGAAGTTTGCTGAAAAATATTTAGAGAGAAAATTGCTTTGGTGTGTAAATATTTTCATTTTAAAATTTTAATTGTTAACGGTTATAAGAGTGAAACACGTGTTCTTTCACATTCAATTTGTTAATATAATAATTTCATGCTGTCTGTATTAAGAAGCCAGATAATGCGGTTTAATGACTTTGTTGGAAGTGAATGATATGAATGGGATGCATGGGAAAGCATAGGTTGTATTGATAAATATAACAATGATTACCTTAAAAGAACCTTTGTTTTATTCGACTGTCTCTTGAGGGTTTTGCGTATAAAAAGGCCATGAATGTTAAAATTCAATACAGCCGAAACTAAGGCATGCTTCTGAGGCAACAGTGTTAGGTGTGTATGTACATGCTTTCATGCTTGTTTCATATGTTTCTTTTATCTTTATCATTCATTTATATTCCATCTTTTGTGACTTTGTCTAACCCATTCGTTTATAGATCAGCATTATCAACAATTGTCTATTTTTACACTGCTCATATAAATTCCTGTCATGGTATTGAGTTGAAAATAGATGCTAGATCATTATTTGTCTCGGGGGTTGGGGGTGGGGTGGTTCCCTCTTTCTGGTCCCTTTCGCTAAACAGGAGCCAAGAGTAAAATAAGAGAACTTCTATATTATGACATTTTGGTGCTGTGGATAGTACGTTTATCCTGGTTAATCTCTTCAATTTGAGGTATCTTTTGATTATCTGCCTGCTGTTCATGCTGAACTAATCTTTCTAGCTTGTTCGATTAGTTATTTAATTTACAATTGATATGTTCCCGGGTGTCTATTTTCCGATTATCTTTTGGAACTTCGATCCTTTAAAGTAAATTTAGTTTATTATATAAAACTTGTTAGTGCTTGTCCTTTTTTAAGTTAGTTTCACCTGGGGTTTACTAAATATCAATGGCAGTTGGGCATATCATGTTCTTCCCACAGTGTTTTTGAACCTTGCTCTTTCCTTTTCCTATTTCTGAACATGCATTTGATTGCAGGCTTCTCTGCCAAAGAGGGACCTGCATTCATGACATTAAGGTACTTTAGTAATGAGGCTAGTCTGCTTTTAATGAGTTGCTTGTTGAGCATCTTCATGGAAAAAGCTCCAGATAATTATGGATTTAGGGAAAATAAATATATTGTTTGTCTAAATGTTGGTATTATAATTTTATTGGCTTTTAATACGTCCTTTTAATTTGAGTACATAATTGATCATTGTTGCACAAAAACTGAAAGTTATTCTCGTCCTTGATGATTAACTATACATGTGTGCTTTTGTATCGTCATCTAATTCTTGTGCTTTGAGAATCAGCATTAACCTGCACAAGTATAATTGTCTACTGCTGCAGGAACTCGGTTATTTGTTCTCAGATAGCTCCTGGAAGGTCTTTTAGGCAGGAACGAGTATTTCTTATACTTGACTTTGTTCTAAATCTGAAATAAGAACGGATAACACTGGCAATCATGTTGTCAAGATCTTGCATAAACTTGGTCGACTTGGCATCTGCTGATATGATGTATTTCCCTCAAACTCCTAGGGCACTTCCGAGAGCAATGACTGTCCAAGGAGTTATTCCTGAGGCGGATGGCAATGAAAGCAATGATGAAAATTCAGATTCTCCCTCCTACAGACACCACAAAAAGAAGATTATAGTGGCAAATTTTCTCCCCCTGCATGCTCAGAAGAATTTAGAATCTGGAAATTGGTGTTTTAGTTTTGATGATGATTCACTTTTACTTCAGATGAAGGATGGTTTCTCATCAGATACTGATGTTTTCTATGTTGGGTCTCTGAAGGTTGATGTAGATACAACTGAGCAAGAAGAAGTTGCCCAGAAACTTCTTGATGAATTTAATTGTGTGCCTACATTTCTTTCCTCTGACCTTCAGAAGAAGTTCTATCACGGATTCTGTAAACAATATCTGTGGCCGCTTTTCCATTACATGCTTCCTATTTGCCCAGACTATGGTTTTCGCTTTGACAGATTGCTGTGGCGGGCATATGTTTCTGCTAATAAGGTATTTGCAGATAAGATTATGGAGGTCATAAATCCTGAAGAGGATTATGTATGGATTCATGATTACCACCTTATGGTTCTCCCTACATTCTTGAGGAGGCGGTTTCATCGAGTGAAGCTGGGATTCTTCCTCCACAGCCCATTTCCTTCGTCAGAAATCTACCGTACTCTACCTGTTAGAAATGAAATTCTGAAAGCACTTCTAAATGCAGATTTAATTGGTTTTCATACATTTGATTATGCTCGCCACTTTCTGTCTTGTTGCAGTAGGATGCTGGGCCTGGATTATGAATCCAAGCGCGGTTATATTGGACTTGAGTATTTTGGTCGCACAATATATGTTAAAATCTTGCATGTGGGAATTCATATGGGTAGACTTGAATCTGCTCTGAATCATCCCTCCTCTTCTATCAAGGTTAAAGAAATTAGAGAGCAATTCAAGGGGAAAAAGGTTATTGTTGGTGTTGATGATATGGACATATTTAAAGGTATCAGTTTAAAATTACTGGCCATGGAACAGCTATTGAAGGTGCATCCTGAGTTGCAGGGCAAACTGGTGCTGGTTCAAATTGTAAATCCTGCAAGGAGTACAGGAAAAGATGTTCAGGATGCAAAATTGGAGACATATACGATTACTAAAAGGATCAATGAAACATATGGTGTTCCGGGCTATGAACCTGTAATCCTGATTGACAGACCTGTACCTCTTCATGAGAAGACTGCTTACTATGCTTTGGCAGAGTGTTGTATTGTTAATGCAGTGCGAGATGGGATGAACCTAATGCCATACAAATACACTGTCTGTAGACAAGGGACTCCAAAAATGGATGAAGCTATGGAACTGGCATCAGGGTGTCCACGTACTAGTATGCTTGTCATTTCCGAGTTTATTGGTTGCTCACCATCCTTAAGTGGTGCAATTAGGGTCAATCCCTGGGACATTGATGCCGTAGCTGATGCACTACATGACGCTATCACCATGTCTGATGTAGAGAAGCAGCTGCGGCATGAGAAACATTATCGATATATTTGCTCTCATGACGTGGCTTATTGGGCCCATAGTTTTATGCAGGATTTGGAGCGAGCATGTAGAGATCACTACAGTAAACGTTGTTGGGGCATTGGCTTTGGTTTGAGTGTCAGAATATTGTCCCTTTCTCCAAATTTTAGGAAGCTCTCTGTTGATCGAATTGTTGATGCATATAAGAGGACATCTAGAAGGGCAATATTTTTGGATTATGATGGAACAGTGGTACCCCACCATGCTCTCATCAAAAAACCAAGTCGTGATGTCATCTATGTTCTGAGGGAGCTTTGTGGTGACAGTAATAACACTACATTTATTGTTAGTGGCAGGGGAAAAGTCTCTCTAGGTGAGTGGCTTGCTCCATGTGAGAATCTAGGGATAGCAGCAGAGCATGGTTACTACCTAAGGTACATTCTTATTTTGTAACTGATATCTAGCTTCAGGATATAACTACTACTATGAAAGACCCCCTTTTTTTCGTCTTTCTTTTCATTTGTAAATGACTCACTTTCCTGGTTCAAATAGAAATGCTTTACTTTATTAATAGATTGCTTTATTTTTATTGAAAGGATGTTAAACTTTTATCTGTGCAAATTGGGTGTCTTTATTTTAAGTAGTTGATTTCAATAATGTACCCACAATTGCTATTAACTTCTTTTAATATTACTGGTTTTGACTTTGCTGCAGGTGGACTAAGAAATCTGAATGGGAAACCAGTACTGTAGCTGCAGATTTTGAGTGGAAAAGAATTACAGAACCTGTGATGAAATTGTATACTGAGGCAACTGATGGCTCCTATATAGAAAAGAAGGAGACTGCCTTGGTGTGGCACTATCAAGATGCTGCCCCTGGTTTTGGATCATGCCAGGCCAAGGAGCTGTTAGATCATCTCGAAAGTGTCCTTGCCAATGAGCCTGTTGTTGTTAAGAGGGGCTATAATATAGTGGAAGTGAAGCTGCAGGTATATATGTGTTTCTTTTAATCTGTTTTTTCGATTTCAGCCCGAAGGTCTAATGTCAGCTCTGCTGCCAAATTTGCAGGGAGTTACTAAAGGGTTGGTCGCAGAGAAAGTTCTTTCCACAATGATCAGTGATGGGAAACTACCTGATTTTGTATTGTGCGTTGGGGATGATAGGTCTGACGAAGACATGTTTGAAAGCATTTCACAGGCAACTTATGGTTCATCACTCCCTATTGCTCCGGAGATTTTTGCTTGCACAGTTGGGCAAAAGCCAAGCAAAGCCAGGTACTACCTAGATGATGAAGAGGATGTTTTGGCACTACTTAAAGGGTTGGCAGCTGCTTCCAAATAAATGACATTTAAATTTCGAAACGCAAAGTCAGGGTGGAAATAGGATGCTGACACAACGATTCTTTCCTGTCAAGACACAAGTGGGGGCCTCTCGGGAAGTTGGTTCTTGATACTAACTTTGTTCATTGCATGGTTGGATCTCTCGGATGGATTGAAGGCGTGGAATGTTTCTTTCATTTTTGTAAGATGGGTTGGTAAATGTAGTTTTAGTGCACAGGGGATAAATTAATCTCAGTTAATAGATCCAGGCTTGTATACATTTTACCAGTTTCCTTTCCTTAATATATGTGAAAAGCATTTGGAAAATGTTACTGTTTTGGTTAGCTCTTTGCTGTGGTAATAATGTGGCTAGAAGCTATTTATTTCCGACCCATGAGCCTGTATTTTCTTTAGTTTCTGTGCTGCTGTCTTTAAGGGTATATTAGTAATTCTCATGCTTCTACTCTATAGCTAATAAAGTGTAATTCAGGTCCGGTAAATAACAAATAAAAGCATTTTCCTTTTCTTTTTTGGAAGAAAAAGTCGTTCTTCTTCAGCTCTTCCGGGTCCGGGGTATATTAATTTACTCTTCGCCTCTTCGGAGAGTACAACGTTAACGAGGAAAGTACTGGAATTGACGACGACGTTGAGAAAATGAAGCTTCGCCCCTTCACTCTCTATCTCCTTCCTGTTCTAGTCATAGCTATCTCCTCTTCTTTTCAGGTGCGTCCATTCTTAGAACCCTAAAATCAAATACTACTTTACTTACCGAGAAAGAAAAGCAGTTTGGAAAATAAATAAATAAATAAAACCAACTATTTGCAGGTTCGCGCAGCAAATGATCAGCGCTTCAAAACATCATCGCCCTTTGCAACAGCTCTCGAAACTCTGCAGAAGCAAATTGGGTCAGTTTTAAAATTTCCCTTCATTATTTTACTATTTACCGCGTTAAAATTTAGCGTTTTATTAGTTGTCGCATGAATTGAACTGAGTCTCATTCGTTTTTATTTATTTATTTGTCCATATTCAGCTACACATTCAAGAGCATCGGCCTTCTTCGGCGTGCAATGACCCACTCCTCATTCTCTGAAGAGAATAATAGGGCATTGGGCATTTTAGGGGGCTACGTGATAGACACATCTGTATCACTTCGATTACTAAATAAAGACATTGACATTTCTCCGAAAGATCTGAACCGCCGTGTTTCAGAGACTTCCAATGTCGAAATTTCATGTGCTGTTGATGGGATGCATTTGGGGTTGCAGAAAGTGGTTAGGGTTTCTCCCAAGACCAATTCTACGGTTCCTGCTGTGGTTTGTGGTGCTTTCAGAGCCATATTTGGTGCTATTGCTGTGGATACTGGGAAATGTGATGACGCTGGTGATGTGTTCTTGCGTGTTCACAGTGGTGAGGTTGGAAAAGCTCTGCCTTTCTAAGCTCAGATCCCTGGTTTCTGCTATTGAAACAAGTTATCCTTATCCTAATATTGTGTAGTCTGGGACTCTGGTTTTGGGGCAGTGACTTCTTAAGTCTTACTCATGGTTTCTCGAATATGATGTCTAATGGTGTTGTGTGCTAATGATACTTGGTCGCCCTGTCTAGTAATATGTTTGGTTTGGTGCATATTAGAAGTAAAATATGTAAAATTGGAGTGCATTTTCATGATCGTTACTTGGTCTTTCTTTGTTTATGCTATGCATGTGCATAATGATTGGGGATCGATCTTCTGCTCAGTAGGTCAGAAAGAAAGTGTTTTGCTTACGTTATTTATGAAATACTTATCAAGTATTTCAAGAAAATGTGATTTCATCGACTAATCTATGGGATAACCTTGGTGGAAAAATACCATCATGAAATGGGATGGGGCCATGGTAAGGTATGAAAACAATGACTCAGCAACATTTTCCATTTTAGGATGGTGATGACTTATGACCTACTATTTTGTATTGATTTTCTTATGTTAAATTTCCTTGGTTTTAGAACTTTGTCTGAATCTTGAGAATTGAGATCTCATGCTGAGCTGGTGCTCTTGTGGTGTTGCTTGATGTAGACGATGAGAACTTGGTCATCATGTTGACATTGCATGCTTTCTTTAAGAGCCTCATGGTATATGGTTCAATTGAAACCTAATTGATGTTACTCATTTTATTTTGTGTTGTGTTTACCGGAGTGTAAGTGAGGCGTGTGGATTTCTCCCACTTCAGTATTTATTTCAACATTTTATGTGAGGATTGTCAATCTCACTTTGTATACCCCACCTATTTTTAGAGTGAGGAGTGAGAGTGGGACTCCCGTGGGGAGAGGTGGGAGTGGTCCTTTTCACTCCTTTTATTAAATTTAATATTTAATATTTAATAAAATAAATAAGTAATATTATATTTATTTAAATAATATTATTATATTAATAGAGAATTAACAATATTACTATACTATCTTTATTTGGAAATATAATATTATTATATTTATTTGATATTAACAATTAATAATAATAATAAATAGTTTATTCTAAGAAAATATTAATTTCGTATTATGTTAATATTAAAAATGTTTCATTTATATTGCCCTTATCAATAATTTTTAATTTACATAATTAAATTAAAAATAATAAAAATTGTAATGTACATAATTAAGAATATTAATAATTATTATAAATTTACAAATATAATAAAATAAATGTTTATTGATCAAATATATTTTTTATTAACTTTGTAATTAAAAATTATAATTCTTTAAATAATGGTAAAATTGTAATTTGAAATTATTTACTCTTAATACAAGATAAAGTAAACACATAAATTTGATTATGATCTCCATTATATACTTCCATTCAAGTGTAAGTAAATAACTTACTTCCATCTCAATCGTAGGATTTCCACTTTAATCCAAAATGTAAACGCTACCTTAGTGTCTTGTAGACGTATACTACATCGCTGTGTACATAATAATTTGTAAAAGAGTTTTTTTTTAATTATTTCTATATTTATATGTTTGACCATAATAGGTCTACTAATTTTTATAAATAAGAATATGTTGGGATTAACTTAGATAAATTATATTATCTGTTTTACCTATATTTGTGAGAGAGGTGTCCATCCCTACCCAATTATGCGAGAAAATTTTGAGGGCCCACTAGCACTTGTCAAAAGAGGTTTTTTTTTTTTTTTAGTATTACTCTTTCCTTTCAGAGGGGGAAAAAAAACTGCAAATGTCATCAGATGTCATCAGTGGCAAATCTAGAAAAATAATTTACCGAGGGCTAAATTAAATGACAACAAAATATAAAAACTGAAACTTAAATATATAAAAAATTTTATAACACATTTACAATTGTTCTTTGCACAATTTTATATTCTGAAAAACATTATGCAATAGATTCATTATCAACACTATTAAATACATCTTTTTTTATATAAACAATTAAATTATTATTTATCTATTTATATCCAATCCGATTGCGAAATTCATTCTTCACAAATTTCATTGCTGAAAATGTGCTCTCTACTGTGGTTGTAGAAACTAAAAGAACAGAGTTATTTGATAATTTGACAGGGATTATTTAAAAATTTATTAATTTTTCTTTTAAATAAAAATGAGTTTTTTTTTTCAATGGGGGCTTGAGCCCCCACTAGTCCTACTCTACATCCGCCTCTGGATGTCATCCTTGCAATACAATTGAAATTTCTTTTTCTATATTATGTTAGGGCTCTGTCTAAATAGTTTTGTTATGGGGAAATCTGAATATTTAGGTCAGAATGAGCTGATATGCTATTTATGGTATAAAACTCTTTGGTTCCTAATCCCTTCAAAACTTGAACCTACATTTGTGTTTAGTATCAAATGTATAGATCATGATTCTCTTCTAATTTGATCATATCCTGAGCAAATAATTCAATTGTTGATTGATTGTTAATAAATAAAAAAAAGAAAAATATCCACCATCCACCCGTTTTTTCCAACTTTTTTAAAAATACACAATTTTTTTTTTTTTGCTGAAATCCACCTAAAGTAATATTTTGTTTAACTTTTCCACTGCCGTTTGGAATCCGTTAAGAAAACTAACGGAAACTTAAAAAAATGACCATTTTACCCCTAAAACGAAAATTACAATTTCACCTTTAAAAATGCCAAAAATAATCAGATTTAATGATAAATATCATTATTGGTATGTAAATGAAGTATAAAAAAATCTTAACTACTAGAGATTATAGCTCAATAAATAATAAAACTCTACTTATTTTAAATTTAATTGATGGTTTGCGAGATTGGGCTATTTTTAATACTACTATTATAATTTAGCATTCTAATTACGAACATATTTAAAAAAAAAACTTGCATTTGATGGTTGTGAAATTAATTTATTTATTAACTGATGGGGAAAATATTTAGATTTAATTTGATTATTTTTGGCAAATTTTAGGGTGAAATTGTTATTTGCGTTTTGGAGGGTAAAATGGTCATTAAGTTTCCGTTAGTTTTCTTAACGGATTCCAAACGGAAGTGGAAAAGTGAAACAAAATGTAATTTTAGGTGGATTCCAGTAAAAAAAAAATTATGTATTTTTATAAAAGTTGGAAAAAACGGGTGGACGGTAGATATTTTTTCATAAAAAATAAAAGAAATTAAATATTATTTATACACTACCATTAAAAGACACATGATAGAAATTTTTTAAAAGATTAGTAAAGCTCATCCTCCCAAATGTATGATTTGGAATGGCTTATGAGTTATGACTTTGTGGATTATATATGATATGGACCCCTTAACCTTCAACGGCGAAAGCACTTCCAAGGTTGGACAAATGTTAGAACCTATGCAGCCAGTTGAGGTGTATACCTGGCTGGTTAGTTCTTGTTACTGTAGCAACGCAAGTTGGATTAGTTTCCCACAAGTTGTAGTTATGTCAATCCCTCACTCAATTAGTGAAATCACATCACAGCAAATACAAAATTAGCATACACTTCTATTCATTCCGAATTATTTTCTTCGATTGAACTTGACATGCTTTACATACTCAACAGTCCACACCAATAACATAAAACATAACTGATCAATTATTTGATTGTATAGTGCAAGCGAAGCTAAAATAAGAAGAATGAAGTAGAGTTGGTATTTTTTTTTTTATCTTAAGGTTTTGGTTGTATCGCATAAAATTATGACCTTATGTGCGTTGATAATGATCATCAGCAAGTGGTAAGTCTAGAGAAATTTCTGGCTATCCCATTATCATTAGACCAAATAAATAATCAAGCGAATTAGACATCCATCTATTTTGGTAGGATTCCTTTTCCCTCCGCCGATTATTTTTATAATTTAATCCATGATTTCGCTTCCTATTTGAACCTAGCCCTTGGCCCAAAAAAAAGATAATATAAAAGAAACACCTGGAGCCTTTCCCTCGCAATGGAGTCTCCACAAAACATGGTGATAGCTTAATTTTTTCTTCAATGATGGGGATTATTAAGTGAATGATAATTTTCTTACTTTTAAAATATAAATGGAGTAAACGTACTTAAAATATTAAATAGAGTAAAATATAAATAATGATGTATAAGATTTATTATAAATTAGTCTTAATAATTATTTAATATTAAAGATTAATAATAATATGATGTAATTTTAGTATGTAATATGAATAATAATCCTATATAATTTTTAAAAAAATTGACAAGATAATTCTGCTGTCATTTCATTTTTGTTAGTCTAATTATAGATTTATAATAATTAAGAGATGATTAGGTAGTGACAGCTGGCGAAATCTCAGCGCTGTAGAATCCTATCAAACTCGCACCATCAGACCCATCTGGACCCTTCATCACAGTGGACCCCAGATAGATCTTCCACTGGTATCTGTTGACTCATTTTCCGCTCGCTCAACTCTCAATACTACCAACGGCTCAAAATCCAATTACCGAAATACCCTCACCCGTTATTGATGGTGTATATAATATTATCATACACAACTCGTTCCGTTTCATCATATGTTCCGTCAAATGGCCTCTGAAGCAGAAGCGACAGCGATTTCCCAAAGAGACCTTGAAGCGATAGACGAAACGTCCAATGTTCTGATCCGCAATACCCGCTGCTGTTTCATTTTCCCGTGCTTCAACTCCCGTCGCCAATCCTCCTCCGCCGTCGGAGTAGCCTGGTGGCAGCGAGTTCAGTCCCACGACCGGTGGTGGGCCCCCGCGGTAGCGGCCTTTCAGAGAGTCCGAGAGTGGTCTGAGATCGTCGCTGGACCGAAGTGGAAAACTTTCATCAGAAGGTTCAACAGGAACAGAAGCGGAAACAGTCATAACCACCACGGGAAATTCCAGTACGACCCCTTGAGTTACTCCCTCAACTTCGAAGAAGACAGTAATTTCGACAACGACGACGAGTTCACCGGATTTCGAAGAGATTTTTCGTCTCGGTACGCTTCGAGTAAGCTGGCGTCGACGGCGGCGGCGGTTGCGGCAGTGGATTCCCGAGGGAAGGACGTGGCGGTGCGCTCGTGAATTGCGCGTCGATGTGAGCCGACTGTTTGTTACGGCCCTAGCTGGACCGTTTTCATTGGTTTTATTCTTTTTTTTTTTGTGTAATAACTGTAAAGAATCGGGGGGGGGGAACGGGAATCTTATAATTATTAATTATTAATTTTGTTTTGTTTTGTTTTTGTTTTTATTTGTTGTTGGTTGGCGTGTTTGGTCTTGTAAAGATAAAATGATATTTGGTGGCGTCTGGCGTGTAGTTTGTTGTATAAAGTGTCTATTTGGCGATGGATGATTTTCTCTTTTTTTTTTTTTTGGGTTTTGTTATTTTTTTGTTTTTGAATAATCAAAGGTGCTCTGGTGGATAATAAAAAATCTTATTGCTTCGAGCACCAACCAGGTGATGTAAATGCTACTTTTTGGGATGGATATTGTTGAATCAGTTTCCAAGATTTTTTTCTCTTTGATGTTGAGACCCTAAAATGTCATGTCTATTTTGTATGAATATGAGCACGACTTTGTCATTTTTATGAGTTAAGAGAATTCATTTCCCAAATTATATAAATGACAAGTGTTACGTGTTTATTTAGAGATGTGGATATAATCCTTCACTGTGCGAAAATTAAAAAAAAAAACAAATATTAAATAAAAAAATCCAATATCTTTTAGAGATTAAGCTAAATGGATACATTTTGGAAAAAAAATAATTAAAAATTAATGCAAAATTGACGAGAACGTAAGAGGAAAATCAAAGCTCAACCAGACTCTTTTTAAGTGCTAATCCACACACGGCACACGGGGGTGGTGATGATTACAGCAGAACTCGGCAATTACAGCAAAAGTTATTCGAGAGGAGGGTCAGAGTAGTCAACTTCCAAAAGCTTTCACAAATCAACTTAACTACAGACGTGCAACCAACAGTCTGAAAAAAATCATCAAGGAAAAAGTTGTTGTTCTATTGACGAAGCAAAAGTACTTTACCATACCGGTATACCGTTCAGAGTAATAATTTTTAAGATTGAGGTTGAACAATTATAATTTAAAAATTACAGTATTAAAGTATTTATTAAACACTAACTGCTGTAATTTAAAAGATATGTTAATATAATTTTTTATTTATACGATGTAAAATCTATTATATTTTTAATAATTTTATCAAAATTATTATTTAAAATTTATATTTACTACATATTATTAATTTTTATCTTATAATTATAATTTTTTTTTTTACAACAACTGTAATTTAAAAGTTTCAATAACTCAATCCCATGACCTTAGACAGTTAACTATACACCGCAGACATAAAAAGATATGTAGTCTTTTCTTTCATTATTCATCTGTCAAGCTTTTTTGCTATTTACAGACTTGATGTCCAGCAAAATGTCGCCCACAATCCACGGAAAGCTCAACAAGGCCATCCTTTCCTTGCAATAACTTGGGGAGTAAGTCACATGGTACCACGCGGAGGCCAACTGTGGATGTTCATTTTCCTTGCAGCTACTCCCAAACCATTCTTTAGCCTCATTCTGTAAGTTCTTTGCAGACAGCAAGATCCGATCTTTCATATCTCCATATCTCCTGTTGTCTCGCTGCAAGTATGATGCCCGATTTCGCAGATTACCAGTCAGTATCTCATCCTCCGTACTTGCCCCATAATAGTTCATCAACGCGTTCATTTCCTCCTCGTACATTTCTTTGTGACTTTCTGCAACTCCGAGGAATGCCTCAAAGCCATCTACTTCAAGATCGTGATCATAACTAGCTTCAGCAATCTTCTCTGACCAAATAGCATTTGACCTTATTTGCATGATGGAGTCAAGGGTAGCACGGTATAGTTTTCCAAGTACCCCAAAAGAGATGTACCTTGGTTTGTCTTCCCTCTCCATAAAATCGGGAAACTCCTTTGGTTTCAGCGCCAGTGGCATCTCTGCTGGTGCCCCAGTTTTAGCAAAGTCAACAGCCATGGAGTGAAGAGTTGCCAAATGTAGACATTTTGAACTCCTGGCTTTATCTGGGTCACGATCAGCATGAACTAAATGCGCAGTAGATATGGCGCCCAAAGTATCATTGATCATGTAATCAACAAAAAACTTATGAATTTCCTGCAAATTCCACAAAATCAGATTATTTTTTTAGAGTTCACAAGTTCGAAATGAGTTCAAGATAAAAACCATGAAATCTAAGGCTAAACTCGGGGTGAATCTACCTCTAAGGTCACATCATGATCCATTATACGAGATCTACGTCCAGTATAGTCCATTGGGGGCTCAGTTTCACATGGGATAAGATCATTATCCCAGCTAATGAAAAAGATGTCTCCATCAAGATCGCCACCAGAGCATTCATTGGGATGAGGCCTGTGGATACAAATTCACATCACCAGACAATTATATCGTACTACATGTTGCTTTAATTCCAAGGGCCAACAACAGATGAGCAGAGTAACTATCTATATTACCAAAAACCAACATATCTGCAGAAGAATTGTGATTAAACTAAAAGAAAAGGAAGATTACTCTATAGTGACAATGTGCCACAATATAAACTCTATAGTTTATAGGCACAGCACTCATGCCCAAATATTTGTCTTACTCCAGTGATTATTAATCGTCCTATTAAAAACTTGATAACTGCTTAAATGTAATGCAAAAGAAGAAACATACTATAATCAAATTATTTTCTACCAAATAAGGAGAGCAATAGGCCAAAAACATAACACTAATCCAAGATAAATAGGATAATAATTTGAAATTAGAGTTAATTATACCTTTCTCCTTTTTGGGGGAAGATTATGCAATCCACATAATCCTTCTCCTCAAGTTTCATTTCATACACAGCCTCGAGGACTCTAACATCTCCCGGGTGAAGACAAGGATTTTTGGTGACAAGCACTTTCCCTTTGACTATAGATGTTTTATCATCCACCCTATGAAAAAAACTCTGATCTTTGCTCTCAAGTTCTTCTCTTGTCATGGTGACACGAACAAAAACCTGGCCATAATTTAATATACCAGTTTCATCAAAACAACCAATCAGAAGCCTGCCCTTTGGAACATAGATTCGGCATCTACTCTTTAAATCAGACAACTGATTCTCATGATGCGATAGAAGCATCATAGAGAGGTAAGGTTCAACATTTGGCTCGTAACCTTGAAGCAGCATCTTTACCAAAATATTTTTAGAATCAACTCCGTTCAATTTCTGTAAGACATCCAAAGCTGCCTCTCTATTTATCAACATTTTGCCCAATAGAATCAATTGTTGCTGTTGCATCGCCTCAAATACTTCATCCTTAACTCCCAAGGTAGACAAGAGGGAAATAATCTCTCGGTTCAAAAAGCAAGGCATGGACTCACTCCATTTGGTGACATTAAGCATTCTGTTTCTTGATTCAAATTTTAGCATACTTCTACGCAGAGACAGCTTCCTGAAGGAGTTACGATCAACAGCAATGACACCTTTGTAGCCACCATAGCGAATTTGAAATGCTGATGGAGTGTGACTCAGTCCACATTTCTGAGCAACTTGCCTAGCAAAGGATAAAGAAATTTTTCCAATACCATCCGAGAAGCAGTAAGTATTACCATCGGAAGTAACTTCCACGTCAGGAATCATTTCTACATCTTGTACAGGAACAACAAGAGTTTGTTTGGAAGAACTAAACAGTTGACCCATCCTTGCTGCACATTTAGATACGCTACGAATCTTGTTAAAGCATCCCATCCATCCTCTAACATCTTCCGCACTCACCTCATCATTAGAAGCAAACATCCAAACAGAATTGTTTCGCAGTTGACTAGCTGAGAAAGCCAGAAACTCATAATGTTTGTCTCCAATCACAATCCCATCTTGAAGAATAGTCAATATCCTGCTATATATTTTAGTTCTGTATGGTTTGGAAAAAATTCCTCGCTGGATACTTGTGGAAAGAGCATTTGCAGGAAGCTTACTCCAATCTTCTTCAACAAAAGTAACTCTCATAAAATCTGAGGCATATTTTGCAAAGTTCTTGACAACATAATTAGAAGTTTCAAGCTCAGGGCCCAAACAATAAATCTTCATAGGAGTAACTAGGGCCCTATAACAACTCATTACATTATGATCTATCAACCTTTTGTGGGATGATAAGGGAATACTTTTACAATTTCTACCTAGTACATGCAACTGAGTCTTTACAAATGACACAGGATCATAGCAAATTGACTTCAACTTGTGCAACTTCTGCAGAACCATTAAAGCAGTCTCCATGGATAGACCGCTAAGGATTTGAATCAATTCAGCATCCGCTGCAACAAGACTAACTTTTTGATTGTGTACAAGAGAATTGAGCTGGAAAAGAACTTCATGAGATAAATTGAAACCTGGTCTGCATTTTACAAGTGGAACTATTTCAGAAGTAGTACAGAACTCTTCCCCCTCCTCTAATATTAGATCTGTCTTGTCTTCCTTGTAAAACGGGAAAATATTAGAAATATCTGATGCCAATAATCCATTTTTAATCTCCCAAAAAAATGATGTTGAGCATCCAATTGACTTTGTCACGGAGAAGTCCGTTGTGCGGACCCAAAAAAAGTCAAAATCCTCCTTGCAGATATGATATCGATCACTGGGGAATTTAGATGCCACGTGAGGCCCGGAAACTTTTTGATAGATCTTTGGCCCGTACTTGAGCTAGATATAATGCATATACGTAATAATTAAATAATCAGCAATCCAAAGCCATAAATTATGCAGATGAATAAACTGTTAGATAAATTTTCTGTAAACAGATAAACAGGAATGCTAACAAAATTATTATGCTACGGGATAACAGTATTCCATTAATTGTTTCCAACAAAAGTAGTTAGCTTCCATATACATCTCTCTCTGCACAACTTATGGCGTTGCATAAATTCAAGAAGCAATGTCATGCTCAGTTGTTTGGATGCCAATGATGTTACATTACGGAGTGAGTATTGGTGATTTTTCTATGGACACCATTTCTTAAATGCTGAAAGTAATATTATTGAATGCATTACAAAAGCCAGTCAAACTGTATTGAGTTCAATTATGCTCAATCAAAATAAAAATAATATAAAGCAAATGCCCGTATGCAGTGCTCATGGAAAGAAACAAATAGACAAAAAGAATACCTTGAAAAGAATCCCATTCACGGTGGCACCTTCATCCAAAGAAAACCCAACAGTCTCCAAAACATCCTCAAACAAAATCTCAACTTTAAAACAACAGTCAGAAGAGTCTGAGTGACACTCTTGTATTCCCTTCTGCCACTCCCCATTATGCTTTGGCCACACCCAAAACTCAAGTCTCCTTCTATCAGGCAACAGCCACCCTCTGACACCCTCAAAAGTCTGCAACACACGAAGCCGCTCCTCTTTGCACATAACACCCACATGCAGAACCCCATCCTCGACTCTGTGCTGGGCCTTAACGGGCCTGGGGACAATGTCAGAGTGAGTTTCTGAGATTTTGAGGTTCTGGGAATTGAAGACGAGCTTGTCGTTGAGAGAGAGGTTCTGGGCTTTGGATTTGAAGTCTAAAGAAGTGAATTGCACGCGGCCGATGCCGCGTGATTTCCAGTTGCTGCGGTCAGTGATGATTTCGAGGGCGAAGACTGAGTTTTTGCCGAGTTTGGACTCGAGGAAGAGGAGAAGGTCCTTCGCTATGGCGGTTTGCGGTATGTTTGAGACCCACACTGTGGCCAAAACCATCGTCTCTTTTAGTTCTTCTACAGCGGCTTGGCTTCGTGTGCGGTCGTAGTGACTCTGACAGAGTAAATAATTTGTTTTGATGCAGAAGAAAGAAACTGAGTAAAGAATTTGGTTTGGTTACATTTTGTTTATGTAATTTCATCAAACCTCAGGGGCCGTTTTACGTAATTTACCTTCCGGTCGGTGGTCGGTCTTCCGTGGTCAACGGTCTCCAGTGGGTCCCGTCTTACAGTCTTCTTCCGTACTCGATAAATCCAAACCAATTAAAATTTAGCGTCCATACATTATTATCGATTTTTTTTTTTTAATGGTAAGTACAGAAAACGAGCCGTTTTTAATCCAAAATGGCTAAGAGTATTACTAAACTATTGGTTAAATAATAAAAGTGGTGGTATAATTATAAATTCTTATATAAATTTATTTTGTACAAATAGATATGACATTAAATTGATATGATAAAATATAAAATAATAAAAATAAATTATGTGAGTCAAAAAATATTTAATTCAACTAATTTTATCATGCTACGTCAGTTTGTACAAAAATTTGTGACTATATTATTACTCAAATAATAAATATTGCACAATAATGCCAATGGTTCAATTTATCATTTATATAACATCAAATACTACATCAATTGTATATCAATTAATGTTATTTTTTGCGATCATCATAATGTTAATTTGGCCAAAAAATAAAATAAAATAAAATATTACAAAACTTTGACTAGAAAATCCAAAATGCAGCGTTTCGTTGATTTATGACGAAAAATTACAAGTAAATAATGATAATTTACTGAATAAAGTGATAAAGAAAGTAATAAAAAGTTATATAAAGTAATAAGTAATGAGAAGTAGGAGACTAAAAGTACATGTAACCAAAAATTATACAAATTCGGTGCACCTTATATGGTAAGAACTTGACTGAATATCAAATCAATAATTAATAATTGACTAGGATCCACATGAAATTCATGTTAGGCAAATTTAATTATTGATTCGGTGCTTCTCACGCAAACTCAATTGAAAATTGAATCCTAATTCAATGAGAAAATAATAGAAAATTACTAATAAAAGATGAATATAATTAGAAGCAACGAATACGCATCTAGAAATTGTTAAAAACTAAAAGTGATCGAAACATGACGAAGAATTAACAAGAAGAAAGTTACGAAATTGTAACGAAAAATCATTAACAAGTGAAGAGAATTCGAAAACTAAAATTTGTTACTATGATTTTTCACGACTAATTAAAGGACTCGTGCTTCAAATTCAAGGCTAGTGAAAGCCATTTCTAGCTTTTGAAGCAAGAAAAATACATCCGGAGAGGGCCCGAGGTCTAAAACTTAGAATGATTTTCACAACCCTACAACGTGACTTGTGCTTTCAGATTTCAGTCAAAAAGAAAAAAAGAAAAAAATTTAAGAGAAATTACACAAATGATCCCTTCTCATATATGCAAATCTTACATAATAAAGATATAAACAAGATTCGGAAAGTGATGTTTATTATTCATATATCAGGACACCAGTAAACATTGTACCATTAGTTAACTAAATTAACCGTCCTAAAATTTTCATAGCACCTGAGTTCTATAGTTCATTTGCAAACTTATAGTAAGAGCGAGATGAAGCTAGGCCGAGCTCAGCCATATGAGCATTAGAAGAAGAACTGGGCAGCCTGCTCTTCTTAGGCCAAAGCCATATCTTGGAGACAGAGTAGCTCTCACCTCTAGTCCTCTCGCTGATTTTCTTCCCTTCTAGTTCTCCATCAACTAAGGAATTTGAACTTCCAGTGCCATCACAGGCAATATGATTGGACAAGGCTACTTGCAAATCTGAATCAACAAGCACATACTGAAATGCACCCATTGAGTAACATCTTCTTGCATCCAATTTATTACAGATACTCATCTCTCCTTGTACCCTCTCTCTGTTATCTCCATTTATACTCTTAAACTTGCCAAGTCTCACTGAAAATACCCTCTTCGGAGTGGCACTTTCTTGGACATTTTCAGGTTTATGACGACCGGAGAATCCATTTTCTTCATCGGTTGTAAACCCAGTTGATATCTCCCTCGAAACATCAAAGCTGGACACAGGGTTCTCCAAGGAATTGTCAGAGCTCGAAAGGGTGCCTCTACAAAGAGGGCATGTAGAGTTTGAAAGAAGCCACGTATCAATACAAGTAATATGGAAAGCATGGCTGCAAGATGTAAGCAACCTCAGCTTATCGTGTTCCGAGAATTCACATAGACAAACAGCACAATCAAATGGCTCCTTCAAGCCTACTATATCTTTGTAGCAGAACATCGGTAGAGCATCTATCAAAGATTGATCTAGGCCAGAGTCATGTAGCCTGAAAAGCTGTTGAAGCTGTGTTTGAAGAGTGGTTTCTGGGAATCTATTTGACTGATGATTTGGTAAAGGAGATGGTCTTTTTTTGAGATATCTAATAAGTAAATGGACAAGACCGAAAATGAAGAAAACAACAGCTACAATTACTAATATCAAAAGAAGTATTGGACTGATTCTGCTTGTTGCTGATGATGGGGTTGATTCATTTTCATAGCTGACAGTGTTAGGAGTTGATAATGAATAGGAAGCTGATGTAGCATGTGCATCTGTAAAAGAACTATCTCTATGCTTCATGTCGTTTAGAGTTGTAGACATTTTGGCTAAAGTCATTCTTTCTAGTGAACTTATAAAAGATAGAGGAGTGTGAGAGATAAGAATATATTCAATGAGTGAAACTAAGGCTGTTATGACAAGAAGAAAAAGATCAAATTCTTTCCAGCATCAATCCGATACTTTGTTATGACAAGAAGAAAAAGATCAAATTCTTTCCAGCATCAATCCGATACTTTGAGCTACCAAAGGATCAAAAGTTTGAAAAAGTAGATGGTTCAATGATAATTTTAATGTTGAAGGAACCGGCCTCTTCTATGACGAGCTCAAATGAAACAACTGATGGAAGTTCCAAAGATGTTTCTGTTTTGGCGATGGAGATTCCAAGTGTATTTGCAAAGCATAAGCCGAAGAGACGGTAGAGATTTTTTTTTTTTTGGGGGGGTTATGTTTTGCTACCTCCAGCCCGCATAAGTCCATCGTAATCCACTTTGCATTTCCACAATTGACACAAAACCTGGCCACCCTTTTAACCAAACAAACCTGAAAAGACTTTTTAAAGTCCTTTTCTTGACTCTCTCCTCAAGGTGTTAGATGCGTAATTAGAAAAGGAAGATTAGAAATGATTTAAGAGGTCCACCACTCTAAATGCATTTGGTTTTCCACTACGTTTTGTAACACTTCTTTATCATCAGAATAGTCAAAATAAGTACCCTTCAATGATGATCCACTATGTGATTGCCTGCTAATCACGGCAACTTTCCATCAATCTTGGCATGTAAGCTGCGTATTAACTATTCGTGAGTGGATCATGCTAATTATAACTCTCCTGTGAGTAATTTACAAGAGCCATAAGACCATTGATCAATTATAGATATTGATATGATGTACCAAAGATGTTGAAGGACAAAACTGGATGGTGGTGGGTCAAACAGCTCGCTCGTATGCGCTTATCCTTCCACGCATGGCCTCTAAATTCATTGATTATTATTGTTCTCAAAAAAAAAAAAAAAAAAAAAGAAGAGCTTCTTATAACCAAAGCCATGAATTGTATATAGCCGTTGACCATTCTGCTGCTGTCTGATTTTAGTTGATGCCCAACCAACAAAGCGATTAATAAATCTTGTCTTTTTCTTGACTTTTTCATATATGTTCATTGACACAGCAGAAGCAAACAAATGCATTGCTAGTAACGCAGATAATTAGGATTGAAATGAAAATTATTGCTGAATATATAAATAAATTACAGTTATGGAATCAGAATTTTGATGCCAAGAATGTTTGCTAAACAACAAACACTATAATGTCTGAAAATGAATATCTTTCAATATCTTATGAATTGACTTACAGTTCTAAATGATTATGTGCTCTTCGGCTTATCGCGCTTCAGAGCTAATCGATCTCTCTTCTTCCTCTTTGATGTTATTGATCATAACAGCAACTTGATTCATGCTAGGCCTTTCATTTGGAGATTGGTTAATGCACCTCAATGCTACCTGTAGCAATTTCAGCATCCTCTCTTCACTCGCAGCTTCTGCAATCAACACCTCGTCAAAAACTTCAACCGTCCATTCTTCTCTAACCACTGAATGCACCCATGTAGCCAAATTGAACCCATTGTTCTGGACTAGCTTTCCCGTCAAGAGCTCAAGTAGAATCACACCAAAGCCATAAACATCAGCCTTGATGGTGCTACACATCTGGTTACTGATATCATTGATTTTCAAGCTACTAGTTTGAGCAAGGAATGATTGATCGTGATTCTCAGTCACTATTAAGCCATATTCGCTGATACAGGGTTCCATGTTGTTGTTGAACAAAATGTTGTTGGATTTCAGGTTACCATGAGCAATTCCATCTTCCCGAAGCTCCTCGTGAATCAATGCAAGAGCTTTAGCGACACAAGCTGCAACTCGTAGTCTGCTTCCCCAGTCAAATGATTGACCATTTTCGGATCCTGAACTCAACATGAAGCATCACAATATTAGTAGTAGTTGATTCCAGCTAGTGTCTTATTGATTTGTGTGGTGTTACTGGGGCATGATGCATGAATCCAAGAGGGAGCTATTTGATTTGGGCTAAACTGATACCAGCTGCATTGTAAGTGGCCGAAAAACTAAACCAAGTTTATCAATTATTTTCAACTGTAATTCATTCTGTGAATATCTTCTTATTAACATCATTTCTCAGCCTATTTTGCTGTAATTGTAGCAATGCTACTAACAACTACTAAATTTAAATGAAAATGAAATATGTAAAGTTGATTAATGAATTTACCGTGAAGAAGGTTGAATAGACTTCCATTAGGTTGATATTCATAAACCAGAAGCTTTTCTTGCTTGGAACAGTAATATGCAAGTGGAGGTAATACATTTGGATGTTTCACATGGTCTATCTTCTGCATCCTATTCTTGAAGTCTTCACTTGAAATGCTCCAATCTCTTAACCTTTTCACTGCCAACATCAACCCGTCATCAAGTACGACCCTGTAGAGGCTTCCGTGTTTTCCCCTTCCAAGTAATTCTGCCGGAGCGCGAAGCAAGTCTTCGAACTTCAACTTGTTCACCTTTGAACTTGTAAGAACTACAAGTGATGATGAGGCCGCCCCACTATCAACTGATGTTATTGAATACTCTGATCTATTGTCACCAGCCCTGTGTACACTTGAAATACTACTACGCTTGTTGCTATTAATATCCAGCGCCACTTCTTTCTTAATAACATCAGTTTTTTCTTCTTTCTGCTTGTTTTTGCTAACTAACTTCAATACAACTAAGAGCAGAATAAACAGACCGAGAAGAATATAGCCCGAGAATAAAAAAACCTGATTAGTTGATGATCCTTTCGATTCCTTTATTGGCGGTGGAGTTGGAGGACAAGCATTTGGTAGTGGCTTGCCACATAATCCAGGATTACCCGAAAAGCTGTCAGCTCCAAGACGGCCGTTGACACCAGGAACTGGACCACTGAGGTTGTTGTTGGAGACATTGAACTGCAGAAGATTGGAGAAGTCAAATTCTGGTATTCCTCCCCTAAGCTGATTGTTTTCAGCAAAGAAGGTTAACAGCCCTGAAATTCGAGACAAATCTGGAAGCTCACTAGAGAAGTTATTGTTGGATATATCAAGCCTTTTCAAATTGTTTAACTTTGATAGAGAGTCAGGAAGGTTGCCAGAGAGTTTGTTCCTACCGACATACAAGTGAGTTAATTGTTTGCAGTTTGATATTTCTTGTGACACAGTTCCAGCAATGTTGTTCTCTTCCAAGCTCAAGACAACAAGTGACTGTGTCTTGCAGACAGAAGTGGTATCAAGAATGCCACTGAGATTAAACCCATCAAGCACAATTTTTCTAACAGATTTCTGCCTTGAATCACAAGTTACGCCCACCCATTTGCCACTGCAGGGGTCTGAACTTCGGTTCCAACCCCAGTTATGGTCTCTTGCTGCATTTCCTACCGAAAGCTTCTCCATGAATTGGACTAATGCCCGCTTCACTTCTTCTTCCACTTCAGATTTCACAACTGGGAAGAGGAGAAAGACCAAAACTGGCAGTGCCCAGATGGACCGTCGATCCATTTCTCAGATGAACTTGCCGGAGTTTTGCCAGAATTAATTTATCACATTGCTTTCTCCTTTATGAAGTGAGTTATGTTGCTATTGCAAGTTGCCAATTGTAGAATAATCCGATAGTAACAAAAAATGATGCTATTGCGAATTGCCAATTGGCTGAACTTAAAGAAGATGTTTGTAATATCTATTTGTGATTGCCAAAAACGACTTAACAAAAATTATCCCTCAATTGACATAATAATATTTAGAAGCCGGCTTATTGAAAGAGTCAAGAAATTTTGAATGGCGCCACTTTCGAGCCTCCATTGGCTTCTCACTTGTTCAACAAGACTGTTTACTTGCCATTAATAAATTAATTCATTAGAACGCATGATACAAGTGGAGCTTTCTTATTGATCCCATAATAATACAAAGACAAATAAGCAAAATTTAAACCCCCCAATAAATCCTTTTCATTGGTGGGTTTTATTCTTTTTTATCTTTTCTTCTGTTGAGGAAAAGGTGCGTAAGAACTTGACAAAAGAGACGAACCAAATCATGCAAAAAAAACTCGGAATAATAGAGATAATACAATCACTTATCTGTGACCTCACAGAGGCCCAAGTCATAAAAATAAAATGATGAAAAGGAAGAACAGCAGGCAAGAGAACATAACCCACTCAATAAATTTAATTATCAATCTTCTTCCTGTCATTCATATTCAATATCCGCCTGGTATCCTAAATAAATGACATTCAGGACAGGATCTCTTTTATCTGTCATGGTATTACAAAGCTACAACTGATCATATTCCACTATCAGGGTCATTGCTGCCCTCACCAAGTAGTTTAATCCAGTGGTGGCGAAGCCCCAAGGGTTATTAAGGATCTGCATGCCCAGCAATGTCATCATCACTAGATTCGCTTTCTTCTTCACTGATTTCCTCATCGCCACTCTCCTCATCAGCTGTGGAGTTAACAATATTCTCTTTCTTGGCATATCTCTCACAGTACTCTGTTCCACAAATAAGAGATAAGAAAAACAACAGTGTCAAAATCCTGAAACTCCAAAAGTCTGAACAAGCTGTCTGAGGAAGTCCAAAATCCCAATTCGGAGGTCCTCCACTTATTATGAGAGAGTTGTTCATTGTTAAATTGTGTGGACTTTGGAGTCCCGTTGATATTATACTACCACATCACTCAATTTTCGAAGTCATTCAGAGTGGTATTTTTCCTTGAAGTTGTTTGACCAAAAGATCCTAAAAGAGCAGGGAAAAAGCATCTATTCTACTAATAACATTCACCTTTCACTTTTTGGTCATACTGTTTTCGGTCCTTCATCATCAGTGAAGCTGCATCACCATTAAGTGGGTCTGAAGGATTGGGATAAAGAAGGAGTTGAGGAAGAAAAGATTCAAAAATGTTTAATAGATCTGCAGCAATAAGAATAATGGATATGTATGTGAGAAATCCTAGACTTAATCCAAAAGCAAGAAGTGTTTTCTAAATTTCATAGAAGAGTGGGCAATGACAATGCAAAAACAATGTATATAGAATCAATTCAAAAACCAAACAATTGTAAAACATAAAATAAGAAGGTGGGCAATTCAAACAATATAACATTAGTAAGTTTAAGATAAATGGTTACCAAACATCGGGCTCCATGACTGGTTAATAACATCCAAGCATACAGAACCAGACCTGTGATTAATGAAGAAAACTCATTCATAGCAATTCCAAGTTCATGTACAGAAGATTCTGTTAAAAATATTAAATAGACAAATCTGCTTTTCAAGGTAAAAGTTCCTCACATTTCATCTACATTAGGGTGGTATATCTTGTTCACAAACCCAATGGAAGGAGACTTGTATGGATAAGCATCAGGAAGCTCAACACGAATTTTCCAAACCCCACCTTCATAAAGGCCTGCAAGCATCATGTTTGTACAACATAAAGAATGTTAAGAAAATAGGACATGTTTCGGAGAATCCAATGGAGGAAAAAAGGATGTCAAAAAGATTGCACAGGAAAAGAAAAGCATTCTCAAAACTCCGCCAGGAAATTAGTTAGGTGCTGAAATTAAAGAAAAGAGTAATTGACACTAAATTTAAAATCTCAGATCTTTATAAAAACCCTGGAATTACCACACAGTCGTGGCCATCAACTACATTGCTCCATGGGGAGCTAGGATGGATTTTGAAAGTTAAAATAAACACTAAATTTTCAAGTGATTATCATGCTCCATAGTGCAGCTTTCACAAAAGTGCGAGGTTGAAAGACACAAAGAGACTTTAGGCCCTATGGAAGTTACATGAAAAGGCAAAGAATCTGAGTTAACAGAATCAGAGAAACTATACTACTTCAAGGGAACTAAGGCCTTGTTTGGTGTTGAGGTTGGTTAACAATAGCTTTTAAACTGCGCCGAGAAAGTGTTTGGTAAACAATTGCTGTTGTGGCTTGGAAGCTAAGTTGATTTGATCCCACACTTGTCTGATGAAAAACCTATAATATCTTTACTAATATTGTCAAAATTATTATTTAAAAGTCATATTCACTACAAACTATCAACTTACATTTTATAAATACAGCTCTTTATTCACAGCAACTGTGGCTTAAAAGCTAAAGCACCTCAGCACCAAATAAGGCCCAATCCTAACAGTGTCCTTTACGGGTAAGTGTTAGATAATGTTCCTAAATTCAACCAAAGAATCCATGACAATGAAGAAATGTGCGAGTGTGTGCAACACATACAATGACACAAACACAAATGCATGGGTCATATGCAGAACAGATGAAAAGAAGTATCGCGTACAAAGTAAAAGCACAAGTGAGAAGAGACTGTACTTTCTTTTGGACCATGGAATTCCACATTAAATTCATTCAGTCCATCATTTATTGTCTCCACATTGTAATCACTCATCATCCTGCATAGCATGAAGTCAATAGGAAACAAAAGCTCCATGAAATATAAATACCAATCACATCATGAAAAATAGAAGTTTAAAAAACAAAAAAAATGCATTAGAGAAAAAGAAAATCACCAGAAACATGATTTGATCAATACTGACAGTGAGAAATAAGCATTTGATACGAAGGCAATAGTAACAATGAGGAACTTACAGCTTCATGACATCCATATCCCTTCTCTTGCTTGGAGAAGACATTTTGATCTTTATGCAATTTAAATCACAGCCTGTTATATATCCATTATATAGATCAACGCTCTATCCCAGAGGCAGTGCAAATGAAGAAGTAATGATCTTTATACAGTTTAAGTTCATAAAATAAAAAGAATAAGCACCTACCAAACAGAGATACACAAGCTCCAAGCAAAATGAGACAGTAAAACAAATATCACAGAATCAGAAACCTCAGACTTTTGTCCAATGCTCAAACAAGGAACAGGTGACAAGTCTGTCGATAAAATAAATGAAATCAGTATGTCAAGACATTTGATGACACAACTATATGAGTAACATCTAATTTAAGATACAATCAAGTTAAACAGTTGTACCCAATTAAGCTCACGGTTATCAGAAATAAATAAATAAATCAACTTGCAAAACACAAATGACTAAGAATAGAACCAAACAATTATCGTAACTTAAAATGGAAATATAATTAACTGCCCTCAAACAATTTTACTTCACTATAAAGGACAAAATTTGCACTATGAATTCAAATAAATATTATCAGAATATCATCAAATACAGGACTATGGCGCCTGATCCAAGACGCAACCACAGCAATCACATTGGTCCAATTGCGAGAGAAACGGCGAGCACAAAAATAAAAGCAAGGAATTTAGATTTGTAAATAAGATTTAAATCCTCAAGGAAAAAGTACCTAATTCCTTATTTTTCAATTCATTAGAGAAAAATATAAACAAAAAGTTAAATCAAGATCTATGGCCTCGAATAAAAATTTACTTTATAATCATTTCAAAAAAAAAAAAAAAGAGTTTAGGTTCTTACAGAAGCTTATCCAGATTCACAGAAAATGAATAACCCTATTCGTGAGTTGAATCAAGGAAAGAGTTTCTGATCGCACAATCGCGAGAAACAACCAAAGAAAAAAAAATGTCTGAGTGAAGGAAAAGGAAACAAGAAAATTGAAAAAAAAAAAGAAACGCAAAGGCAGAGAGAGGAAGAGTTATATAGAAAGATAAGCGAGTGTATACGTCGACACTTTTGTTTGAGCTTATTTTATGCAACGTGGCATGCAAGTTATTTCGGTTTTCTTTTTTCTTTTTTTTAATAATTAGCGCTCGTGCTTATTAATCGAATCCAACGAACACCTTTTTTTTCCCTTAAAAATAAAAAAAAAACATTTAAAATTTTGAATAGATTGCTCTGTTTCCAATTAAAAGAGAAACAAATTTAGAAATAAATTTTTAGTAATGTTCATTTACTCCATATATTTTAATTTAAGTGTCTATTTAATTTTTATATTTTAAAAAATATTTAAAACATCATTGCTGTTAAATATGTTACACTATTATTATTACTTTTTCTTTTTTTACAATAATACCCTTACTTTTTTATAAAATACCTATCAGTAAAATTGTTTCAAGGATATTAAATATTATTATAAGTTGATTGATATTAGTTTATTTATAAATAAAATAGTAGTAAGATTGTTGTATGAGTACGAAAATTATTAGTTTTTTATACTAAGATTTATTGATTAATATGCTAATAAATAATTATTGATTAATTTGTTAATTAAAATTTTACAAATAAATTAATTAATGTCAACAATATTATTGCAACGATATTATTGTAAAAACAAAGAAAAAAATAAGGATAAAAGTATAATATATTTAACTACAAAGATACTTTGGGGTATTTTCTACAATATAAAAATTAAGCGAGCACTTAAATGAAAATATAAGGGCTCAACAAATATTTAGCCTAAATTTTTTATATTATTTGGGAATTTATTTTAAGTTTTTGTTGGTGATAAGTGGATTGAAGTCAATTTACTTGTATGAAAAGAATCTAACTTGTTTTTCAGTGTAATCTAAATCATTGATTAGCCATAATTTTACATTAGTCATGGGATAAGTGGATTGAAGTCAATTTACTTGTATGAAAAGAATCTAACTTGTTTTTCAGTGTAATGTTCATTTCTTTCTTATAGTTTAATTTAAGTATCTATTTAATTTTTATATTTTAAAAAATATTTTAAAACATCATTTCTGTTAAATATGTTGCACTATTATTATTACTTTTTCTTTTTTTACAATAATACCCTTACTTTTTTATAAAATAGCTATCAGTAAAATTGTTTTAAGGATATTGAATATTATTATAAGTTAATTGATATTAGTTTATTTATAAATAAAATAGCAGCATGATTGTTGTACGGGTACGAAAATTATTAGTTTTTTATACTAAGATTTATTGATTAATATGCCAATACATAATTTATTGATTAATTTGTTAATTAAACTTTTACAAATAAATTAATTAATGTCAACAATATTATTGCAACGATATTATTGTAAAAGCAAAGAAAAAACAAGGGTAAAAATATAATATATTTAACTACAAAGATACTTTGGGGTATTTTCTAAAATATAAAAATTAAAAGAGCACTTAAATGAAAATATAAGGACTCAACAAATATTTATCCTAAATTTTTTATATATTTAGGAATTTATTTTAAGGTTTTGTTGGTGATAAGTGGGTTGAAGTCAATTTACTTTTATGAAAAGAATCTAATTTGTTCTTCAGTGTAATCTAAATCATTGATTAGCCATAATTTTGCATTAGTCATGGGATATGATAAATGCAAATAGAGTCATCTGATGCCAAAAAAGATTTATAGGAGGATCTGCCTTATAAAATGTTACTAATACAATTATTAATCAACATATATATGGTAAATAACGATATTTTTAAATTATCAACAGTATTAGGTCATCAATTACTGTGGTATCATTGCGCTTGGTAAAATAAAATGTAAATATTAACCTATCTTATCATTAACTGTATGTTAATGATTTTTGGTAGTATCGTGTGCTTGGTAATTTGGCATACATTGGGGGGGTTATCAAAAGCTGATCAGAATCCCTGCCATGCCTACGGCCCACCGGGTACGAGTCTTTTTTAAATCTTCATTTGAACGGATTGCCGCCAGCCCGCCACCGAGTCACCTCTTTTCCCATTCTCCTTTCTCCATGTTGTCACCCTATGGCTAATTTTTATTTGAAACCTTTAACATACCAGGTCAGCATGTCTTACAATCTAAGCCGTTTGATTTGGCCTTGCATCGGCGGAACATTACCCAGATGGATTGAGTTTGTGCAGATCTTTCTACAATCTATATCTACTCTACATATAAAATGATGCCAAGGGGCTGGCTATTTCTAGCATCTTTGCAGCTCAACAAAAATACTCAGTTTCAGATTGAAATTCATACGGATTGCCATCATCGTGATATATCTACCAAAATCTATTAGCTAGTGTATCATATCAGGTGAAAACCACAACCAAACAGTTTTTGGGGTGTATTTCTTCTAAGCTTATTTCCTGCCACATACAAGGGTGAAGAACACAACTCAATCAAAATGGCCAAAATTTAACATCATGCGTTGCAGCATAAAACATAAAGAACACCGAATTTCGCTGTCAATATATTGATTGATAGATAGCACTCAATTCTTTTATACTTATTCCGCATAAACACAAAAATCTGCGTATGCAAGTACAATCTCATTCGCTGCAACCATGCAAAAATTTACCTCAAAGTTGCAGTGATGACATCAAACATGACTGATAAGGATATAGAACTCCCTGATAGATATAGCCACTATAGGAAATACAGGATATATGGGAAAAGAAACAAATTCTACTTCGATTGCCAAGGAGTATCGCCATAGTAGTATGCAGTGCCAACCATAAGTCCCACTGTAGCACCTTGGACAACCACCCTAGCTCTCATTAAGAGCTGACCCAGATGAGAATTGCCTTGCCTGAAACTAATTAAGCCAGCTGTGAGCACTCCTGCTGTCATGAGCGCACCTGTGGTACACATACGTCAAACAAAACTTAGAATGGGTAAAAACCACTACTCAATAAGAGCAGATCTAACAGTCTTAGACTCTTGATAAATGGAAGGGAAAGTACACCAACAATCTCCAAGTTTAATGCAGTTCAAATGCTTACAATTAGAAGTTAATTGTAACATCACCTATGAATCGAACAAAGTCTAGACTAGACCCAGGGGTTTAGCTCAAACTAACAGAGTGCTCCAAGACGAATTGATCATTACATTAAATCCCTAAAAGTGGCAAAGAAGATTTCTGCATTTTTACATAAATAGCCTGCCGTTTCTCTTCAAATAGAATTTCTTCAGTCTAGTCCCTATTTTTAACCTACAAAATTTAGCTAGTAAGGCACAAATTATTTGACAAATCCAGAACTAAGAAAAGAAAACATATCGGGGTGATTTTATGAATATCAAATATATATTTTTTAAAAAAAAAACCATTTACTAAATGCCCAAATCCCAGATATATCAAATAAAATCCATTCCAAATGCAGAAACTAAGAAATAAAATAAATAAATAAAAATAATAACAAAAAAGTGAAAGAAGAAAAATACGGAAAATAGATACCGATGGGAACAAGAGGGTTCCGAACACGCTTCTTCTTCTCCGAAAAATCTTCTAGAGTGGGCTCCACAGTACCTATCTTATCCATTTATTTGATTGTTCGCAGGTTATGTTGTTCTGTGAAACGAAGAAAAAATGGTTCAATTTCGCGAGGAGCTGAAGAAGAAGAGGCAGCAGAAGAAGAAACGTGTTCGGCTTCGGCCTGTGAAAGAGAGAGCGCGACAAGTTGGCGAGGTTGGGATTTTATAGTCACGGGTCATGGGTTGGGCCCCGATCACATTTTGTGGGCTTTTCTATTAATCGTTCTTGTTAGAGGTTTGTAAATCCTATTTAACCGATTCCTTTAGTTATCGTCGATGTGGTAGACTCGTTGACATAAATTGAAAAAAAAAACACCAAGGAAAAGAACAAGGTAAATTAAATAAGAAGTAGTGATGGATATAGAAAAATAATTTATCAGAGACTAAATTAAATAACAACAAAATATAAAAATTAAAATTTGAATATATAAAATTTTTTATACAACATTTACAATTGTTCTCTACGCGATTTCATATTCTGAAAACGTTGTGCAATAGATTTATTATCAACACTATTAAATACATCTTTTTACATAAACAATCAAATTATTATTTATCTATTCATCTCCCATCCGATTGCGAAGTTCATTCTTCACAAATTTCATTGCTGAAAAATATTCTCTCTTATGTGGTTGTAGAAACTGAAATAACGAAGCTATTTGATAATCTGACAGGGATTATTTAAAAATTTATTAAATTTTTTTTAAATAAAAAAGAGTTTTTTTTTTTTTTTCAAGTGGGGGCTTGAGCCCCCACTAGTCCTACACTACATCCGCCTCTGATAAGAAGGTATAATAATAATAAGCGCCTGGTTATGTTAGAATCACTTTACCGTAAAGTACTTTTTCATAATAACACAACCAAAGTTATAATATAGTTTTTATTATTTATCACTTTGCGTGTGTGGCTATGATCATGCCATACCTTAGAGTAACTCCAAAATAGCCATGACCTAATAATAATAATACCAACAGAAACAAAAGGATTCCACCTCCATAGTGGCACCTATCTTCTCCAATTTTTATGTGATTAGTTACTTATGAGAACTGAGCAAATGGATAATATTTCATAATTTCATATCTTCAATCTCAACCCGACCAATTTTCGAGATTCATATAATTAATTATGAGTCTCATATACTTAAAAAGCTCTAAATTAATGCAAAACCAATACAAACCCCTTGTTTAGATGAGAAGTGATAAAGTCAATTAACTAACAATTACATATTCTTACTGTAAGCACCATCAAATTTGATTATGTACATGCCATGTGTCAGTAAAGACACTAGAGATTTAGTAAGAACACTATAAATTTATGGACTTTGAATGTGCGTAATACAACTGATAAATAAGTGGGAGAGATCATAGCTAACTGGAAATAAAAAGAACCACTGGGATAAGATTTAGGGGATCTAATCTCTTCTATAGGAAACTATTTACTAACAAAAATATTGAAAAACTTAAAAAAAAAAGATTCATAATTAAATTCCAAAAGGGGAATAAATAAATTATTTCCCATGAATAGAAAGACAAATATTCTCTGGACTAATTAAAGATTATATTCTCTTGAAGTTTTTTGTATTTTTTGAACAACTAAAGAGTGACTTGAGCAGTTTCAAGTTTTATCTGAAAGTGAACTTTCTCCTTTCTCGTTTTTCCTTGAAAAACAGAATGAGAGCTTATGAGTGGGTCGCCATGACTCTTCAAACTCACTCACCAAGTGTTGGGTGCTTTTAAGGGGTCTTAAGGCTAAGTCTTTCTTAGCTTTAGATCTTTCTTCCAGTTTATTTATTCTCAGTGACTTGTCAAAAGAAAAAAGCTTAAGTTCGTTTGGAGAGGTGGAGTGAATAAGCAGTTAGATAGGTTGAAGGTGCAGATGGACACAGAAGAGCTGATAAAGAAGTGTAAAGCAATATCACTGGATGGAGACAAAAGAGGGAAAGTAACCCTAAGAAGTAAAATGAAGGAAAAAGGGGAAAAGATCCTTGCGGGATGCTTGGTTGGAAAAGTGTTGCTAAATAAAGAAGTGAAAAAAAAAAGTTTTAAAGTTGCTCTGCTCCCTGTATGGAAAACGATGAAGGATGTTAAAATCGAAGAGCTAGGGGAAAATGTTTTCATTTTTTAATTTGGAAGCGAAGCTGATAAGCGGAAAATTTTTGCAGGGGGTCCGTGGCATTTTGATAAAGCTTTAATTGTATTAACCGAGCCAGCGGGTATATGAGAGATAACAAAACAAACTTTTACTCATGTTTCATTTTGGGTTCAAATACTCAATGTACCCATTATGTGCATGAACAAGGAGACAATACGGGAACTGGGTGAAGCCATTGGAAGGGTGGAAGAGGTGGCCACAGATATTACAGGAGCATGTTTTGGCAAATATATTAGGCTTCGCATTTCGGTGGACATTACCAAACCACTGATAAAAGCTCTATATCTGAAGCAGGAAGAGGATGAAGACAAAATGGATAGGGGAGAGGAAGAAGAAGGGGATGATACAACAAAGGAAGGGGGCGAAAAAAAGGATATTACAATGCCGGTAAGGTATGAAAGATTGCCAGATTTTTGTTACGTTTGCGGGCATGTGGGGCATCAATACAGAGAATGCACCAACTATAAACACCAGTGGAGGGAGGAAATGGCATATGGACCATGGATGAAAGCCCCAACAATAACGGAACAAATGAAGCAAAACAGAAGAAAAGAAAATGGTAGAACAGACCAAAGGCAGACCAGTAAAGATTACACAACAACGGGGGTTCAAGGTGAACAGGGGAACCCGAAGACAATTGATGGAGTAATCCAAAAGCCAGGCCAAACGGGTACGGGTCAAGAACCATCATAAGGGGGGGCTTTCCCAAGAATGTCAAATCGAAACAGCAGAATGCAATCAGAGACAACAGGAGAAAATCAGGCAGTGGGAGAAAGTCAAATTGAGGCGGGAAAGGAAAAGCAATTTGAGAAGGAAGCGGAAGGTGAAAAATTAAAAAAGCACCAACAGGAAGAGGACAATAGGCTGAGTATCTTTAGCCCAAAGAAAGGTGCCCCAATAGAAACAAACCCATTATTAAATAACCAAAAAGCACATGCGAAAGAAGGAGGTGGGTCGGGAGCAAGTAGAGCAAAGCAAAAGAGATGCAAATAGAAGCTGCAAGCCAGACACGCAAAAAAATTCACTAGCCACAATAATGGGCTGAAAACATTAAAAAGGTCTAGTGAGGAAATCCTTTGGGACAGTCCCGAAACAAAAAGAAAAAAGATGGAGAGCCCAATGAAAGCAGTAATATCAGCATCTCCAAAGGCTAAATGCAGATTGATGCTAGAGGTGCAGAGCAATGAAAGAAATGGAGCTGATGAAATGTTCATGGGAGAATCAACGGCGGAGGCTGGCTACCAGCCCCGCCGACAACAATGAAGATAATCAGCTGGAACGTTCGGGGATTGGGGAATGACCGGACGTTCCGAGAAGCTCAAAAAATTCTCCGCTTGCATAGACCGCAGATGATGTTTCTTTCTGAGACAAAGCTGAAGTCTAAGCAAATGGTGGATAAAGGTAAGAAACTTAATTTTGCCAATTGTTTTACTGTCGATAGAAGTGGCCTAGGAGGTGGTTTGGCTTTGCTTTGGAATGATGAAATTATTGTGGATATTAAATCATATAGCAAGCACCACATTAATGCTGTTGTTCATACTGAAAATTGTTGTTATTGGAGGTGTACGGGTATATATGGCCACCCTGAAACAGATTAAAAGCACCATACATGGATGCTGTTGCAAAGATTAGCAGGACTCTTCTCACTGCCCTGGCTTTGTTTCGGGGATTTTAATGAAATCCTACATCTAAGTGAGAAAACAGGGAACAATAGGAGTGTTTTAGCAGTAAATGAATTCATGGAAGCTCTTAACTTTTGTGGCTTAAATGACTTAGGCTACAAAGGATACCCTTACACATGGTCAAATAGGCGGTTTGGGTCTCAAATGGTGGAGGAAAGACTGGATAGATTCTTAAGCTGTAAAAATTGGAGAAAGGTGTTTCAAGAAAAGGCGGCTATACACTTAACAACATGGACATCAGATCACAACCTAGTGATGATGGACGTAGTGGAAAAAACAAAGGAAGTAAGTATCACAGAAGGTTTTTTACGCGCATCCATTACGAAGACATGTGGAGTCCATATGAGAGGTGTCAAGAGATTGTGAAAAAAGAGTGGATGGACAGTTGTAGATGGGATGGTGAAAACCCTGTAATGCAGTTCAAGGAGAAAACAAGAAGTTCGATGGCGGAATTAAAGATTTGGAGCAAAGCTGAATTTGAAGGAAGGAAAAAGAAGTTAGATAATCTGCTCCAGTAGCTGCAGAGCAAGAGAGAATGTGGGGAACAATATGAGAGTGGGGAAGAAATCAAGAATATCGAAAAATAGATTGATGGAATTCTGTTAGAGGAAGAAATTTATTGGAGACAAAGATCCAGAGCAGTGTGGCTAAAAGAGGGCGATAAAAACACAAAATTCTTCCATTCCAAAGCTTCAGTTAGGAAGAGGAAGAATACAATTGAAGGGATCCTTGACAAAAATGGCAGATGGACAGAAGAGACATAAGGGATTGAAAGGGTTTTCTGTGAGTATTTTGCAGACCTCTTCACCTCAACACATCCAACGGATAGCCAGCTGGAGAAAGCTTTCAAGAACATGCCTCAGAGAGTGACAGAGAATATGAACGAGCAGCTGAACCAAGTGTACACGGAGGAAGAGATTATGTCAGCCTTGAAATAGATGCACCCAACAAAAGCTCCTGGCCTTGATGGTTTACCAGCGGTTTTTTTTCAGAAACACTGGAATGCGGTCAGCGAAGGAGTCATTTCTACATGTCTGCACATCCTCAACGAAGGAGGTAATATTGCCCCTTTAAATCACACTTATATTGCATTAATTCCCAAGTGTGAAAAGCCTAGAAGAGTGGGTGACTTTAGACCTATTAGCTTATGCAATGTCATTTACAGGATAGTAGCGAAGACTATAGCTAATAGGTTAAAAGAAATGTTGCATCTTGTAATATCACATACTCAAAGTGCATTCATCCCAAGCAGACTCATTACAGATAATATAATCATTGGGTATGAGTGTTTGCATAAAATTAGGCTTAGTAAAAGTAAAAAAAAGGGCTGGGTAGCCTTAAAATTAGATGTTAGCAAGGCTTATGATCAGGTAGAGTGGAGGTTTTTAAAGCAAGCAATGGAGGTGCTTGGGTTTTCATCAAATTGGGTAAATCTAATCATGAGATGTATCACCACTCCCTCATTTTCAGTTTTGATAAATGGGGCACCAAAAGGGCTAATTCAACCTCAACGAGGGCTTAGACAAGGCTGCCCTCTATCCCCATACTTATTTATATTGTGTGCAAAGGTCTTTTCAAGTATGATGACTCGAGCTGAGGAAAATAAGCTGATCAAGGGGCTGAGTTTCAGTAAAGAGCTATCAATTAGTCACCTCCTTTTTGCAGATGACAGTCTAATCTTCACAAGAGCCACTTTCGAGGATTGCTCCAACTTGAAGAAAATCTTTGATTGCTATGCTGAAGCATCAGGACAAATTTTCAATTATGAAAAATCCTCCATGTTTTTCAGCGGAAGGACTCAACCGGCACAAATAGCTGCAATCAAAAACTTGTTCCAGCTACAAGTAGTTTCACAACATGAAAAATATCTGGGGTTGCCTTCTATGGTGGGAAGAAAGAAGCTAAATTTTTTTAACAGCATAAAACTCAAAGTGCTAAGTAAAATATCCAATTGGCAGTCAATGATGTTTTCCAGAGGAGGAAAAAAGGTGTTGATAAAAGCTGTTGCGCAGGCAATTCCCGCTTATGCCATGAGCGTTTTTAAGCTACCAGTGGGGCTATGTGAGGATATTCAAAGGGCCATTGTAAGATTTTGGTGGAGATCGAAACAAAACCAGAGGTCCATTCATTGGGCCAAGTGGGAAAGTTTGTGTCAAGCAAAATGCAGAGGTGGTTTGGGGTTCAGGGATTTAACTTGTTTTAATCAAGCACTGGTGGCGAAACAGGGGTGGAGAATCATACAAAACCCCAACTCAATGGTGGCAAAGGTGTTAAAGGCCAGGTACTTCAAAGGTACTGATTTCTTAAGGGCAAATTTGGGATCAAATCCATCGTTCATATGGAGAAGTATTCTGTGGGGGAGGCAAATTATAAATGAGGGGCTGAGATGGAGAATTGGCGATGGGATGAGTGCTCAGATATATCACAGTCGCTGGATCCCAAGACCTAAGACTTTCAAACCTTTCTCTCCTCCAAAGCTACCACTGGAGTCGACAATATCTGAACTTATAGATGTGGAAAATCAATGGAAGGAGCTGCTGATTCAGCAAAGCTTTGTGGAGGAGGATGTACAACAGATTCTTAGAATTCCTCTTCCCAGGAATCCCAGCCCGGATCAACCACTATGGCATTTTGACAAAAGGGGGGAATACACAGTTAAGAGTGAATATCAAGTGGCCCTAAATCAAAAGTTTCCTGATCAGCCAAGCAGTTCAAAGAGGAACCAAACTTCATGGAGCATCATATGGAATGCAGAGCTACCAGAAAAAATAAAAATTTTTATGTGGAGCATGGTCAAAAACCTTCTGCCAACAGCAACCAATTTGTGGAGAAGAAAGGTGTTACAAAGCCCCTGGTGTCAGAGATGTCAAAGAACAGAGGAGACGATGGCTCATACTATTTTTAAATGCAAAGTTGTTCAAAAGATATGGAGCCTTACAGACCATGGGAGTGAAATCAGGGAGGCTAGATGCGAAGATATGGCCAGCATGTTGATAGAAATGGCCAAAAAGAAACGCAAAACTGATATGGAACTGGTATTTGCTTTATGCTGGGTAGTTTGGCACTCAAGGAATCTTCATATTCTCAGGAACAAAATGGAAGATCCCCAGATATCAGTTGCAAGAGCTGAAGCTGTGGTGAATTCATACAAAAAAATCAGGCAGCCTGAGTTACAATCAAATCTGGGAAAGAAAGCCATTAGCAGTCAACAGTGGAAACCACCTCCAGCAGGGCACTTTAAAGTGAATGTAGATGCTGCAGTGTGAGAAGAGCAAGATAAAGAGGGTTTAGGAGTGGTCATAAGGAACTCGGAAGGAAAGTGTGTGGCAGCAGCCATGAAGCCATCGACTTTCAATGGTAGTGTGGCATTTGCTGAAGCTGAAGCTACAAAGCTAGGATTGGAAATTGCAGAAAGTGCAGGATGCATGCCTTTGATTATAGAGACAGATTCGCAGGAGGTGGTTGATTTAGTTCTTAACAAAAAAAGCACAAGGACTGAAATCTTTTGGATCATTTCTGAAATCCAAGAAAGGATCAAGAGACTGCAACAGGCCAAAATTCAATATGAATCAAGGAATTGTAATGGAGTAGCTCATTCATTAGCTAAAGCAGCTCTAGAACAAGATAGTTTTGTCTCATGGCTGGATAATATTCCAAAACCCTTTTTGTATTTGTCTTCTGAGTTTGAGAAATGAAAGAGACAGTTTCATATCAAAAAAAAAAAAAAAAGAGTGACTTGAGCGTCAAAGTACCTTTTGCAGGTACTAGATTAATGCTTGAAGTAACGACAGCCTGAGAGTAAGGATAGAATCGTCATTTTTAGGTATAGAAGGAAAATTTTTTCCTTCACTTATATTATTAAATTCAAGTTATCTGCCTCATTAGATGGTATCCCACTCCACAAACCTATCATTATTCATTATTTCATTAAGTGTAAAGATTAAAGGTGAAAAGAGTCAATTGATGTTTTGTTTGAGTTTGGATTTTCATATGTAATCCGATGGGCTTTAGGCTTCAGCTCAGATTATTCCAGTATTTTTTTTTTAATTCAAATTTGACCTATGTGAACACCAAAATATCCCCTCAATACAAATTTTGTAATAATAAATAAAGAAGTCATGTATAACAGGATCTTCAATCGTGTACTACATGACCAAGTAATAACTTACCTAAAGAATAATCGATCCATTGGAATAATTACCTTGAGAAATTATCGCATGCAGCAGTCACTGAGTTTTCCTGTCTCTTGTTCAATGTTGGTGATAGTTTTAAGATTTCTTCAAACCAACATAAGTCATGTTACAAAAGTAATGTCCACAGCAAAATAAGTCGTGTAATACATGTCTATTTTCAGTTAAGTAAAATTTGGTAACTTTATGTGTCTTAAAATTATGTTTTTAAAATATTTAAATAACTTTAGAACTTTTATGGGGCATCGGCTGCAGTTACCTCCAAAACATCGTAGTGAGCTGAGTTCAGAGCACAAATGATTTAAGCATTTTTGGAGGCACTGCTTTAACTCCGTGATCTTTTGGGAAAGTGGGAAGCAGTGTTTCCAAATATAGATTATGACATTTTAAGGTGATTATGTAATGTTTGTTTCCAGTTTCCAGTTTCCAGTTTCAAGTTTCAACCAGAAATGGCGTTGGCTTGGCAGAACCCAACATCTAGGAATATATATAAAAGGATGCAGTAGCAAAAGAGAATAGGGAGTAAAGTCAATGTTGGTGCCGTTTGCGGCAATGATAGCGGTGGAGTGTGCGGATGTTGGACTAACTCACTGAGTAATGCAGCCATGTCCAAGGGAGTCAATCATTGTGTCTTGGTTGTACATGCAAATGCTATCTCCTCTCTCATCCTTCTCCCTTTTTTCTTTCTTCATTAAGAGGTAGGCCAGGTACTTCTTAAATCAATCTTCAATTTTATTTGGTCCTCACACTTACCCACCCCACGTTTTCAATTTCTTTCTTTGTATGTGTATGTGTAGGACAAGTCACATCTTCTGTCACTAGCCTTTGCTGTTCTCTGTAAAGTCCTTATCGCTAGCCTTGTTGGGTATGTATCACTATCATTTATGCCGTATCATGCTCGTGATACTGGGGCTTTTCTGGTGTGTATGTCTATTTGTGGAGTGGAGGAATTTGGTTAGCTAATACTAAATGGTGATATTTCATTTTTGACAACTTCCCGTTCAGAAAGCAATGTTATATTATTCACAGCAAATCTAATGTATTTGCAGACCAAAATCTACTGGTAATTAAGAAGCACGTGGGATATGGACATTTGCTGTTGAAGGATGCCATGCATTTTCTGCCCGGAAATTAATTAATCGCTCACTCAAACATGGCAAGTTCTATGCTTCTAGCAATATTTCAGCTGCTTTCACTTTTATCTCGTAATGGTATCTATAAGCTATCAATATTATAGAAGCTCGCGGTTTCACCGATATTCATGTATGATTGAGAGAAAAATGCTAAGGATCTTGGGTGGGTTAGGGTTAAAAAATTAATTTCGGCTCAGTTTTTCCCTACATTTCAAAAAGGGAGAAAAAATTAATTTGTTTATTTTGCCTTTCCCTTATCAAGACCATGAATTAATGCAATTTAAATTGATATGTTATTATATGATTATTAAAGTTGATAAATTTTTTTTAAAAAAAATTTAAGAAAGAAACTATAAGAAACAAAATATTATTGATTGTTTAAGGAAAAATCCTAGATAGCTTACTCGTTTACTCTATGAGATTTTTGTTTTTTTTTTTTAAGGATAGTTTTTCTTTATTCTCTCTTGATGAGGTATGTGAAGCTTAAACCTAATATAGATAGCTTGTATTTGATGTTAATTACTAAATATAATTTTGTGCACCTGATTTAGATAATTTTATATGTTTTGTGTCTACGATTAATTAATTATTATAAACTTGGTTATAAATTTGTAAATTAAAATTGTAAGAAACCAGTGACAAAATTTACGCAAAAAATATGTTGAACAATTGTTACTTTGACCATTTTTTAGTAGTAAAATCTATTTTATTTTTGGATTGAGAACTCAAAGGTAACGAGATAGAAATTATGGAAAATCCTCCTCCACACAACAGAACTACAACAATAAAAAAAAGTTACCTAATATGGTAATAATGAGAATTTGATGAGTTCATAAAAACGCGCAAAAAAATCAATGCCGCCCATGAGTTTGGTTTGATTTTGCAATATAGCATCTTAAAGTGATCAAAATATGTCACCTAAGTTGTCTTCTCATTCAACCAACGGACAGAATTTGAACAATTGCCTCAACATATAGGGAGAAAGAGAAACAGCCAGCGAGTGAGTACAGCCATGGGAATGGGAGTGAAGCAGTTAGTGGTGGGATTGGTGCCATATGCTGCAATGGTGGCGGTCCAGTGCGTGCAAGTTGGCATAACAACACTCAGTAAAGCAGCAATATCTCAAGGAGCCACTCCCCTTATCTTGGCAGTCTACGCAGATGCTATTGCCTCTCTCATACTCCTCCCTCTTTCTTTCTTCCTAAACAGGTAGTTATCTAATTGATCTCCTTGTTCTTGATAAATCAACAAAGGCCTGATCCATATTTTTTTCCCCCTTCTATCAAAAAGATAATGACTGTGGTTGCTTTGTTAATTATTTCACATATGTAGGAAAAATAGGCCTCCCCTGACCTTTGCTTTACTCTGTAAAGTCTTCATCCTTAGCCTTATCGGGTATGTGTTTTCAAATTTGCATATCACAGTGGGCTTTTGCAGCTTGCTTGCTTTCTATTGAGAGGAATTCAGGAATTTGGGTGATATTTGCAGGATCACTTTGATGCAGATCTGTGTATACACTGGTGTCAGCTTCAGCTCTCCTACTCTTGCTTCTGCTACAAACAACTTAATCCCAGCTTTTACTTTCCTGCTTGCTGTCATCTTTAGGTTCTTCTTCTTCTTCTTCTTCTTCTTCTTCTTCTTCTTCTTCTTCTTCTTTATTTTTGTTGTTGTTGTTGTTGTTGTTGTTGTTTTTTATTTTTTAATAATATTATTATCATCATCTTAAACGCTATGAGTGTTTGCATATTTGCCAGTTAACTTTCTTTTGATAATTTATAGGATGGAAAAAGTGGATTTAAGGAGTTTAATAAGCCAGATTAAGATCATTGGCACTCTGGTGTCAATAGCAGGAGCATTCATTATAACTCTATACAAGGGTCCTTCGATCGTCGCCTTGTTATTTGAACACCAACCAAAACCTCAACCACCTACAAGTTTTACTTTGTTGGCCACAACAGATAATTGGGCCATAGGGGGCATCCTCCTATCAATTGCTTCTTTTTCTATTGCTGCAGGGAACATTTTTCAGGTGAATAAATGAATATGTGTGTTATAATAATTTAAAGTTAAAGAAACAGCTGTTCTTTTTTTTTTTTTTTCTCTTGAGAATATAATTCATTGAATGGAACTACCATTAATTTGTTCATCTTTCATTTTGAACAATGAAGGCGGCGATTCTTAAAAGCTATCCCTCAGAGGTGACTATAGTCTTCTTCTATATCTTATTTGGCACCATACAGTGTGCAATAGTAGCATTGATAGCAGAGAGAAATCCAGATGCTTGGAGAATAAGGCCTGGTATTGAGCTCATCACCGTCATGCACACAGTAAGCATATATACAATTATTAAATTCCATTTCCTAATTAGATCAAAGAACAAATAAAGCTTAGACAATTTTTTTCCCCCCTGCCAATTTGTTCCAAAGGCAATCTTTGGAGGTTTGATGTTATTTGGTCTAGTAGCATGGTGTTTGCGTAGAAAAGGGCCAGTGTTTGTGGCCATGTTCAATCCTGTGGGGATCTTTATTGCAGCCCTTATGAGCGATATCTTCTTGGGTGATACACTCCATCTTGGAAGGTAACCATCTATCTCTTTTTTCTTTGTGTTTTTTTTTTTTTCAATGTAATTTTATTAGGACGAGTAGGTAAGCATGCCCTTGATACACCATTTGTCCTGGCTGCGCGTAGCGTTATCGGAGCAATCATAATTGTCACTGGGTTTTATGGAGTGATGTGGGCACAATCCAAAGAAGAGGAGAAAATTCAAGCAAATACGGATGGTAGGTCTCAATTATTATCACATTCACGTGAGACTCCTTTCCTAGAAGACTACGCACAAATATAAATATAAGGCTAATGCTAAGTTGCATGCACGTAACTTAAGAAATCCTAAATATAATGCAAAAGGTTGGCTTTATGATATTTATCCTATACCAGCACTCAATCATTTTGTACCAGCACTCAATTATTTACATTTTGCACCCGCACTCAATTATTTATTGTGTTCGTTTACTAAGGGATGAGTTTATTCATTCTCATTAAATATCTCTCAACACTTATTTCTAAAAATAAATTTATTATTAAAATTTTAAAATTACCCTTTATTAATCTGCTTCTCTCTCTATCTTATAATTGCATATTCCCTTTCTACTCTCATATTCGATAAACTAAGCACTTAATTTCACACTCTTTTGAGTTTATATTTTTTTGTCTTTCTTGGTATATCATGATCTCTATTTTTTACTTTTTGTATATAAGAATTTTTTTTCTTGATATTCATTAGCTTTTTTGTTTAATAAAAATTAATTTTTTAATACTCAATAACTTTCATGGTTGATAAAAATTTGTTGATATTCACTTTTAAATGATGAATTTTGTTCTTTTTAATTAGTGATATCAATTATTTACAGTTAAAAGAATATATCCGAAATGAATTGATGAGAATTTGTGAAATTAAGAAGAGAAAGAAAGGAAATGGTTAATTAAGAAATTTTTATCAAAAATTATTTTGATAATAAAATTCTTGAATAAAAAGATGGTATAATGAGGAAATTAGTGGCAATAGCCCTACTCTTTACTACGTTTTTAAAATTAATTTATTTTGTACTCTTAAAAATTTTAAAGAAATCCATTTTTAAATCATTTAAATGAATCATTTTTATTCACTCAAAACACCAATAAAGTTACTCAACACACCCAAAGAAAATTTTAAAGATATTTAGCATATATATGCTTACAAGGTCAAATCAAGTTGTAAACAAATTCTTTAACACGATTTTAGGACAATTCGTTTTTGTTTATGTTGATGCGAGATTCTGGTTATCCTCGTTCTACGACCAGGGTCTCTGCTCGATCAACTTCACCACGACCAGGATCTCTCCTCGTAAAGCTTTTTCTCCAGAGGTTCCTGCGCACACAGACAGGTCAGAGCACGCCGGTTGTTTTCCCGGCGCAAACCCTTCGACGCTCAAGTCAGATATGAAGGTTCGGGGAACGCTTGCCACAAATCTTATGGCTATTAGGTTGTTTTCTCTCTTTTCTTAGTTCAAATAGCAAAAAATCTAACCCTTTTACCTTTGTTGGCTACCTTTTTATAGGCTTCCTCTGAGTCCCGACCTTCCACAGTTTACGCCTGTTATTCTCCCCACCTTCGGATGTGGATTCCCCATTTCCGTAGTCGTGGGTGGTTGCGTGGCCTTCGTGCCTAGATTCTCGGGCTGGAGAGCGTGCCTCGCCAACTGTCGTTGACCGGGTCTCCTCGAATAAACCCTTAGCAAGAATACAGCATGAATGGATTTATGCTTCTTACAGGAAATTGGCCTCACGGATGACGTGCTCGTGGATGAGCAGGATATTCCTGCCCCTGTTCCCCTACTACTTGGCTCTTACAGGACACACCTGCTCGCAGACTTCTGCCACCAAACATCTGCTCATCACGTCTGGTCTCGTCGGAGTATTTCCCTCAAACAGTTTAATTTAACAAATATGTTCAATATTGAAACAATTTGCAATCCGTATTGATTTTTTCCAAAGAAAAAAAATTCATGAATATGACTCCAAGAAGAAGAAAGATGGAGAAGTTGAATGGATTTAAGATACTAGTTTAATTTTTGTTAACCAAAGGGCAAAAAATGTGTACTATTTTTAATTATTTATTATCGTCAATCAAGAAAGGTATGTTTATAGTACTTTTATTATTTTTTTTTTTTTGGAAAAATCCAAAGCATCACACGACAATAGTTAAAATCTTTTAAATTTTGTTTAAGATAAGAAAGTTTAGAGTTTAAAACAAGAGGATTACATTTGGAACAATGAATGTGTTATATAGGAGTGTTTAGAGTAATTATATATTGGATTATAATGGATAATTATTTATTTAATAAGTTTACTAAAAAAGGGTGTTTAGAGTGCAAATAGTCTCATCAATGCACAAAGGTGACAGAAAGAATGAATATTATATGCGCTACATAATCTCTTATTTTAGTAAAGCAATATTGCATATATAATTTAGAGTCATGTCTAATGCACTAATTAATTTCTGGACAAAAATATAATTAAGCAATTAAAAGTAAGTTTGGAAACGAGGGATGCCATCAATAAGACTATTTGGGAATTGGATTTTGTGGATTAGACATCAATCCATATCTGATCCATGATTTTACGAATTTTTAATCCAATCCAATGTACGAATTGGTGAAATTGAATTCAAATCTAATCCATACGTTTGCAGATCGGATGCGGATTTGATTCAATTCATATACAATTCACCATTTTGCGGATTGATTTTACAGACTGAAATTTTTTAATTATGTCCTATTTACGAACTAACTAAATAAAAAAATTAATATAAAAATAATTTTACTACCGATCAAATTTTAAATTAAATAAATAAATTTTTTAAATAAAGTTAGAGAATACATTCAAAGTTTCAAAATATGATACACTAAAAAGAAAAAAAAATCTCATATGTTTAAATTAGTACATAAAAATTAATTGCTTAGAAAGCTATATTTTTTAATTATTTTTATTTTATATTATTATCGAATAAGATATAATATGGTGTTAATGTAACTATATTTTAACTTATTTATCTATTAGTAAGTATAATGTCATATTTACAAGTTTAATTTTTTATTAAATAATTTTTTTTTTTTTTGCGAATTCACAGATTTTTGTAGATTTATAGAAGTCAATCCATATCCAATTCACCGACTGCAGATTTTTAAATTTTCAATCCAATCTAATCCATCAATCTATGGATCGGATTTTTACGGATCGGATTAGATAGATTGAGCGGATCAGATTGGATTAATATATATATATATATATATATATATATATATATATATATATATATATATATATATATATATATATATATATAATGTTGAAATGTAAGGAGGCCTCCTAAAATATACATAAAAGAGTTCAAAATTCAATTAATTTTAACTATATTTTGAATTTTCAACCGTAATCAACAAGATACTAAGAATTTTCAAAAAAGGTAAGTGTACATGCATTGAGTATTAATTTTCAAAAATTAATCAAAATTCAATTAATTTTAACTATATTTTGAATTTTTTATTAAATAAATATATATTTTTTATTTTTTTTTGCGAATTCACATATTTTTGTAGATTTATAGAAGTCAATCCATATCCAATTCATCGACTGCAGATTTTTAAATTTTCAATCCAATCTAATCTACCAATCTATGGATCGGATTAGATAGATTGAGGGGATCAGATTGGATTATATATATATATATATATATATATATAATGTTGAAGTTATTGAATGTAAGGAGGCTTCCTAAAATATACATAAAAGAGTTCAAAATTCAATTAATTTTAACTATATTTTGAATTTTCAACCGTAATCAACAAGATACTAAGAATTTTCAAAAAAGAAAAATAGCCAAAAAAAATCTTTTTTACTTCCATTAGAACCATTATTTCAAAAAACTATATATATATATATATATATATATATATATATATATATATATATATATATATATATATATATATATATATATTTTAGTATTCTTCTTCTTCTGCATCTTTTTTTTTTCTTTTGGGCAAAATGGCCATCATCTTTTCAATTGTTAGGTTATAAATTGGGGTGTAAAAACCAATAATGAACATATTCTTTAATAAATAAAAACTAATAACTAAAACTTATGTTAAAGAATTTATTTAGAATAAAATTTGATTCAATTGTTGTAAATATTATATTGTTAGTAATTCATTTTGTACGTGCTAAATAATTTGATTGGTTATTAATTTATTTTGAATCTGCTAAATAATTTGATTAGTTTTTTGAGTAAATTAATTTAACTAGTTTAAGGTCCTTTTTGACATTTTAAAGAGTGTAGAAAGTAAAATTTAATTTTTTAAAGTTAGCACGTAACTGTATAGAGTACTAAAGGGGTAAAATCTCATTTAGTTACTGTGTTTTGAGGTTAGTACTCATTTACTTTTACCTTACTTTTATAATATTACTCTCTTATAATAATATTTCTTTTTTAAGACAATAAAAAAAATTAAATTAACAATGTAACCCCAAAAAAATAAAATAGAAATAAAAAGAATATATATTTTAAAATTGAAATAAAAATAAATACAATTTTGTTGTTATTATTTTACTTTTAGGATTGATTTCATAAATTAATTTTTTATAAATAATTATTAGTAATATTATTTCAAAGATATTAAATATTATTTTAAGTTATAAAAAGGGTTATATTATACAATAAAGAAAAAATAAAAGTATGAGTGTCACACATTTAATAAAAAAAAGTTTTAGAATATTTTTTAAAATATAAAAAATAAATAAATACTTAATCTAAAATATATATATACTAAACAAGCACATATCGGCTTAATTGATATTATAGAATTACATTGGTGCTTTCACAGAAGACCAAAAAAATGCGGAAAATTGCACCACAACCGGATCTTCCTGATAAAACAACCTTAGCCCTTAGGTTTCAATATTTTGTCACATATAACTCCTGTTTGTTTTTAACTTTTTGACAAATAAATCCTTGACCGTTGTTGACCGTTAAGTTAAGCAACGGTTCAAAGATCGTAAAGGTAATCTTGCCCGAAATGATTCCAAAGTCCAAACGCAATTTCGGTCGTGGAGAAAATCCAATCGTGATTGATTGTAGTTGGCTTTTATGGGGTGACGTATCCAAAAAAGAGGAAAACGGTCCAAGTCATCCGTCACATGAGAGAGTGACTCCTCTCCTCTCCTCTCCTCTCCTCTGCTAGATAGAAGATGAGGACCACGTACAAGTATATACTAAGAATGACAATAGTGCAACATAGAAACTTTCTCCTTTTTTAGTGAAGAGAAGCAATGTTGTATAAATAATTCCGCATCCTTTTCTACTCTTATTTATTTCCAGACCAAAATAGTACTAGTGATTAAAGGTAACCTAACCTTGGATTTATATGAACAGCCACCCACCCACTTGCTATTGAAGGATGGTGCCCCCATACATTTTCTGCCGATAACGGTAATTAACCTCAACCATCATCAGAAAACCTACCCATGTTACAAATGCCTGAAATATCCCCAATTCTCATTCGCATATGAATGAGAGACAAAATGTCAAGCACACTACTACCCAAACTCACAACTAGTACCAAAAGACCAAAGGGCTGTAAATTCCCAAAAGGGGTACCTTCCTATTTTGTCCCAAAACCCCCCATATATAATCTCTTTCAAGATGCCGACAATGAAAACAGGTGTCCGTGGACAGAATATAACAAAAGAGTTTTCCAATGCATCTGAATCATGACTCAAAATTCAATTCTTGAGATCATCTGACATTGCCGAAGGTATGCAATGCGTTGCAAGAATATCAAGTGTAGCTGCTTTCGAAGTCTTCGTGCGGAGGACCACTACCTGCATGGTAGAATATTCAAGTAAACATAAGTGAGCAGCCAGATGTGCATTTATCAACAATCATATAAGAGAGATGAGGGAAAGGGGGGGAGAGAGAGAAGAGACCTGATCGTATTCTAGATCAAATTTCAAAAATTCGTCATCACAATTCTCTACCATGTTTGCCAAACTCTTCAGATTCTTCACAGGATTACCATTAAAAGCAAGAACCTACGCAAGTGCTCACAATATAAGGTATTAAACAACTGACAGATTAAAGCCAATAAAGGCCCTTCCGAAAATATATACATACATACTACACACACACACACACACACACACACACATATAAGCATTCTCAAGTGAGGGCATCCACACACATATATATAAGCATTCTCGAGTGAGGGCATCCTCACAGTAAAAAAACAAAAAAACACATATTTCAATACACTAACATACAAAAAAAAACAGTTTTCAATGTATCAAAATCTGTGTTTTTTGTATTTTGGAGACATCCTCACTTTGTCCTCATCATGCACACACACACACACCAACTAATGTTTTTGTTTGTATGTATCTATATATTACTCAAATAAAAACACTTGCAACATGAAGTCTTTCTTCACCTGAGTGTTAACAATCTCCTCATATCCAATATTAATATCAGCCACAAGCACCTTACAAAACCAGGGAAAAGAAAAGGTTAGAGAGAGGCTTAGCAGAAAAACCTTGTTAAAGCAGTTCAAGCAGAGAGGAGACCTGAGACACCACAACAAGCTGCTCATCTGGCAATTGTGGCATTGAATACAAGAGCTTGTCCAAAAGCTTGACCGGAGCTTCATATTCATAATCCTTTCCATACTGGAAAAATGTGCAACTGAATGCTATTAAAATAAATGCTTACAAAGAAACTCATTGTTCATCCTGAGATCTATATAACTACTACTAAATCAGCTAAAGATGATATAGGCACAAACAGAAGACCCAAAAAAAAAAAAAACAACGATGACATGGTAGTCAAAAGGCGGCATCATATATTTTGCGTAACACCTTTAAATTAGAAGACTCATTATATAAATTCAGAATAATGTGGGCAGATCCCATCTGCCTAATAACCTGGTGCAAAATCATGGCATCTAACCCCAAATTTAAAATAAAATAGATAACTGAAGACACTCCATAGCTAAGCATAAAATTCCCTATATCCTAAAGGCAGACATTACAACAGTGGTCTTTTCTGTGTGAGTCAATAAAAGAGCATATGATGCTGGTAGAGAATTGCTAGTGCAAGCAGATGTCAAGACAACTGTGAGGACCAAAGTTAACTTTGATATGCAGGTTTGAACACAATGTACAATGCTCTTAATATGTGAATGGGCAGAAAAGAAATTCCATGACTTATTGGAGCAGCTGGAACCCATTTCATAGCACTCACATATGCATAAACAAGCAAATGCACCATTGGCAATCATATGTATTTAAGGCAACAATGCAGCAGTATCATAGTAAATAACCAATATCAATTATCAAGAACTTGATGCAAGTATAACGTAGCAATTTACCACAACATCAAATCTCAACTAATCAAAACAACAGAGAATAAATGAAAGGAGCAACAGCTTCTAAGTCATTGTTCTAGACTCCACATGAATATACCAAAAAACACAGCAATTTCGGAGTAGACTGCACACCTCAGAACGGAGATAAGGTACAGACACCGTAGAAAATACAAATCCCGCAATAATGTAATACGAGGGAGGTCTCCCCTTGTTGTGAGATGGAATAAGCCTTCTATGAGTGGCAAGTGTTATGTTGAAATTGAGAATCTTAGAATCACGGAGAACTTTAACTGCTGCACTATCCCCAGTATATTTTTGGGAGACAAGATAACTAAAACCAATGCGCTCTCCATGCCGAAAAGGAACTGAAAATTCAACAAGGGAGAGAAGAACTCAGACACAATTGAAAGGAACTGAAAAAGAACAACAACAAGACTTGAAATGGTCAATTCACTTCTAAGATATCCAAAAAGAAAATTTTGCATATATGGAGAAGTACAAATGCACAAATAAATGCTTCCATCGTGATTATTTTCAAACTGTCCCTGCTAATATCTCAAGTATACAATATAATTCTACTTATAGTTGTACCAAACCCAGGGGTTCATCATCACTCAATGCATCCTGATGTTTTTCAATCTTTCCATCTATTAATGCAAAAAGAGAAGACAAAAGAACTAAGGTTTTTGGGTAGCATCTTTGTAACGGAAATGCAATCAAAATGACCACTCTCCAAAAATACATTGGGAGTTTTCACTTGTCACACAACAATAACATATGAACATGCGTGTCAAAACATTTGTAATATGAACCTAAAAAATATGAAATATACACTTACCTGTTCCATCATTGGCAATGTCAATGCCATCAAAGCTCAGAATAATATCTGACGGCTTCAAAACCTCAGATTCTGGAGCAGTGGGGTCGACTCTTCGGATACGAACACCCTTCTGATCAGCTTTCATACCCATTGCCACACGCAAATCAGGATTTTCCATCTTCTGCCACTCAACGCCAAGAAGAGGGAACCCTATGACATATAACAAAAGCCTATAAGACTCTGTGCAAGAAAAGGTAGGGTAGCGTAAAACAAAAACCATTTCTGCATTTAAGTTAATTACAAATAAAATGAATAATACAATGACCATAACAAGCAAAATGAGAATACAAGAAACACGCCAATGCCGTAATTATGTTACCTGTATATGCTCCGTTCTTCTCATAATCCTGGATGAAATGCATGATGACCGGTGTTGGTATGACATAACCAATATTCTCCACATCTTCATGCTTCAGGGACTGAAATGCAATGCCCACACACTTGCCTTTATCATTAAAGGCAGGCCCACCAGAATTTCCAGAATTTATAGCAGCATCTATCTGCAAAAGTAAGTAACTAATTAAACATGAGGACAGCAGCTGAAATGGCTGGCAGGGAATATTGCAATCTTCTAGAACCATAACCCACTAACCTGTAAACCCAAGAGCTCAGTGGACCCATGAACATATGATAAGATCTCAATCCGCGACACAACACCGCTTGTCACAGAAATTGTGTCCCCCCCAATTGGATAACCTACAACAGTTACAGCATCTTGAAGGGCAGGCAATTCCCCAAACTCCACAGGCAATACTCCTTCCCAAAACTCATCATCCTCAACTGTAAGCATGGCTGCAACATCACCCAAAACAAAACTTGAGTTCAACAAAAGAAATTCAATGCTCAAGTCTACATAACCAACCTGGACCTAGTCAGCAATATAAGCAACCTAACTGCCCATCCTGTTCATGTGCAATAGTTCTTCATAATATGCATACAAAGAATTCTCGCAGTCTAACAAAAAATTACAACTTCTATCCATCAAACATATAACAATCTGACTCCCGTAAATTTCACAATTTTAAAAAACAAAGCAATAATGTCACCTTTAATCACAGATTGGTTGTAGAAATGATCCCACAAGTTAACTAGCAAAATCCATTAAGTGAATCCTACTTTTATACCATTCACGTCATTCTAATACTAACTCCAAATCTTACAACCATAACATACTGTATATACATATATCCGTTACCAATGTCGCACTCGGTGCCGATGGCGAGCACAGTAGCCAAGTACTTAGTATCAGAGCCTCGTTTCTTGAGTTTAACCTGCGTGTAGTGCTCCACAGAATGCGCATTTGTCAAAACCCTCCTGCCTCCAATCGCAAACCCACTACTACTCGAACTGTACTGCCTCTTTCTCTGCCACGGCAGCGAAAAATTCGGCTCCGTGTGGACACAAAACACCTTCACCACCGCGTCCATCGCCGGGACAACCCTCGCCACCCCGGGCTCTACATCCCCTGCAAAGTCCGCACCTCCATTCTCGGCAGGCCGACAGTGGCCTGCACGCGGCAACGGAGGAGGTTTCTCCTCGGGGGTTTCGTGCTTGGGGTGTTTCCTGGGACGGCCGCGGCGGGGACGGTGGTCGGGGTGGTGGTTATTGGTGGTTGTGGCGGCGGCGGAGGAGATGGAGGGGTTGGTGGTGGTGGGGATAATTTCAACGTTGGAGACGGAGAAAACGACGTCGTCGTCGTCGGCGGAGGCGGCGGTGGAGGGAAGGTCTAGGGTTTTTTCGGCATCGGGGATTTTGGGTTTGCGCCCTCGTTTGCGTTTGTGTTCGGACATTCTGAAAAAGTTAGTATTTTTTTTTTTTTTTTTTATCACGTTATGAGGTTTTGTCGAGGTTTTAGTTGGTGGAGGCTTAGGCCTTTGGGATTGATTGACTGTACATGGAATGAATGGAATTTAATCTGACGAAAATCCGGAAAACAAAATTAAAATGAGAGAAAAAAAAAATATACATACAGAAAGAGAGAGGGGGGGACAGGGAAGAACTAAGAAGGATTTATTTTTATTACATAACACACGCATTAGTCATTCCACTGTTGAAAGAAAATTGCAATGTTTTGGAGTGATAACGTCCAGATCCCTAGAGTTTTATAATTTTCAGAATAACCGCATAACTTGTTTTATTTGTATCAAATAGATCCACAATTCGGTGATTCTTATTGAAGCGGCCAACGTACGTAGCTGTTCTATCCATTTTCAACTCTTAGTCTTAGGCTACATTTTTCATGCAGGATTAGATTAGAGTAATAATTATTAAAATTGGATTGAATTGAATTATATTAGATTATATGATATTGTTTTATGTTTTGGTACAGTATTGGATTTGACTACATTAAATTATATTTGAATGAAATTAAATGACATTTAATTTGACATTTAAATATAGATATGAACTATTTATAGATATTTAATAACAAAATAATTATTAATATTAATTTAAAAGACAATTACTTAAAATTAAATTAGGTAATCATAATTATAAAAACAAATATAAATTAGATTAAGTTAAATTAAATTAAATTAAAAATTAATTTAATTTTTATTAAATGATTTAAATATATTTTATTTTATCACAAAGTTAACAAATAATATAAAAGCAACCAATTACTGGTAGTATTAATTTTCATGATTAATTTTAATATAATCATTATTTAATTAAATATTACATTAGATATTCAAGTCATAATTAATTAAATCGACAATTATTTTTAAAATTAATCATGACTAAACCAATATTTCAATTGGGATTGCCATATCCCATGATCTTAAGACTAAATTTAAATTTAGTGTCATAATCTAATTCAAAGTAGATCTTTCCAAAGATCAAATAAATAATTAATCTCAAAATTAGTCCAATTCTACACTTAATCCAAACTCTGAAACATAGTCTTAATGATAAAATCAACGAATTTTTCGTTTATTTTTAACCCAAAATAATGCTTTGCTATTTGCTCAGTTGAATAATAATGAAACTATTTGCATTCTGCCATCTACACGTTCTGTGCAAATAAGCATTAATTACTACTCCAAATGGAAAGTCATTTGATCCATTTCCGTGATTCCATTCGGCTAAGGTGACGGACCTACTTGATACAAATGAACAAACTATGCCTCTATTAGAAAGATTATAGCACGTTAAGGACACGAAAGTTATTACCACAACATCTGGGGCTTGCTTAGATTTTCTTGGGCCATTATTTCACTTATTTAGCCCATGTGGGGTATTGGACTAGAGACCAGATACTGTTTTTCGGGCTTGATTGATACTCCATAGGCCTCAACATTGTCTGGGTGAACCGGCCGAAAAGTGAGTGATTTAATTTAGATATGAATGGGGTGTGCCTAGTAATATCGTACAGCAAACCAAAGGGTGGCCCCTGCGGACATACAATTTGACGAGTTCCGTCTATGTCAAACGCAAAAATTCTCAAAACAGATGCTACATGCAACACAAGTTCTTCGTATAATTCGTGTTCATTGCAGAAAATGAGTTATTGGATTTTAACCATTCTTGATTTTCATGATTACATAGTGATTTGTACATATAAGATACAGGAGTTATGTACAGACCACGTTGTCATTAACCGATATATAGTTTTGCTAAGTACTATGCGTCACTCATTTCAATGGAATGCAGTTGAATTCACCCAACACGCCTTCTCCTGGAGCAAAGATTACGCCTGGAGTGCTATCTAATCCATTCATCGTGAGCCCCCACGATTGTGTTTTAATGGCCCTCCTAAGATCAGAAGAAATGATTATAACAATTTTTACACTGACGAATATTGTTGCATAAGCGTTCTTGTAGGTGCTGTTAAAGTTCATGATGCCTTAACTTAAAGAACTATTTCGAATAAGTTAATAGACCCATTTGAGACACAATAGATCATTAAAGCCTGCGTAGAATAGAAAACATTTTACACGCAAATAGTCACTGAAACTTTTGTTGCCAGCTCTTCTTCGTCATTATGTTACTTAATCGTTACTTATGCCCCTGGACCAACCCCTTTCGAAATTTGCAATAAATTCAACTTCCCTGGCCCAATTTTCTTGCTTTAGAAATGCCTTTTTCCTCGCAACTTTTGCTCAATGAGTGAAGTGGCCATTAGCCAGCCCAGGAGCCGTTGCCTTTGTTCCCTTTTCTTCGTTTCTTATCGCGTCCGTTCTTCCTTTTTCCCAATTTCATCAAAGTGCCCGAAATTTGGTATGTGTGAATTGTGGTTACATACACACAACTCGATGACAGGCTTATTTCACTAGCTAAAAGATTCTATGCATAAATTATGAGATTCGGATTAACAACCAAAATGATTCGGCAGGGTCCATGGTCTTGAAGAATAAATAATTAAGAAACTAACGTTAGGTTTCAACTCAACTAATGGGGTTTCCTTTTCTGTGAATTGGACCTCTCTACTCCTCTATGAACCAAAAATCACGAAAATCATAGTGTGGTCCTATGATCTCCATCTATTCACATTGTTCATGAGCAATAGGGTAGGTACCATCACTTCAGCAGTGGATTCTTCCTTGTGGTCCAATTTTATCATCAATTCAACGTTGATTTTCTAGTTTCAAAATGGATTCCAATTTTGAATTATCCCATCTGTGTTGTTGCTTCTCATAGCAGATTGCAAAATCAATTAGTTTCCAACTTATTTAAGCTAAATGTTCTTGCGGACGCTTGATAAGTGTAACTTTGCGTTAACCTTCGTCTTTTTTTTATTATACTGTTATCTATAAAAGATGAATTACATTATTTAGAATTTCATATAGTCATGCATGTGCGCGCACGCACATATATACCAAACCTTACTAATATAATCTTTAATGAGTTAGAAGATGGGCCTTTTCAATTCTTTTTTGTTTAAATATTTTAAGGGACAGTTTAGTGATGTCGTAATTTTTAAAATAATTATTGTTAACAATACAGTTTAATTTTAGTTATTGAGTTTAGGCATGGTATAATTAATATCAGAGTCGACTTAGGACCCATTGTTAACCGTACTTACTTTTGCTCAATGAGACTGAAATGCTTGTCTCCAATCCATAACCATTAGCCTGTAAATTTACTGTAACATTTATTTACGGATTTAAAAATATAAACAGATACAAATAAAAATATCTTATTACTTACCACGGGCCTCGCGCGCCGATCATGGGCACGCCATCAAGACGGGATTCGTTAGATTTTACAATTTTCCAAATAAGGGATAATTTATATTATACAGAGTCCCTAATTCTATTAAATGACCAAATTACCCTTATTTTTATTTAGTCCCAACAACCGCAGTGTGTATGTAACTCTAACAGTGTACTCTAGCGCTAGCACTAAACTTAAAAAACAATAGTCATTTAAATAGCATTAGAAGGTAAAAGCCGCTCATTTATTGAGTAATAAAGAATTTTTCTTTTACCTTTTTGACTTTTTGTAAATAATTAAAAGTGCGATCAATTTTATAGAACCAAATATCCACAGTGGTGTCATATCATCATATAGCAATCTTGGTACTAGGCAGGATCCCAAGATGATGTTGATAATTGTAAATAGTATAGTCCCTAGTTAGTAGTTGAGGATTCAATATAAATAGACAAAAGTATTAGCCCAAAAAGAAGAAAGAAAAAAGAAAAAAAAAGAACTACAATACAGATTACAAACTGCCTTGAAATTCAATTCTGGGACTTAAATAAATGCACCAGCTGTCCCTTCAAAAACATGAAAAATAGAAACTTGAAACAAAAGATAAAACAAAATCCAAATTGTTCATTTCAGAAAAAAGAAAAAAGAAAAAATCCACATTGTTGAATCACAGACACTCTGTCACAATAAAAAACCCAATCTTTGATGTGGCCAAGCCAATAAAGTAAAGAAATGCTACAGGAAGAGTGAATGAGTAAGAGTCATGTGATCCACCACTAACCAAAGAAAGACGAAAGGCATTAATTTGTCCACCAACAAACTACCCTTTTGTTTTTCCTATTTTCCTTTTTTTTTCTTTTTTCACTGGTTGTTGTGTTTACTAGTATTTTTACTCATAAAAAGAGCTATCTTTCTTTTCTTCTTTGTTTCTTTGTTTGTTTTTGGTTTCAATGGCTTCTAGTGCTTCAAGGTTCATCAAGTGTGTAACAGTTGGTGATGGGGCTGTTGGCAAAACTTGCATGCTTATTTGCTACACAAGTAACAAGTTTCCTACTGTATGTACTCTCTGTTTCTGGAAGATCATCCATCTGGGTCTGTCACTTTTGGATTCCTTTTTTATATTTATATTTTTTTTGGCTATTTTGTGTATTATTTACTGTGTATGCATCTGGGTTCTGCGGCTTTTCTGTACTTTTCATGAATATTATAAAACCAATTACAAAAATTTCTTCTGGGTTGCCTTTTTTGGGCTGTATTTCCCTTTTGAGATATTCGTCATCTGGGGTTTACTTGTTCTATGTTTTACTTCGATCGAGCATATTAAGTTAAAAAAGGAGATATTTTTATTGTTCTAGTTGGATCATCTAATTTCTAATTCGTAAAATTTTCATATTTTATTGGTTATTATGATTATCAGGATTATATACCAACGGTGTTCGACAACTTCAGTGCAAATGTGGTAGCTGAAGGCACTACTGTCAACTTAGGCCTCTGGGACACAGCTGGTAGTTTTCATTTTGGTTTTAACACAAAGACTTGACAGTTTCGCTAAATAAGCAATTTGGTTACTTTACATTTGTTCTTAATGAATGTCATAGGGCAAGAGGATTACAATAGATTAAGGCCTTTGAGCTACAGAGGGGCAGACGTTTTTGTCTTAGCTTTCTCATTAGTCAGTCGAGCCAGCTATGAAAACGTTCTAAAAAAGGTGCATTCACTTGCATTTGTCTTTTGATTCCTAATTGATTATGAGCTTGTAAAATAATTTAATTTCTAATATATAATTACCTGGTCAGTGGATCCCTGAACTTCAGCATTACTCTCCCGGAGTACCAGTTGTATTGGTTGGCACCAAATTGGGTGAGTCAAGCACACTACAATCACAAATATTTATTCCCCGACATGGTTTCATATTTGATATTTCTTCCTTTTTATTATTAGCTTGTCATGAGCCTTCCTTTTGTGCCACTTGCATTTGTCAAATATGTTCTAATTAACGGGATACCGAACTTGTTAATGGATGGAGGCTTGTTAAATGATAGAGGTAGATTTACCATTTATCTAATGTATATAGTTTCTCGATTGCTATATAATAACCATCATATTTAAGTTTATACTTTTCATGAAATTAGGACAAATGCAGAAAATAAGTAGGTTTTCTATTATGTATGAACCTGGAATTGGTAAAATCAGTGTTCTTCTGCTTCCTCATTTTCTCCTTTCTTTATCTCACCTTATATCAGTTAAATGTTTTAATTCACTTGTTAGATTCTATTTACTGGTTTTTGTTTACCTAATCTAAGGCAATGAATAACAAAATACTAAACCTCTCATGTCCTTTAAAGAACAGCAGTACAAATTACTCATTTAAATGAACCTACAGTCTTGAGCCTTTAACAGAGAATGTTGTATCATGAGAAAGTTCTCATTCTCTTGCTAGAGTGGTACATTCCATGGATAATGATGATTAGTCTCCACTTGCCTTTGTATATTAGTTATTTGTAGTGATAATAATGTTCTCAACTAATGTGTGATTTTCACCGGACCTGTAGATCTTCGAGAGGATAAGCATTATTTGGCTGATCATCCAGGATTGGTGCCTGTGACCACTGCACAAGTGTGTCTCTAGAATTTGTTGATTTACTGTTTTTCTTAGATATAATATGATCATATTCTAACATCCTAGTGGCAATGTTTTCATATAAACAGGGAGAGGAACTCCGTAAACAGATTGGTGCTGCATATTACATTGAATGCAGCTCGAAAACTCAGCAGGTATGTTAAATCCTATAGGAAAGTTGACTGTAGCAACACAACAGTGATCCCTGCGAGTTGACTTCCATAAAGAAAATGAAGTTTCTTGGAGAAGAGACACAGAGGCTGCCTGTAGTCTTGCCTCTAGGATTATAATTGATATTGTAATTATAATTCCACATTTCAGAACTCGATGCATTCACAATTTTTCTGGGTCCTGCCTAAGATGCTTCTCTAAGCCTGTTAAATGCTGGTTTTCCAATTTTTAAAGCTCTTCTCCATGCTTCTATGTTTTACATCATATTTCCTATATGCTTTCCTAATTTTTTGAAACTGTAATGATCTGTTTGTGAAAGAACTTTCTCTATTAGGCATACGTTCTGACCTCATGACGGTAATAAAGTCATAAATTGCATGCTAATTAAGTTGGGTGGTACATTTCTCTAATTGGATGATAACCCTACCTTGCTCTATTGTTTAACACACATCTTTGCTGCTTTTAAAAATGGTCTTCATTAATCTTGGTTGATCAGGATTATAGATTCTCTTTTGTTGTATTATTATTTTTAAATTGACCCTTGCCTGTGCTATTGTAGAATGTAAAAGCAGTTTTTGATGCTGCAATCAAGGTAGTTATCAAACCCCCGCAGAAGCAAAAGGAGAAGAAGAAAAAACAACGAGGATGCCTATTGTAAGTACCGTCATTTCTTCATCTTCTTAAACTTGCTTACAGTGAAATCTATTTGCATCATGTTCTAGTGTGTTTGATAAGTGCAAAAGCGGTAATGTTAAGTCTCACCTAGCATGTGGATGTACCGTACTTCATTGTTGTCCCCCTCAATCATCTTAGACATAATGTCGCTCGTCAGAGATGACTAACTATCCCCCTGAACTTTTACTTATCAGTTGAGATAATTGGACTATGAAAATTTCCATCTTAAATAATATATTCCTCAATGTTGTTCATTTGTTTGTTGGACATGGTTTCACTTTCATTTAAATTGCAGAAATGTCTTTTGTGGGAGGAACCTCGTACGATTTGAATGAAAAACGTCCAGCACAGAAATATGATGAAGTGATGATTCCCTGGTGGGCTTTCCAGCGATTCTTTAGGCTGCTAAGTAAGATACTGTGTGTTTGATTTCCATGGCATGTTTTGAGGGGGGTTGCAGCGTAGGTCACTCTTCAAATGTCACCGTCTTTGTGGCTGCTTCACTTTCTCATCCGTGATCTAATAGAAAAGATGTCCCCAGTCGCTAATCTATACATAGAGAATTGTTGTAGAGGTTTTTTTTTTTTTTTAATTAAAAAAACTCGTCTGAATTTTCTAATATTTCGTTATTACCCTGTTATCTGTACTAACCATTTGCTTACACTTTTACCATTCTCCCCCGTTAATGCATGATTTTACCTTCCTTCATTTAGCAAAAGCTAATCCGTATCTAACTTCTTGAAGAATTTACTGTTCACAGCGCCGATAGCCATGATCTCATCACAGAAAATAGATGAACCAGTGTCATGAAACCACCACTATTAAATGCAAACGGAGCTACTGAAAATATCTAAAGCCTTCATCCTCTTACTAATTTGTTACTAAATTATTAACCGGTGGCGCCTCTGCCATCCATGCAAATAGAAGAGATACCAAGAACCAGTATTCCTCCGACGTTGCAGCAAATCAATAGTTACATGAATCTGTACGTATGTGACAATCGGCATTTACAACGAGAATAGTATGCAACTCTAATATGGTATCAAAGTGAAAAATTCAAGTTTCCATGAATTTAGAACAGAACCCAACTGAAAGAAGCCACATATATCAAGATCTCAAGGGAAGCTTCAAGATTATTAGTTTCATGACACCAAGTATCAGCAGTGATTTAAATGGCCAAAACAACGGAGCATAGAACCACAATGCACCAAAGATGAAAACACAAATGCAACTGAAAAAACAAAACAAAGCGGTCAGGCATGCATATGACACGATGATATTAAGCATTGATGGTTGAGATGGACAGGAATTCAAAACCATAGCAGATGGACTACAATCTGAGTGAATAAATAAAATGAACTAAGATGAAAATACACAACAAAAGCTCCGAGTACCAAGATTCAGTAACCACTCAGCTTTATGTATATGTGACTAACAGAAAATGGGACGACCAAATGGGAGAATGAAAATAAAGATAAATTAACATCAAAGTACATACAAAAGGGCTTGTGCATAAAGCAGATCAAACAACCTCCGTTATATGAAGGATTGGATATTGACGGTTGGTTTTGGGTCCAAATGGTTTATAATGCTGATGCATAAACACCACTACAGGCACCAATTATAAGTCTGGGCAACAAAGTGCATGCTCCCAACAGTTAAAAATATCTACAGAGGGGAAACTGCTCTGCACCAATTACCACCCAGAACAAATTCAAGAACAAACAGCTTGAAGACCCCGAACAGATTCTTTTATAATATGGATGATACAGCGGAAGGGAGGGGGTCGGAGACTATGAACTACATCGAATAACTCACTTACCACCCAACCTCCACGATCACAAGTTAGATGGCCTCATGGGTTAGTCAATGCCCATCCTTGAAGAACTGGGACAAAAGAAAGCAGAAAATTAAAGGAGAAAAACGAGGGGTTAAAAAAAGGGACATCCAAAACAGAGCACGAGAGATCCACAATTAGTGCCAATGTAACTTAATCCAAAATAAAAAGAATTGGGAAACAAATTTTTGCAGGTTCCGCTATTCATTTATCCAGCAATACAAATAGAGAGAGTGCTACTGGTCCCCAAAAAAGCTTAATTATTTATTTTTAAGGTAAAAGGATTGATTATTTAATTGTTTATTCTTTTTTCCCTTTTCTCGGTGCAGTTGCGACAAGACAAATGCCATTAGCATGGTGTGGGTAATTTCACTCCTTGACAATTGGACAGATAAAAATTGCACAAGTCAATAATGCATATCAAGGACTTACAATATTTCATGGGTCAGAAATTGTAACATGAGGCATTCCTATTGCCATGAGGGCCGTTTATAACCATCCCATCCTCCTTCAGGTTCCTTCCTCTTGAAATGGCCACCTGCCATCTGCTGATACATTCTTGCTTGATCCTCTGTTAGGACCTGTGAACCGGCAACAGAGAGTTGCCTCGGCACAAGGGGTGAAGTCTCATCTCTACCTTCTATGTCTGGGACTCCAGGCCCTGCATTTAAGTCCAGACTCTGTCTGCTCCGTTTCCAACTGCTTTCAGAGCTAGCACTGTTGCTACCATCAGGGAGGCTAACTACATAAGGCCTAGGAAAATGAGATGGGACTGCACCTGCAGGACCCATTAGTTGTGAATTAACAGCAGGGAAGCAAAATCTCCCACCAGATGATGAATCTACATATGTTGTTGTACCACCAGAAAAGGTGGCTGATGGTAGGGGAAAGCTGGTTCCAAAAGGAAAGACTGGATATTGAAATGGGGCAGATGGAAAGGGCACCGCAGGAGATGACGACAATACTGGTCCCCTGAAAACATCGGGACCAAAAGGAGAGCCACTAGTAGAGGGAACCAACATTCTCTGTGGTGCGCAGGGGGCAATAATTGGAAATGGCTGCTCTCCTCTATCAGGCAAGACTGATGGAACTGCGATAGTTGAATAAGTGTTCCCCCTAGGAAACCATGAAGAAAAGTTTACTGTATCTGCACTGCTCAACCGAAGGCCAGAAACTGGTGCCTGAGATACATTTCTGGGGTGCTGGGGAAAGACTGATGGTTCAGCACTACAGTCATCCAAAACCGGTCCATCATTCAAATCAAAATCCCTGCGAACATTCACCTCACCATTCAAAAGACCACCTGACGATGTGCCAGGCTGAACTGGGACATCTATTTTATTCCCATTGCTAGTTGAGTAATTACCAATATCAATAAGCTCCTCAGCTCTATTCAAATCAAGATCAAGTCCGACAGAGCCGCGGACAGATTTAGAACCCATCACTTCACAGCGTGACCCATCACGGTTATTGGTATGGTCGGATGCAGTGACTGTATCCTGAACAGAGCTTCGAGAAGCCAAATCCTCTAGGACTCTCTCATCTGGTACATTTAAGTCAATATCCAATAGAGGACGACCGAGCTTTCCAGATGTTGAATCAGGAACAGAAATGCTAGTCACCCCCAGTGGCATCTCTAATATCTTTCTTGGTTCAGCTGGGCGAAATGCACTTGTTGCAGCAGATCCTTTCCAACCAAGTTCCACTTTACTCCTCAGGAGGTCCTCCGGTGGTACAAAAGGCCCTTTTGCTGCAGCAGCCACTGTTACTGAAGAAGGAAGGCTACTGGACACAGAAGTAACAGGAAGAGGCAACGGGCTAACCAACTGTTGAACAACACCAGAACATCCCGGGACTATGAAATTACTTGACTCCCCATATTTCCCATCATCCCCATCAAAACCTTCATTCAAATCAAATTCAACTTTTGCTTCCATATCTGAAACCCCCACAGCAGAGGATGCAGCATCTATGGTGGTAGATGTAGATTCTTGTGCTTTGTCTCCTTCAGAGATAGTCAACTTAACTGCACCAGTCCTCACAAGCTGCCCTGTTTCCTGTGCTCGCAATGCAGTTGATACCTCAGGAAGAGCTGGGCCAGCACAAAGCTCCTCTTTAACTTCCTTACCTTCCAAATTTTCTCTGTGGTCAACCTTACCATTACCCTTCTCCTCATTCTCTGCTGAGCCCAAATGTGGTACAACCCGATCCTCACGAATCATTGGAGCATTGCTTTTCCATTCAGAATTTTGTTCTTCAGTTTGATTCACATGACTCTTGGAATCTACCTCATCAGCCTTTTCAACCTTCACTTCATCAACATTTTTCAGAGGCATATCTTCACCAGAACCAGAAGTATGCAGCAGTTCTCCATCCTTTCCTTTCACAGACTCAGAGTGAGTGGTAATGGGAGATGGCTTTTGCTCTCTCTTCACACCGCTGTTCAATCCTTCACTCACACCTTTCTTGTTCTCGCCATCAAATTCCAAAGACTGGTTTGATGCTGATCCTTCAACGGCTTCAGTCTCAACTCCTCGAGTGGACTCAGAAACCTTATCCTCAGTTGACAAAGGGCCACTTATCCTCTGTTTACCATCAGGAGCGCCATCGGCATCCACTCTGAAACCAGCCTTGTCCTCTTCAGGATTTCTTCCTGCACCATCAGGTGTCTCCTCCGCAACTATTATTTCTTTCGAGTTTTCAGTGTTCTCTTGGCATGGATCTCCACTCTGCTGCAAATCCACAGGGGAAGTACTGATGTGTCCTGTTAGACCTCCTGCAGGTTTGTCTTGATTACTGTCAGAATTTTTAGCCCACAAATTACGATCAATACCCTGCTTCTCATGCTCGTCATCAGTACTATCAGTAGAATGATCTCCAGGAAATGATTTCACTCTTGAATCATTATCATCACAAAGAGGCTCGTGAATGGGGGTCCTTGGCGGAGAACCAACTGGTGAAACTACATCAGATTTGGACATCTCTCCAGCAGCCACACTAGCTAGAAGGTTCATTCCAATGTCATCTCCAGCAGGCGCAGAAACATTTGCTTCAGAATACTTGACACAACTTTCAATTAGAGCATTCATAGAACTGAATGAAGACTCGTGCAATTTTACATCTTTAAACTCATATCCTGGCGGTAAGGAATTATCTTCTAAATCTTCAACCACTTTCCTACAATTATCACCAGTCTTACTCCCCTGCTCATCGGGCAGAACAGCAGGTGACCCACTTCCCTCGTCTGGACAAGCAGCTGCATCCTTGTTAACATTGCTTTGCCAAGGCTCACTATTCATATTGGAAGAAATATCAGCTCGAAGGGCATCATTCTTTTCCTTGAAGTTACGATCAAATTGGTTCTGCTTCTCTGGAAGCACAGGAGAAGATGCTCGGCTGTTGGTGACTGAAGTGTCTTCAACAGATCCTCCACTGGAATTTTGTGCTGGACTTCGACCTCGATTTGGAATCTTGACTATTATTTTGGGATTGGCCCCCTCCACCACAGGTACATCAAGTGCCTTTTCACATGTCAGACTTGGCTGAGATGGTCTATCTGAAGCTGAATTTCTATGCAAGGTAGCATTTTTGCTTGACACAGTTTCTCTTTGAACCCCAGCTGGTGTGGAACTAGGGTAACCATTGACTGATTTCCGAGACCGTGAAGAACCAACCGAGATCTTATTCAGAGTCATTGAAACAGTGGCAGAGCTCCTAGCATCCTCCTTCCCAGATAATCCCCCAGTTTTTGCATGGTCACCCACACAAGATTGACCGTTGTTGTGGGATTGACTTGAACTGCTGCTTTTCTCATCCTTTGCAGGAGTAGAAGGAAGGTCAGTGGTACCAGTAGCAGAAGCAGCATTTCGGGGCTGTCCATCTTTTGCATCTGTACTCCCTGATGCAGGCAATGGAGCTGATTTCACAGACACTGGAGAGGAAAACGCAGACTTTGTAGGAGCATCCCCTTGGCAAAGCTTTACTGCACCAGTTTTAGAAGAAGCTGGTTGTGTTACAAGGCTCTTTATGGCAACCTCAGTGGATGCACCTGTCTGTCTGTTCCCACTGTGAGGAACTTCAGGCAGCCGGGGTCTAGCATCCATTTCTGCCTCAACACGTTTCTTCCATGTGTCAACCAAACTCCTAGCTTTTTTCTGAATTTCCACGTTCTTGTGTGTCCGCAAATGATTCACAGACTTTCCGATGTTACACATTTGTAAGGCATTAAGATTTACTGGCAGCTTATCAAGCGCACGAAGCAAAATTAAAAGAAATTCCTCAACTGATTTATCACCATCCCTGGGGCTGCCAGCATCACCTATCTTCCCTTTATGGACCTCCTGCAGCCATTCATCAAACACAAGCAAACCCCTTAACTGCACAAACCAGTTAAGGCAATCAAATTTATCTGTTGCTGCCACCACACCAGCAAGCAATGACCGGCAGACGAGGTCAATTTTCTTATCATTTCTCTCAGGAACCATGAGCTGCACCAATTTCTCAACCCCATCATAATCTACAAGTCCACCTTTCTCTGTAATTTTTGCAATCTCAGTTTTTAAATTAGTTTCTGTTCTACTGTGTCCAGAATTCCCATCCTCCATTTTTGAGGATCGTTCTCGTTTAACTGGCTCAGAACTCTGATCTCCTCTCTCCCTTTTCTTCCCCTTCACTTGTGAAGGAAAAGAGGCACTATTCTGTGCACCATCCGAACCGGGTTTTAGCTGAGACGTTGATGTTGGACCATTCATTGGTTTTGGGGAACGGCCACCTGAGGGTACTGTTGCATGCATTTCTATATGCGTCTTATATAAAAGTTGATCTACTTCTTCCTGTCGTTCCTGAAGCGGTTAAAAAATACAGATTACCAGGAAAAGCAACAACCTATAGCTAAACATAGAAAGATGAGAAGAGCAAAGTATTCAAAACTCACATTAATATAATCTTGATCAGTTAGCCACCATAAACACTTGTTTGTGATGTCATATACTTTCCGGCACACAAAAGAACCAATCCCTGATGGAAGTTCAATACCTTTTGGAAGGAATGCAACTTTACACGGGTGAAGTAAGGAAGCAGCAGGAATCTCATCCTTATGAAAGGAATAAAAGATTTCGTTTGGCGCCGCCTCCAACAGGAAGCCTTTGCCAAGTTTAACTTCAGCAGGTCGATAAAGCCAATTCACACTTAAAGTTAACTTATTTTCTTTACCAGCAGTCAGTGAACGAATTATTCCAATGAAGGGAGGGGAATCCTGGGGCGGTTTGAAAAGTGCGCAATCACCAACACTAATTTTCCGTCCATCCTATGGAGAAATTGACAAAATTTGGTCAAACAAAAAATGGCTCCACACAATAAAATGGAAAATGCTGTAATAAATACTCAATCCATTAACATGGTAATAAACTATGAAGCCTGGTGTAAAGGCATTCAAAAACTTTAGTTGCAGAAACCTACGTTTAAACATTAAACGACACTACCACTGACAATTCTTCCCATTAATCATCATCATCATCACTGTCATCCAAGAAAAATACATCTACTAACAAAATAATATGCTAGTAACAATTGGCTATCAGATAAACAACATCATGTTGTTCAGGTAATCAAATGTTTCAATATGCAATTAAATGTCCCTCCTACAACTTGCCCAATTTAGAGATTGCAAGTGTATCATTAATGTTCATAATCTCACACATGAAAACCGTGTAGACAGATAATCAGCCACCAACTCAGAATTGGAATGAGAAAACCATTCAATTAATTTTTCCCCCCTAAAAAGAGCGATCTTCAAGACCTCCTTCTTTCTTCGTTGAGAACGAGTAAAATAACAGTTTTGAGAATAGAAATCTTTTAAATTTAACAAGAACTTTGAAGAAAAATAACCATTGCATACGCTTAAAAACTCCACGCTATAAAAGCCCCAAATGATCAAAACATTAAAAATTGCTAAAAAATTTCAGAACTACCCTAATTTTAGCATGTCTACAAAGATTAGATCAATTTCACACGTTTCCACACAAATCAATCAAACCCCAACAGAATTCCATTCCCCCACCCAAAATAATAATAATAATAATAATGAAGAAAAAAGGAAAACCAATTCAATCCCTCACTTATTGATCCATCAAAACGAAAAAATCAAGCAGGCCGAAAAAAATCAGTATTCGAACAATTACCTGAGAAAAGAAAGTAACTGAATTGGGAGAAGAGGACAAAGAAGAAGAAGAGGAAGGAGAGGCAGAACCACCATCAGCAACTGAAGCTAAAATCGCAGAGTCACGTGGAGGGACAGTCCACATGTGCCGTCGACGACCTTCCCGTTTTCTATCCCCTTCCTCTTCACCTGCCCTCCATCCATGCATACGCATACGCATGATACCCTTGCAACATTTTGCCCGATATTGAGTACCATCAATCCTCAATTCCGCTTCTTACAGTCACAACCCTCTTTTTTTCACCTATTCACGAGCCCTAGATCACCAACCATCAATCCGAACCCTAATTTTTTTTTTTTTGGGGAAAAAGTAACCAATTGATTTCAAACAAACAAAGCGATCTAATTGGAACTGAGATCCAGAAAAAGAGCCAGAGATTGACCTAGGTAAGCAAAGAGATTGAGAGAATCGAAAGAGAGAATCTAGAGAGAGAAAGCAGCGAAAGAGGGCAAAAAATGAAGAACAATCGAAGAGAAGAGAGAGACAGCAAAGAGGAAAGGCGTACGTGTTTTACTTGGTGAGTTGTTATTGGTATGGCAGCTCCACGTCAGCTTAATCACAAATTTGGCAAATTTCGCCCCTCGATCTCTTTTTTCGTTTTTGGAATGTGGTTTTGTTTTGCCTTTTTTTTTAAAAAAATTTATATTTCTTTTTTCTTTTTTCTTTTTTCTTTTTTCTTTTTTCTTTTTTAATCATTAACTTAACCGATTGCTGTTCTAATTTTTCTACCGATATATATAAACTTTAACCACGGCATGCGCGTGGTTTAGTAATTATTATTTTTATTTATAATTTTAAGTTGAACTGAACTTTGCAGTGTCGTTTTCAATCTTTTGCCGTTTGCGGATGTGATTGCTCTGATGATTGCAACCAATTATGCCAAATCAGAACGACAATTTTCCAGTGGAAAAACAGAAAAAGGATTGGCATTCTCGATCTTTCCTATTTTCATTTTCAACCTCCACTTTGCTTACAAAAATTGAGGGCAGCAATGCTGGTCATATAACATTCAAATTTTCATTAAACAGAAGCGAGCGTTAGAGATACAACCGTATGTACGTCAATGGTTCTCTAATGTACAGATAATCAACCACAGCCTCTTGTTATTTTCCAGCATTGCTCTGTGACCCATAATATTGATTTGCATAAGCACCAGTTGGGGCACCACTATATTATAGGCAGTTGAAGTATCCATGGGCTGTGCCTGTGGCTCCGATTGTTGCATTGTCCCTTTAAGGCCACAAAGAATAAGATGAAATTTCAGCAACAATACAGTACAAATTTTCAAAACTTTATAAAATTTGTTATACACTAATTTCAGTAACAGGCATTCTGATAAATTAAGTATAGAGAGAGTGCAATAGCCGAAACAACAAGGCATAGACCTATATGTACAAATGCCACCGGTGAACAAAAAAATGCCAGGTATGCAAAAGGCAAAATGATGATCAAGTAGAATGTAAATTGAGTTTGGAATCTTACTGGCTAAGATGGGTGGGAACTTAGAAAACCATAAGGATTAAGGACTAAAATCGGGGCTGATAATAACACTACATGATTAACTTGCAGGAAACCACAGAAGATGGATGTTCATGTGACTAACAAAACTGGGTTCAAAAGGGGAGACTGGAAAGAAAGATAAATTAAAGTACATCTTCTGCTTAAAGCAGATCAATCCAAGCTCCATTACAAGAAGCATTGGATATTGACTGTTGGTCTAGATCCAAATGGTTTATATAGCTGATGCATAAACACCACTACAAGCACCAACCATAAATGTCTTAGCAAAATGCATGCTTCCAAAAATTAAAATATGTACAAACAGGAAACCGCTCTGCACAAATACCACCCGGAAAAAATTCAGCGACGAAGACCACAACAGATTCTTTTATACTACGGTTGGTTGGTGGAGCAGGAGGATGGGGTTGAAGACAATGAACTACATCAATAACTCACTTACCACACAACCTCCAGGCGCACAAATTAACTGACCTCAGGGGTTAAGTCAACGGCCATCCTTTAAGAACTGGAGAAAGAAAAAGGAACATCAAAGGGGAAAGAGAACAAAGCATCCAAAAGAGAGCAAGGGAAATCCATAAAATGTATGCGTGTAATTCAATCCCAAAATGAAAAATCTTTGGAAAAGAGTTCATACATATCCGGAAATGAAATGGGGGAGCCAAAAACAGAATAAAAAATGTTGAAAACGGACAAATACCATTGATATCAGTTACTTTTTTTTCCCTTTTTTTTTTGTGGGGTTGCAACAGAACAAGACAATCGTGATAAGGATGCTAGACAATGAACATGCCAAAGAGAACATGGCTAGTGCCAAGATAAATGTCATCAGCAATTCAGCATAAAGAGGAGCATTTCAGTCCTAAACAATATGCCAAAGATAAAACATTGCACCAGTCAAGGACACATACCATGAACTTAAAATATTCCATGGGTCAGCAAATTGTCACATTAGCCATCCCTAGTGCCATGAGGGCCGCTTGTAACCATCCCATCCTCCTTCAGGTTCCCTCCTCTTCAAATGGCCACCTGCCATCTGATACATTCTTGCTTGGTCCTCCAGTAGGACCTGTGCACCGGCAACAGACAGTTGCCTCGGCACAAGAGGCGGTGTCTCATTTCTACCTTCTATGTCTGGGACGCCAGGCCCTGCATTTAAGTCTAGAACCTGTCTACCCCATTTCAAACTGCTTTCAGCACTAGCACTGTTGCTACCATCAGAGATACTCACTACATAAGGCCTAGTGAAATGAGAAGGTACAGCACCTGCAGGACCCATTAATTGGGAATTAACAGCAGGAAAGCATAGTCTCCCACTGGATGATGAATCTACATATGTTGTTGAACCAACAGAAAAGGTGGCTGATGGAAGGGGAAAGCTTGACCCAAAAGGAAAGACGGGATATTGAAAGGGGGTAGATGGAAAGGGAACTGCAGGAGATGATGACAACACCGGTCCCCTGAAGACATCAGGACTGAAAGGAGAGCCACTAGTGGAGGGAGCCAACATTCTCTGATGCACGCCAGGAGCAAATGGAAAAGGTTGCTCTCCTCTATCAGGCAAGACTGAGGGAACTGTGATGGTTGAATAAGTGTTCCCTCTAGGCAACCATGATGAAAAGTTTCCTGTTTCTGCATTACTTATCCGAAGGCCAGAAATAGGTGCTTGAGCTTGTACATTTCTGGGATGCTGATGAAAGACTGTTGGTTCAGCATTCATGTCATCAACTGGTCCGTCATTCAAATCAAAATCCCTGCAAACATTCACCTCACCATTTGAAAGACCACCAGATGATGTGCCAGTTTGAACTAACACATCTGTTTTATTCCCGTTGCTAGTAGAGTAATTACTGATATCAATAAACTCCTCAGCTCTATTCAAATCAAGATCAAGTCCACCAGAACCCCGGACAGATGTAGAACCCATCACTTCACAGCGTGACCCATCAAGGTTATTGGTAAGGTCCGATGCAGCAACTATATCCTGAGCAGAGCTTCGAGAAGCCAAATCCTCTAGGACTCTCTCATCTGGTACATTCAAGTCAATATCCAATAGAGAACGGCTCAGCTTTCCAGATGTTGAATCAGGAACAGAAATGTTAGTCACCCCCAATGGCATCTCCAATATCTTTCTTGGTTCAGCTGGGCGAAAAGCACTTGTTGCAGCAGATCCCTTCCAACCAAGGGCCCCTTTACTCCTCAGGAGGTCTTCTGGTGGTACAAAAGGCCCTTTGGCTGCAGCAGCCACTGTTATCGAAGCAGGAAGACTATTGGTCACAGAAGAAATAGGAAGAGGCAATGGGTTAATCAATTGTTGAACAGAACCTGAACATGCCGGGCCTGTGAGAGTACTTGACTCCCCATATTTACCTTCATCCCCATCAAAACCTTCATTCAAATCAAATTCAACTTTTGCTTCTGCATCTGAAACCCTTGCAGCAGAGGAAGAAGCATCAATAGTGGCCGGTGTAGATTCCTGTGCTTTGTCACCTCCAGAGGCAGTCAACTTCGGTGCTTCAGTCTTCACATGATAGTCTGTTTCCTGCACTCCTAATGCAGTGGATGCCTCGAGAGGAGCTGAGTCAGCAAAGCACTGCTCTTTAACCTCTTTACCTTCCAAATTCTCCTCCACATGCTCACCCTTGTCCTCACTGTGAGCTGAACTCACATGAGATACAGCCCAAAGATCATGACCCATAGAAGCATTACTTTTCCAATCAGATTTTTGTTCTTCGCTATGGTTGACATTACTCTTGGAATCTACTTCATCAACCATTTCATCCTTCACTTCATCAATATTTTTTGAAGCCATATCTTCACCAGGACCAGATTCATGCAGCAATTCCCCATCTGCACCTTTCACATTCTCAGGGTGTGTTGCAATGAGAGGTGGCTTTTGCTCGGTCTGCTCGAAGCACTTCAATCCTTCACAAGCAGTTTTCTTGTTCTCACAATGAAATTCCAAAGATGGGTGTGATAGTGATCCATCAACAACATTACACTCAACTCCTTGATTCAATTCAGAGACCTTATCCTCCTGTGACAAAGAGGCACTGCTCCTCTGTTTATCATCAGAAGTGCCATTGGTGTCCACTCTGACTCCAGCCTTATCCTCTTCAGGATTTTTTCCTGCACAATCAGGGGTCCCTTTTGTCATTACTATTTTGTTTGAGTTTTCAATGTTCTCTTGACATGGATCTCCACTCTGCTGCAAATCCATAGGGGAAGTATTGATGCGTCCAGTAAGATCTCCTGCAGGTTTCTCTTGATTGCTATCTCCATTCTTAGCCCACGAAGTATGATCAACACCCAGCTTTCCATGCGCATCACCAGCACCGTCACTAAACTGATCTCCAGGAAATGATTTCACTCTTGAATCATTCTCATTACCAAAAGGCTCATAAACAGGGGTCCTTCTTCGTGGAGAACCAACAGGTGAAACTACATCAGATTTGGATATCTCTCCAGCAGCCACACTAGCAAGCAGATTCATTCCCGCATCATCACCAACTACAACAGATGTCTTTGCTTCAGAGTACTTGACACAACTTTCAATCAAGGCATTTATTGAGCGGAAAGAAACATCATGCGATTTCCCTGATTTTAGTTCATTCCCTGATGATGAGGAGGCAGTTTTTGAAACTTCTGCAGTTTTCCCAGGATCATCACCAGCCCTACATTGCTCTTCATCAGGAACCGTAGCCGGTGATCCATCTCCTTCGTCTGATCCAGTCAGCACATCTTTAAAATCGTTGCTTTGCCAAGATTCATTATTCACATCAGAGGTAACATTATGTCGATAACCATCACTCTTTTCCTTAAAGCTGCGGTCAAATCGATCATGCTTATCCAAAGGCACAGGAGATGAAGCTCTGCTATTCATTACCGAAGGCTCTTCAAGAGATACAGCATAGGCACTTTGTGCAGGACTACGACCTCGATTTGGGATCTTAACAATCAATTTATGAGTATTCCCCTCCACCACGGACATATCAACTACCTTTTCACAAGTCAAACTAGACTGTGATAATTTTTCTGAACCGGGGTTTTTGTGTGATGAAGAATTTCTGCTTGACCCGTGATCCCTCTGAACCCCAGATAAGGCTGTACTGGGAAAGCCATTGGCTGATTTCCGAGGCCGTGAAGAACCACCAGAGATCTTATTCACGGTCATGGAACCAGCTGTTGAGCTCCGCGCATCCTCCTTCCCAGAGAAACCCCCAGTTTTGGCATGGTCACTTGAGCAAGATTGACTATTGTTGTGGGACTGACTAGAACTACTGCTTTTCTCATCTCTAGCCGGAGTTGAAGGAAGATCAGAGGTACCACTAGTATTTCGCAGCTGCCCGTCTTTTAGGTTTGTACTCCCAGATGCAGGTGATGGAGCTGATTTTGTAGATGCTGGAGATGCACATGCAGATGCAGGCTTAGCAACAGTCTCTCCCTGAACAAGCTTGACTGATGGAGTTTTTGAAGTAGAAAGTTGCATCGATGAGCTCTTAATGGCAATCTCAGAGGATGAACCTGAATTTCTGTTCCCACCATGAGAAACTTCTGGAATACGAGGTCTTGCAGGCCCGGACACAGCCTGATTTGAACCAGATTTCGCATCCATTTCAGCCTCAACACGCTTCTTCCATGTGTCAACCAAGCTCCTAGCTTTCTTCTGAATTTCCAAGTTTTTATGAGTACGCAAATGATTCACAGACTTGCCAATATTACACATTTGCAAGGCATGAAGATTTACTGGAAGCTTATCAAGTGCACGAAGTGAAACCAGGAGAAATTCCTCAATGGCCTTATCACCATCCTTCGGGTTACTGCCGTCACCGATCTTTCCTTTATGGACCTCCTGGAGCCATTCATCAAAAACAGGCAAACCCCTGAGCTGCACAAACTTACTAAGGCAATCAAACTTATCAGTTGCTGCTACTACACCAGCAAGCATTGACCGGCAAACCAAATCTATCTTTCTCTCATTTCTGTCAGGCACCATCAGCTGTACAAACTTTTCAACCCCTTCAAAATCCACAAGGCCACCCTTCTCTGTAATCTTGGAAATCTCAGATCTTAAAACATTTTCTGATCTACCATGACCAGAATCTCCGTCATCCATTTTCGTTGAACGCTCTTTTTTGACAGGCTCAGAGCCTTGATCTCCCCGCTCCCTTTTCTTACCCTTAACTTGAGAAGGAAATGAGGAGACACTATTCTGCACACTATCAGAACCAGGTTTCAATTGTGATGTAGATGTTGGACCGTTCAGCGGCTTCGGAGAACGGCCACCTTGCTGCATAGTTGCATGCATTTCTATTCGAGTTTTATATAATAGCTGATCTACTTCTTCCTGCCGTTCCTGGAGAAAAGAAATCAAAATTAACCTCCAATTACCAATAATTTGAAAGAAATGCAAGATTTACACTTGCTTTCATGACTTACATTAATGTAATCTTTATCTGTTAACCACCATAAACTCTTGTTTTTAATGTCATAAACTCGCCGACACACAAACGAGCAGATCCCTGATGGAAGTTCAAAACCTTTTGGAAGGAATGCGACTTTACACGGATGAAGTAAAGAAGCAGCAGGAATCTCATCCTTATGAAAAGAATAGAAGATTTCGTTTGGCGCAGCTTCCAACAGGATGCCTTTGCCAAGTTTTACTTCAGCAGGTCGATAAAGCCAATTCACGCTTAGCTTTAAGTTATTCTCTTTGCCAGAGGTCAGTGAACGAATGATTCCAATGAAAGGTGGGGAATCCTGAGGTGGTTTGAAAAGAGCACAGTCACCAACACTAATCTTACGTCCATCCTGTGGAGAAAAACAGGCAAACTGGTTTGGTGAGACAAAAGAGTGAGTTGACTAAACAAAAGGATTAAAACCCAGCACTCAAAAGATATATTAAACAGAAACATTCAAAAAGAATAATAGCATTAAATGATAGCGGAAAAAGAAAAGTACTAAACCCAAGGGTATGTCTTATTATGCCCATATTTCTGATGCATACCATAAGTTTTATTTCCTTAAGTGACCAAATAGATGCAAATCTATGCTCAGATTTCTGATGCATTTAATGGTTTGGAAAACTAAACCCCAAGGATGTGTCTCCTCCTCTCAGCCCGACAAGAAGCAAATTTAAACGAATTTTACCAATTTAGCCAGACTACAAACATCCCAATAATCTCCCGGAAACTTACTTTTCATCAAGCAGTTTGCCCAAGAAATTGGACATGGACACAGCCATCTTGCCCGTAAGTAACACTCCAACCATAAAACCACCATGAATTGTTTCAACATGGTTATATTTCTCTATTAAAAAAGAACTCCAAACATATTCATAGAGAAGATATGAAAATTTCAAGCAGAATATTATACAACAGAAAAGAAACAGATAGCAATCTGATGCAAAAATGTTAAATGAAGAAGTTACTTTTACAATAAGCACCAAGCTTAAAAGTAGTAGATAGTAGGACAGTGAAACAGTGCAATAAACTTCAACTTCAGATGCATAAAATGCAATCCCAGAAAAGGCTTAAACTTTGATACCACGTTATCAAATAGAAATTAGAAAATTTCAAATTGGCTCATAATTACCAAAAACCATAAGCATTACCCAAATTTTACCTTCATTATTCCAAGACCTTACAAAACCCTATCTAACAAAAATAAATAAAATAAAGTACTCAACATTTTTGGCATAACGCCGAGATATAAAACAAACCCTAAGACACAAAAATCGAATACCTTATAAAACGAATTAGCTGAATTGGAAGAAGAAGAAGAACCATCACCAGCTACGCTCGCACGTGTAGGGACAGTCCACATGTGCCGACCTGCCCTTTTCCTCTCAGCTTCACCTGCCCGCCACCCATGCATACACATAATACCCTTGCATTTTGCCCCGAAACGACTACCATCAATCCCCCCAATTCCTTAATAATTTCCCCAAATCACCATTCCCCTTCTCGTTAATTTACAGTAGATCCTCCCGACCCCAAATCCAAAACCCTAGGCAGACTCAACACTATCAAATCCCGAACTCACTTCCAATATTTCCCAAATTCAAGGGCTCCGTTCCGCAGTTCGAAATCAGATCGCGAATTCGTGATAGAAATTGATCGTAAAAGAGTAAATAAAACCCGTCGATCTAGAGAGAGAGAAATTGAAGAGGACTCGAAGAGAGAGAAACGGCAAAAGGAAAGGTGTGCGTGGGTACTTGGTAGGCAGAAGCGGGCAATGTCTTGGGCAGATCGGGCAGCTAGGAGAGCTTTTGATAGCCTCACCTGGCTGTGATTTCCTTGTGAAATAATTTACGGAAATGTGACCGAAGTCCTTTGATTGCAGCTGTTGACTGACATGAGAGTTTGACTTTGGGTTTTTCATCGTATTTTTTTAATCACATTATTTGTATAGAAGCCTTTGTCTTATTCAAAGACAAAATTGGGGCCCGGTTGGGGCAAAATGGGAAAATCAGAAGTTCACTGGGGCAGCAGTTGTTGCACTTGCACATGAATGCGTATGATGGAGAAGTTAAGGTTGTCTTGAGTTGTTCCAACACACATTACAAAAGTAAGAAAAAGTGTCATGTTGGTGTTACTGTTTCGGGCAAAGCGGATATATTCTTCTTTTATCATCTTTGCAAGTTGCTTCCTTTTAAGCATGAGTCAGATTCATTAATAATTTTCTATTAATAAAGATTCTTTTTTTAAATTACATATTGCATTGCAGATTTGCAGGAAATAGAAAAGCCTATTAGACATATTTTTAATTAGTAATCATCCTATAATTAAGAATTATTTTTTATAAAGAATTTATATTTGATAACCTTAATGTTAAAGTGATATAATTAATAATATTATTTAATAATTACTTTATTCATTATTAGTCTTTTCAAAACAAAAATAAATTAATTATCTTTTTAGTTCCCTAAAAAACTTTAATTATTTAAAAACCTTATGATCTCAAAAATTATTAGATGAAAAAATTTCTTACTCTTTTCTTTTTAGAGAAAATTGTTATATTCATTTGGTTTATTTAAAAAGAAAAATTAGGTTCTTGAAAAACAAAGTCCATATTTATTATCTAATCATCTCATCATCTCAACTTTTTTCTATGTTCTATCATTCTAAATATTATATTTGAAAATAATATTGTTCTTATTTATTTGTTCGTTTATTTTGTAATGGTTTTAATGGAAGTTAAAAAGATATTTTCTAGACCAATTTTTCTAAAAAGATAGCTTCTTGACTAATTTTTTTTAAGGTTTTGTTTTTGTAATTTTTTAGGATCTTTTTTTATTATTGCTGAAATTCAAAAATAAAAGATGGGGTGAATTTTGAGCTTTTTATATTTCCTTGAGTACTGAAATTATAAAATAAAAAGATGCCTCATAAAAGAAATTCGCCTAAGGCCCAAAATATTGTAAAGTCTGCCCTATGTATTGAATAGAGGTATTGTTTAATATCGGGTTGTTTCTCTTCTGATTTTGTGCCATATTTGGAAGGCTAGAAACAAACTAAAGTTTAAAAATATTCGACCTTCAATTGTACGTATTAAGCTCAGTGTTTAGGTTATAATAAGCTATGTCTAGGTTTTGTACGTCTTTTAGACTCTTTTCCTATTTATAACCTACTTAACTTGAGTAATTTCTTTAAACTTCTCCAAAGATTTGCGTAATTCTATGGCATCCTTCGGTCATTTTTTAGGTTAAAGTTTATACTGATGGTATCTCTAAAGAAAATTTGGGTCCACCTTCTTGTGTTGTTATTTATAGAGGTCTTAATGGAATTATTTTAGGTGTTTTGCTATATCAATTGGGAATCAAACTTCCTTTTATGTAGAATTTTATGCTATTATTTATGTTACTGAATTTGTTTACTATAGTGGTTAGTATTTATTATGGTTATAATGTAATTTGATGACTGTTTAATCTACTTAAAAAGTGACATCTTTTGTCCTTCTTAGCAAATCCGCGCTCAATGGCTCAATTGCCTAACTATAATAAAGTTTATGCGATTTCATTATTCTTATATCTACAAAGAAGGAAATTGTGTTGCAAACACTTTAACTAACATTGGTTTGAATTTCTCTGACTTGACATGGTTAGATTTTTCTCTATAAAAAATTAAGAAGTCTCTACTTGATAACTCTTGAGGAATGCCTCAGTAATTAATTTTCTTAGTTCTATTATAATTTGTTATTGTATGCACTATAAATATGATTTCATTTGGTTTTGTCTTTTTTAAAGGATAAAAGCCCACTACCGCACTTCAATAACAAAGAATACGAAGTTTGTAAACTGTGAAAGTGAAAGATGATGCAGTCATATTCATTGTTTTGCGGTAGCGATGGGACCAATGGTTGCAAATAGAAGTGGCAAATCGCTATCCCAAAGTACTTTGAAAATGACAGGAGCAATGAATGATGTTTAGCCTGGTAACAACGGTTATTAAGTTTCTTGTTCGGCAAAGGCCAAGACCTCACGCACAAAACTCAAATCTTGTGGGCGGGGCAGGTATGCAACAAGCCAGGCCTTCCAGATCCCAATATGCCTGTTCTAGAAGATAAGAAAAATATGATTTTGTAAACAAGTTTAAAGGGGTGTGGTGTTTGAATTGTGTCCCCATCGGAGTTAAAAGATTGGGAAAGAATGAGATGTAAGAAGACACCACTAGTCTACCACTGCCACACGGTAGGGTGGGGGCAGTCATAATCTTTATTTCATTTTCATATTTTCCCACTCTAAGGGCCCGTTTATCTGCAACATCATCATTGATTGTTGGCGAAGGCCAAAAAACATTGAAAGCATCGGTTTTGATGCCCGTACAAGCCATGATACAAAGGACCATGTCCTGCAGGATGTTATCATACTCACTTTTGGCAGCTACGTGAGGGAACCAAAATGATAGACAGGTGACACAAAACAATTTACAGAAACCCTTTCTTTTTTTTTTCTTTTTTTTTTTGGAGGTTCGGAACACAGAACAGTAATCGGTAACAGATAGACAGTATATTTCTTTTTCTTTATTCTTATTAAAATTACCTTTGATTTTTTGAAGCCTGGGATATAAATATTGCACATAAAATTGATGTCAGAATAAGAAGCATGGGATATAAATATTGCACATACCGCCAGCATATCAGTAATTGCATATGTCATCTATTATTCATCTCTAATTTTTTTCAATCATTATCACATCTTATCACAGCCACCCACTTGCACTGAAATTAGCCATGTGCCTATTTGGCTCCACCAGTTAAAACTCTGTCTGTTCGTCTTACAAACAAAATGGGTTCCCAGAGTCCTTAGTAACACCCAATGCAACAATGACGCTCACGAATCACTCAGAATTATCAGAGAGAAAATTTGTCACAAGTAAAACTGTTCATTCGAAAGCCTTTGGCAGGAATATCCTCTCGAATATACTTCATTAGCGAAAACTAAAGAGGAAATTTAAAGGGGAAAAAAATGAGAGGATTTACGTAAAGGATTAAAAAAGAAAGAAAAATTATCATTCATATATTCTATATTTACTCTGTTATAAAAAATATTACAACACTTTGAGGATGTGTCAATCATCCACTCTTAGTTGACAAAATATATTAGCAGACCACCAAACCGTTAGTTGCCGTTTGAAAGTTAACGGAGTTACAGTGAATTGACAATTTTACTCTTGAAAATTATCACTTGTATACCCTTAAATTCTCTTTTTATCACTTATATACCCTTAAATTATCACTTGTATCATATGAAAAGACCAAATTACCCTTTTGATGTCATCATACTTAAACGGCAACTAACGGTTTGGTGGTCAGTTGATACATTTTGTCAACTTAGGGTGGACGATTGATACACGCTCAAAGTGTTGTAGTATTTTTGATAATGGAGTAAACTAAGGGTATACAAATGATAATTTCCCAAAAAGAAATGACAGCGTTGATTATCCTTTCTCAACCACGAAACTCTGTCTAAAATGAACCCATACAAGTGTCTAACAACGTCAAAAGGCACATGCATTGTCAAGTAATGAGTTAATAAAACTTTCCTACAAGAACAAGATCATCCAAAAAAATTTATCTAGGGCAAAAGTTTGGCGAATTACAAAGTATTCATTCTTGCTCCTAACAAAAAAAATGAGGCAGTCTCACATCCTACCGAAAAACGCAGTAGGCCCTCACAACAAGAAACACAAGTTAGAACACATCACAAAGCATTGATCATTCTCTTCATCTCAGCAGACCTTCTTGGATCTGGTTCTTCAATCGCTCTCTCAGTGAGTACTTGTTTGATTCGACACATGGACTTCCTCACCTGCATTTCATGATTGTCAAAGAGCCAAAACTTTAATTAGCAAATTTTGTAGCAGGAAGATGGAAGCAATAAAGAATCTTGGACAAAAAATAGCAAAGAGTCTAAAAGCCTAAATGGATTTCCAGGTGTTGTCATCAGAGAGAAAAATAGAAAAAACTGGTAATTCTAGTTACATTGCTTTATGTCATGTAGGTCCATGATTCATCACATTCAAAAATTATAGAAAACTATTATCATATGACATTAACAGAACACTGGCACTTGTTCTGATAATAAAAATAGTACAAGTATTTTCTGAACCTCCTCTCTCAAAACAATCTTGCTTCTTCTTCACTATATCGGCAGTATATCCTTGATTACAGTAAAAGCTAGCAGAGCCGGTTGCCCTTTGTCACCCATTTTTCTATCTGGAGGTCCTCACTACCAAGCTAGAGAGCATAAATTACATGATCATTAACTTGTTTTCAAACAATATGAAGTCATGTCTCCATGACTCTGTTCAAGCACTTAAGACTGACGACTTGAGACACTCAATGTATAAATACACTTGTGGAACCTTCCATGGAAATTCTGCCCTTACACTGTTACACACATTACGGAAAACCTCATTCATAGGTGGATATTTGTTGTCCATCAGACTTCTCAAAGTTATGTTCCAACTCAAGCGAGCATCAAGCACCAGTTACGAATAGCTAATTATGAATTGCTGAAAAGTTTGCTTTAGGGAAGTTCTTTTAGAAGAGGAACCTATGGGACATCTTAAACCTTCTCCGTCACATTGTAAGCAGCGCCATCAAAGCTAATGAATGACTTTGGCGCATCAGTTTTCTGACACTTAACCTTATCTTAGATAACACAGAATTGTAAGGAGGTTCAACTACATTATCTCAAGATTGCAACGGATAACCCAGATTCTTAAACCAGGTGAAGAGTACCAATGGAAATAGAAATGTCTAAAAAACAGTGTCTTCATCCCACAGAGAGAATGTATACCAAGAAATCAACGACAATTAGTGCATAAGCATTGTCATTTCAATAGCTTGATGAAGGCAGTAAAGACAACTAGCAGTCTAATACTTAAACATCCTTCTTGAGGTTATTTACATTTCCTTATCTTACATTTACAGACGAGGGCATCTCAAGTTTTTCTAGATGGCGCCTAATCAGTAGCACACTTTCTATGAGTCTGTTTGAGTTATCTCATAAAGACTACAATGTTATTAGCCAGACGCTCAAGGAGCTAGGAGTCAAAATAATATATCAAAGAGCAAAGAATGAAGCTGACTCGTACCTTGGGAATGCGCTCTGGATTGGGAAATTTTAAGTTTTGGGCATGAAGCATCTGCTGTTGAGTCATCAGCATGTTTTTCTCCTTCAACAGAACATACCATAGCTTATTAAGATCATCCCAAGACTTCAGGCGCAGTTCAGAAGCTTTCCAACTTCGACCTGACAGCAGTAAGAGTTTGAGAAAAGATTTCCTATGAACACCCTAAATTGGAAATTTTCATTCTCTATTTGGAAAATAAGATGGTTTCAAGGTTTCATATACATATGGAATTGAGTTGCAGGTTTCTTATTACATAAATAGGAAAAGAAAACACTGATCCACACTAAGCGTAAACCAGTTGGCATGATATCAGGAAGAAAACTTAAAACCCAGGAGATCGTTCCGACAAGATGTTGAGATATCATAAAATTATGGTTTACAAGTTTCTCCATCTTGATTTCTTGTAAACAACTCAAATTGAAAATCAGAGCATAATATGAACCTCCAGGCAATCAAATATGATTATTTTATATTATTGCACACTAGCTACTAAAAGGAGGGCCCCAATTTTTTACTGGAGTTGCACACTGAAGGCCTCTGTCCACCAATCCCTGGGATAAAAAAAGAGGCAGCTGAGCATTTGGTTTTTGGATTTCAATGAGGATTCAAGAAAAAAACATGGTCTCTAGATTCTATTACTAGAATTGCACATGTTTTAGACACAAGATTATAGCTGAAACGGCATCAATTCGGTCAAACTGAACAGCCTATCCTCAATTTTCAGGAAAGCAGGAAAAAAGAAGAAAGTTATTACGAACGGTTCAGCAAGAAGCTTAGGGTACACACTACTCCATATTTGCAGTTTCAGACAGAACCAAACATTCTACATTAATCTATGCAACACGTAGTTTGTCTCCTGTAAGTCATAAATCCTTCAAACTGCCAACTTCCTTTTCCTGTTTTATGCTCTAGGTTTCTTGTATCTGATATTATGATATACTTTTCAATTCAAAACAAGAACAGCAACAATAAAGGAAAAATTGATCCAACCAAAGAATAAAGGCTGGTACCATAGACAGGTTTCTGGTCATCCAGGCCCCTATCTTTCTCAAAAAATTCCTCAAGAGGGTTGTGCCTAGATGTAGCCATAGAAGCTGCTGCTGCAGTAGCTGCAGAAGATTCTGATTTTGCAGCTGCAGCCAAGAATGCTCTCCCAATAAATCTTGTCAAAAACATGCCTACTATATTATCAGTTGCTGCACATAACACCAAGGGATAACAATATTAGTAAAAAAAAAAAAACACAAAATACTAACCCCAACAAGTTCACACACAGCAGGAAAAAAAAAAGTAAATCTTTTTTATAGTCATTAAATGTTGTCACAAACATTACAGGAACTAGAGTTATATAACTCAAAAGGCCCAACACAAGGTAAAAAAAAAAAAATTGCAACTTGGTCGAATTACTTAACACCCATTTGAAGAATAAACGTAAAAGGATCAACAATTATGTGAATATCATTTCAGACACTAAAACATGAATGAATCTAAACAAAAGCAAAAAAGAATATTTAACACTCAAGTTAGTGAAAGAAAATGGATGTGAATTAAAACGGACCTGAGAAAGAGTATATGGAATCGATCAAGAGAAGAAGGTGTATTTTTTTGGGGGTTTTTAATCAGGCCGCGGGGAGTGGATGAAGAGCCCTGGCTTTCCCTCCGGCGAAACTCTTCCGCTGATTAAAAGTAATCACTGTAAATTTTTGCCACGTCATTTTGTGGGTGTAGACATACAGAGGCCCAAAATATATGAGCCTACTGAGCCTTGGGCCAATTATCAGTTGCCTGCATGTCCAAAGATGAATACCCAATGATTGTTGAAGGGCTGGGCTTTGGTTTGCCGTCATTCCAAGTTTCCAACAAAATTGCTTAAGAAATAACCTGAGGATTTAGTTTGGAATTTTTTTTTATTCCACTAATAATTTCTTTTTTAAAAAAAACTATTTATTTATGAGGTTAAGGATTTTATTTATATTTAGGCTCTGTTTGGTACATATTTTTAAGTAGAACTTATTTAAGTAGAGCTTTTACAAATAGAGATTTCATTTTGATTGTCAATAAGAGATTTTATTAAAAATCTATTAAATTACTTTAATAGACAAGTTTTTTAAGTTATATTATGAAAAAAATAAAACAAGATTGTCAAATAAATAAAGAATAATTTAGATATTTTAACATTTAAAAATAGCTTTTCAACCTCTACTCTCAAAAGCCCAAAATTTGAGCTTTTGCTAGTAGAGGCAAAATAACTTATTTAAGCTATAAAGCCTCTACAAAAAAAATATTAAACAATAATAAAAATTATTATAAGAGTTTATGGGATTAAATAATCACTTATGGCCATAGATAAGTCTTACCAAACAGACACTTAAGAGGGTTAACGATTTTATTTACTTTTTATTGCAGTAAAAAATAAATATAGATAGATTTTAGGTGGTGGCATCAATCATCACTCATTACCATTGCCTTTGCACACCATCACTCTGATAAGTGATAAGAAAGAACCATCATTTAGTGATATCTTCGTGTATCATTTCAAAGAACGAGTATAAGTAAGAGAAGAGTCGTTAATTTCATAAAACACTTATTATATTACAATTACAATTATGTTTAAGAATAGTGTTGGGCTATTGGCACCCCTTCAACGTTCTATTATAACCCCTTTTGGTTCTTTATAGTTTTGCTCTCCATTAAAAATACTTACAAAGTAAAGAAAGGGTACATGAAAGCTTGTACTACTTGCTGGAAGTCTTTAATAATTCACTGTATATCATGGACTTTTTTTTTATTTTTTTCCAATGAGTTCCGAACCTCTTTGTCGACAAATAGTCATAGGAGAAGTTGAACAATAATTTGATTTAGATAAAAATTATTTAAACCTATATATTTTACATATAATTTACTAGGGTTAATGCAACAGCAAATCCACTATATAGTAGGAGAATGAGGAAGAAACCTCAGTAAGAGCTTATTTGAGATTGAGGTACTGTAACTTTTAAGATGAAATTGTTGTGGAAAGAAAAATTGTAATTATGAAATAAAAGTTAATAGTAAATATACTTTTTAAATAATAATTTTGACAAAACTATTAAAGATATAATAGATTTTTCATCAAACAAGTAAAAAATCATATCAGCATATCTTCCAAGTTATAACAACTAATATTTACCAAATATTTTAATACTATAACTTTTAAATTACATCTGCTCAATTTCAATCATAAATGCACCCTAAATCAAGATTAATCTCGACATTCACGGGTGTTACGGTGCCAATAGCTACACTCTTAACAATAAATACCAATTGAATTAATCCCACCAATATTTTTTTTCTCTCACTTGAATTTATCTTGCACATAAATGATTTTTTTCCCTCTCTCTCTCTATTTAAATCTATACGAAGGAGTTGCACAAACGTATTAAAATACTAATTTTATTAATTGCCGTCCTTTCTTTTATCATAATTATTATCTTTAATTTTGGGGAGCTAGTGTTTTGAAATTTGTAGAAAGAGAAGAATAAACGTATCAAGATTGCAAGTAAATTTCAAGAGTAAAATAGATTGAAGAAAATTATCAATTTTAATTGTTGGCCGCCTGTTGTTCGTAGTGATGCTGCGAACTAAATACACTTCTCAGCAAAAGTTAAAAAATAGGTGCTCGTATGTGTTAAGAATTTAATCATCAGTCAATGAGAAAATAAGCTATGCATAATTAATAATAATGAATGCTAAAATCACACTCTATCGAAACGTTTATATATTATTTAAAAAAGAAGAAGATATTTTTGATATTAAGTGGAATATAACCAAAGAGGAGTTCTAAGGCCATGTTCTCTTACTCGTCTAGTAGGAGACCAAATTTATTTGGGGCTGGAAAGGAATTTAATTTCCAATTAACTGTTGCCAACCGAATAAAGAAAATTGCAGTGGATATAGAAAGTCTCTCCTCTCCTGCCTTAATTTCTTGGAACCCAACACGGGCTTAGAGGATTTTGGAGGTCGCAATAGTCCAACACATAAGAGAAACAGTGTTGAAATTGATGGGTACTAAGTGCAAGAGGCATGGTTAGCTCATCCAAATAAATTAACTTGGTCAAACTTGCCAATTCGGGCTCTCTCTATCATACACACTCCCTCCCTTTCTCTCCATTTATCAATGCTGATGCACACTCTTGGTGAATTTAAAGATTTTAGGTGAAAACATAAATTGTATACATCAAACATTTGTTGAAAACATAAATCTGTTTTTTATTCACATTCTTTCTATTTCCTATTATCATACGTGGCCACATTTTACTTCATTCTTATATGTTATATAAAAATTTTAGGGTTGGGTTTAAGTGCCGTTTCACATCTTTATTTTTTTTTATTGAAAAAGTTATAGGTCTCATTATGCATCTCTTCTAATAAAAACTAGACACGTGAATGATTGCCCACATTACGGTAAGCAAACACATCCATCAAATTGATTCTATTAAAGCTTTAATAAGTCTTTGAACATAATCAACAAGAAAAAGAATATTTAACTCATAGGATGAAATAGGGTCCAAATGAGAAAGAAAAGAAAAAGGCAAATGGAGGGAGCCCTAAAATGACAGGACACTGAAAAAGCAGAGCACCACCAAAACAACCGTATCTCTAAAATAAGAAAAGGCCCCCAAAAAGGCCAAAGAATTTGCTCAAAAGGTGGTCCCCCAAGCACGAAGGAGGTTAGGTGATACGGGTATCGCCCAAAAGAATCGAAAGCAACACCCATGTTCTGTCTCCTGTTTTCTTCTTCTCTTTTACCATATTTCAATTACACCCATCATTATCCTCCACAATCAGCTTTTTGTTATTCTTAATCCTTTGATTAGGGTTAGGTGATCGTGAAATAATTATTTAAAGCTCCTACCAATATGATTTTGACATGTCGCAGCCTTAGCCCACAACATTTGATACTTGATAGAGAGAGAATTTTATCTACACATTATTACAATATTGCAATGCAGCTGTGAAGGGTAGAGGACAAAATTTAAGCAGCTCCATCCTTACTTTCCCCTTCAGCCTCCCCCGAGGTCTAATCACTTGATTTCTTTTTTTCCCCACTTTTCACATATTGACAAAGTGTTAATTGGACCAATAAATATGTCCAGCTATTTATTGTTCAATATTGAAATAATTGAAACAATCATGTGGGTTTTAAGAATTATGAGAGAATTCAGTTAGGTATGCTCTTTTGAGTTATGATTCTCGAATCCTATAATTCATCTGATCTGTCGTCGTTTAAATAGCTTAAAAAACTAATGAATCCATCCTTAATCTAAATGAAAATACAGTGTATCCCAAACTAATACAACCGTTAATTATTATATTGTTTAGATTATGGATTGTCTTTTCCCATTTCTGTAAGACAAAGTTGTAATCAAACAAGAAAGTAATCTCTTAAAGAATCGGTTTTTCTATTTTCTAATATAAGATATTACCATAGTTTATATATAAATATACGTGGACAAAGATTATAATGACGTGCATTGTAATTTATAGTAGTTGAGGTAGTAAAGTAAATGTGTGGATCACCTTCTGGACTAAGTGAATCCATATAAAGCTATAAACAATCATGGCAAGGATCCGGCTATCTTGCACCTGGTGCAAGGTACTTCCCATTTCGTTCAACTGGGAGTTAACCATTAGATCTGACTCATGAGGTGTTTCAACGGCATGGATGTTTTCTTTGGTTTATAACTTTGTTGTCCCTGTTGTTTGCTGAAAAAGCAAAAAATCCAAAGGTTTAACACTCTCGGCACATAAATTCAAAATATTTCAAACTTGTAGTCTTACGTCCATCGACCTAAAATTTAACCGTTAAAATTAGTTAGATTAAGGGCAACGATGTCATATCACAAAAAAATTCAAAATGCATGAAAATTGACACACGTCAATAATATGTTTCTTTGTTACATATTTTTTTTAAATCTATAGTAAATTAGTATATATATATATATATGACTAATTAATTAATATCTTCATTTCAGTACTTTGTCTCAGCCGATAGTTTTAGAGAATAAAATAACGATAATGATAAACAAAGACATATAATAAAATGTTGTAATGTATAAAATGGACTCCAAATATAATTAAACTATAAAAAGACAAAACTGTAAGTAAGTTACACCCGGAGCAACATAATTTTGTCCACAATCATTCATATCTATGCAATTGTATATATATATATCCGCAAGTCTTACAAATTTTTTATCTCTAAATTTTTGTCGCAAATCATACAAATTAATCAATTAAAGATGAGACACGAAGCATGTCTCCGTTTGATGTTCAGTTCTGCCAAATGCTTATCCTAATTACTGCATCATTTCAACATTAATTAATGCTCTGTCTGGTTTCGTGGCATACGTTTAAACACTTTTCACTTGTTCATAGATTTTTTTTTTTTACATTTAATTTTTCATTCTTTTTTTTTATGGATGCGGCAATACAATATATAGTATGCTATAGTGTGTGTGTGTGGGTGTATTTGTTAGCCCGAAAGTTTATTTACAATGCATTCTATACACTTTTTTAGTTTGACCTAAAGTTTATTAGGGGTCTCAATTATACATTTTTATAATCATCTCAAAGGTTTATTAAGTTATATTGAAAAATCTATATTTGTTAAGAGGTTGGAAAGGATATTTATATTGAGTTCCCTAATAGAAATTTGTAAAGTTTAAAAGTGAGCCAAAAACTTAAGTGGCGCATATATATATATATATATATATATATATATATATATATATATATATATACATGGGCGGACCCAATTAAGGCCCATGGGAGGCTGAATTTTTTTTAAAATGTATCCCAAACCTCTTCTGAAAAAGTTAAATAAATGAATTTGGATACATTTTTCAGATTTTAAAAGACTTATAGTTTAATGGTAAAAGTGTTATTTAATGGTTTCAAAACCTTGGTTCAAATCTCATTTGCCACATTATTTTATTTTTTAAAATATTTTGTGGAAACTACTTCGAAAAATGATATTTTTACGTATTTAAAAAAATAATTTATTACTATTATTATTTAGAATTTAAAAAAAGTAATAAAATTTAAGTTTATAAGACTTAAAATGTATTTAAGTGAACATTAAAAAATTTTAAACTAAGTCCCCCCTCATTTTAATTTCTGGGTCCGCCACTATATATATATATATATATATATATATATATATATATATTGATAAATGAGTATATTTACACTCAAACTCACATTTTGCATTTTAAGAATTTTTGTTATTTAAAATTCAAGAAAATTTTGGACAAACTTTTTCATAATTGAAATTAATTTTTAATATTTTACCAATTAAATAAAATTATTTAGAAAATACTCATCTGGTCCGTTCACCGGGTCCAACGTCAATTTTTAAGGAGTTGTTGATTAGTCAATCTTGACATCCATGGAGGGGAAGAAAATCAACGATGGGCACCTCCAGGCTCCAGCGATGGAGATATTAGAACTTCACCCATTTCTTGGCCCAAGACACACCACACCGACACTTTTACATCCCATACCACGTCTTGCGTTGCATTCACAAACGCATCAATTGAGTGCGAGTTGTATTCAATCGATTCATTTATTTTGTTTACATTAATCATTGATGATTAATTGATCTTTACTTGAAAACTTGGCATAATCATACACAGAGTCAAATGAAGCAATGGATCATGAGGCAGTTGAGAGACTCAAAATGAAATGCGAGTCGGAATGGGACAACATTTGGGGTTGGGGGGGAGAGAGATTCAAAAAGACTACGCTGCCTCTCTCACTCACATCTCACGTTTCTGATTCGGAATAAATTTGGGATAAGCAAATTTGTCGGCGGGTCCTTTTTTTTTTTTAAAAAAAAATCTCTTATTGGCACCTTGCCCTTGGCTTGGGCACCCCAACCGATGCCAACATTTTCTTTTCCCTCTTGCACAGCTCACACGTGATCTTCATTCTCCATATTCCTAAACTACCCAACCACCCTATAATTTATTGTATTAACATTCGGTCACTTAGTTTTTGCGTTTTATCAAATAAGAACGTAGTTGGTCATCTTGTATCAAATAAGTCCTCGTAAGTAACAGTGCACCATTGAAATACCCCAATACTATTAAGTCTTATCCTTATCCTACTAAATTTAAGAGAATATAACCATACTTTATTTAATAATTCGGTCGTAAACTTATAATACGAACACAATATACAAATACAGGTTGTTTAATAATCATTTCAATTTTAATTATAACTAGTTTGACATTATTATTTTTTGTGTGTTGTTTTCGTTAATGAGACAGTGACCTAATGATGTGAATGTGAAAACTATGTACTGACTTGGTAAATAGTGAAAGGAACTAGGGACTTTAATATTAAGATCCCGGGACGTCGACACGCGCACATGGCCTCCAACTTCCCCAAGGCGAGCGCCGTCATTTCCAGCTTTTTAAACGCATCGCTCTACGGCTCTATTAGGGGAGCGGGTTGAATTTGCTAAGTCGTTAAAAACGACGTCGTACCTTCTACAAAGTACTAAAAAATTTGCCAGGTCAACATCATTCTCTCTCTCTCCCGCTCAGCTTCTTCCCCACTTTATTTAACCAATAATTATTTGCATGATTAAACAAACACTCACATTAGTAAATTAAACATAACTCAATCAAAGCACACACTGACACACACACGCAAAGAGAAAAAAAAAGTAATAAATTAGTGAAGTGCAAACGTAAATTAATGACTAAAATTAAAAAAAAAAATGTAATAGTTTCTAGAGAGTGAAGGAAGTCTAGATAGAGAAAGACACATACACTTACAGCCAGCCTATACAACGAATGTAATTTTTGCCTTCCCAAAACAAACAGCTATACAGTTTTTTGGTTTCTTTCGCTTTTTTTTTTTTTTTTTTTTTTTTCTCTTTATTCATTTGTCTTGCTTTTGTTATTGAAGTGCCACATATTTTGGGTGTGGGGTATGCTGATGAATTATCAGAACTCTTGACTTTTTGGGTTGGGGGTGGCGGTGCTGTAGTTCACTTGATTTTTAGCTTTGAAATAAGATTGTTAAAACTTGAAAAAGGTGCTTTCTCTCCCCCCCCCCCCTTTACGCTCTTCTCTTTTTCACTATTATCAGCATTTTTGCGTTTATTATTTAGCTGTCTGTATTTGTTTCACTCAGAAAACAAAACCCTCTTTTGCTTTAGTGGTTACACTTTCATTTTCACGTTCACTTCACTTGTTATTATTATTGTTCTCTCCTCCGTCTCAGTTTCAGACCCAGTTGTGGTGGGTACTGGATTTTCATTTTCTTGCGGGTTGTATTTTCTTTGTTTTCTTTTCGCCAAGTAACTTCATGATCTGGGTTACCCTCAGATTTGAGTTTTAGTTCTTAGCTTGTGAGCTTTTCTTTTGTTTTGTAGCTAACCTTTTAGAGAGAGAAAAGCAAGATCATGGCCGGAGGTGCAGCGCCTAAAGCTGATGAGCCGCTTCCACACCCATCGAAGGATCAACTACCAAGCATTTCTTATTGCATTACTAGTCCTCCTCCATGGCGTGAGTTCTCTCTCACTCTCTCTCTCCCTTTTTTTTTTTTAAAAAAAATAATATTCTCTGAGTGTTTGATATATATGTTTTGGATTTGTAATTATGGTGAGTATTTGTTGGTCTGGACTCTGGATCCGAAATTTGAGTATATTCTAAGGAAGTTTTTGGTATTTTTAATTGTTTAGGATATGCTTTCCTCTATGTTCTTTTTTCTTTTTTTTTTTTAGTTAGCTGAAAGTTGCTTTTTATCACTCCTCTCCTCTTTTTGATAGATACCACTTTTGACATAAAGTAATTTGCTATTTTCTCTAAATAAATACTGGAGATTCTAATCACATCACTAAATTAAAGCGAATATTCAGATGTTTTAATTGTTCTTTTCTAAAAATAATGTTAACAATAGCAATAATGATTATTTTGCAGATTTATTTTGTGTCTGGGTGTATTGGGGGAACTTGATGCGGTTATGATGTTATGTGTCACTTATAGTAACTGGTGTTCTGAGGATGTTAACCTTAGCTTTTCTGGGAGAATTTTTGCTTTGAATTTGATTTGACAACTTTCTGGTGCATTTCTGATGCAGCCGAAGCTATTCTTCTTGGTTTTCAACACTACATTGTTATGCTTGGCACGACGGTTCTCATTCCGACTTCTCTTGTTCCTCAGATGGGAGGTGGAAATGTAAGGCCTGCCAATTTTTTTTTTTTTTAAAGTTCATGAACAAGTCCCTTTCAATTTGATTGAGTATTTTATCCTCACTGAAGATAAAATAGTCTCCAATTGGTAATGTGATTGGTACAAAACTACAAAATTTGCTATGGTTTGTAGGAGGAGAAAGCAAAGGTGATCCAGACATTGCTTTTTGTTGCTGGTTTGAACACATTGCTGCAGTCATTGTTTGGGACTCGATTACCTGCAGTTATGGGAGGGTCTTACACTTTTGTCCCTTCTACAATTTCAATCATCCTTGCTGGTCGATTCAGTAATTATTCTGGAGATCCTGTTGAGGTTTTGTGATCTCAACCCCTTGTCTTTGTTGTTTGTTTGGAATATTTAAATTGTTTAGGAGCATGGTAATACATGTCGCTAGTAAGATAGCATATACCCAAAATATAACATGGTATTTAATTTTGCGGTAGAAATGCATGCCTTCGATTTCCTGTTGACTAGCAGATTTGAGGAGCAAAATTTTATACAAGAAACCAACGACTTGGTTTCCAATACTAGTTCATATAAAAATCTAAACTGCAATAAGTGTGAATAGATAAATAGAGTGGAAGATGTATTGTGCATTCAAACACCACACAACTGTCATCAATATTTCTTCGTTTTGGGTTGTAACTTTGTTATCCCGTTTTGATGCTATTCAGAAATTCAAGAGAACTATGCGGGCAATACAGGGTTCTCTCATTGTTGCTTCTACTCTTCAGATTGTCCTAGGCTTCAGTGGGCTTTGGCGTAATGTTACAAGGTCAGCTTAGAACCCAATATAGTACTATTACTTTGAACACAGTTTATTGACAACTTAAAACATTTATGCCATATATCATGGATTAATCTTAATATCCTCTCTGTGTGAAGATCTTCTGCTTTGTACTGTCACATTTCAGTCTCTGTGCCAAAATCGGAGATCAAATATGTTTTTTTTTTGTTTTGTGATTGCTTTCTTTTGAAAACTTCAAAGTGGTGCTAATTAAATTTCCTGTTTTCAGGTTTTTAAGTCCACTCTCAGTGGTTCCTTTGATTTCCCTAGTTGGTTTTGGGCTGTACGAGTTTGGTTTTCCTGGGGTAAGTCTTTCTTTGCCTCGTTTTTGCGGGCAAAGGTGCAAATCACCTCGTACACTGCTCCTGAACTTCATCTTACTACCAACGCATCAATGACAACTTATTCTTGCATTTTTATTTTTGTAGGTTGCCAAATGTGTGGAGATTGGACTGCCTCAACTCGTCATTATAGTATTTATTTCACAGGTATGCTCGATAACCAGTCATGCAATATTAATTACAATTTTAATACTCTTACATATTACAATATCTTGGGCTTTGTTATATTTATACCTGAAGATTACTAATTGTTACTGCTTGTCTGGCAGTATCTGCCTCATGTGATAAAACGTGGGAAAAATATCTTTGATCGTTTTGCTGTCATATTTTCTGTGGTGATTGTGTGGATATATGCTCATCTACTTACTGTGGGTGGGGCTTATAATGACGCTGCCCCTAAGACACAAGCAAGTTGCCGAACTGATCGTGCTGGTCTCATTGATGCTGCTCCCTGGTAAGATTTTGCTGTATCTCTAAAGCAGTTGCTTGCTTCAACGTTTCTTTACTGATATGATGATTGCTTGATTGGCTGAGATTTGTTCTTGCTTCAAACTTGCCTTGCTATGATAATGAATTCCCGGCAATTGGTATCATATGATTTTGTCAAACCTTTTTAGTTCACATGGGTGGGAACCAAGGACTAATGCTACAATGTCGTGTATATTACAAAATACTGAGTGGCTGGAGAGGGAAAAGGAGTTAATTAATTTGGGATTGACTCAGTAAAAATTTATCCAAGTTGTAACTATTTCATCTAGTAAAAAGCTGGGGCACCAATGTTCCATGATGATTGGGGTAAACTGGAGTTGCATGGTCTATTTGGTAATATTCTGCTTAGGTAGTTTGTTCGAATTGTCTGATATAGTTCAAACTGGAGGAAGCTTCCGATGCATTAATTTCCTTTTCGGCCTTCTGACATGTGAACCATTGGATCTATATTAGTTTGTTCGAGTTGTCTGATTCAGTTCAAACTGGAAGAAGCTTCTGATGCATTAATATCCTTTTCGGCCTTCTGACATTTGAACCATTGAATCTAAATTGAATATAGAATCTATGAATAATTACAAATTTGGAACAAGATTGATTTCGGCCTTTTGTGTAGCATCTGATGTCAAGCATGGTTTAGTATTTCTGTATGACCTCGATGGTTCTTTACTGTGTACTTCTGATTTTGTAGGATAAGAGTTCCATGGCCCTTCCAATGGGGGGCGCCTTCATTTGATGCTGGTGAAGCTTTTGCCATGATGATGGCCTCCTTTGTTGCTCTTGTTGAGGTTTGTTTTTTTTCTTCGTTCTATTTTTCATTGCTTCTAGACTGAGGACCTGGTCTTTCTTGGCTGTCTTTCAATCCAAGATTTCCAAATGTTTGAACCCTACTGAAATGGAAATTATTTTCTGTTTAATTGACTGTAATGCAATTTAAACATACAATCATATGCCCTACATGATGTTTTCTTGGCATACTTTATTTTCTATCATATTATTTCTTGAAGCTTGCACATTCTCATTTACATTATGATGCAAGCAGTCAACTGGTGCTTTTTTTGCGGTAGCACGGTATGCAAGTGCAACTCCAATGCCACCTTCTGTTCTCAGCCGTGGTGTGGGTTGGCAGGTAATATAGTAAGGCTTATCCCTCCGTATTTCAGAGATTTGAACATACTTTCCAATGCAAACTTAAGGTTGTTATACATCAATCATGTTTGGTGATCAATCCCATTTTAAATTGCCTTGTGGTTTTATTTCATTTATATAAGACTAAAAAGATAGGCTGAGTGCTGTTAAAGACTGTGCTTTTCAACTTCCGTGTAGCTTATTATTACCTTTATATATGAAAAAAAAAAGGCTTATTGCTCCACAAATTTACCTACGTAAGTGTCACCCACAGTCCAGAAATTATTGAGAGTGAAAATTTAATTGTGTGATTCTAGATTCCTGGTTTGATACAAGTGGAAAACAGAAGTGACTAAAAAATTGTAAATACTGGGATCATAATGAATATATAAAAGGATATAAATACAATCTTTTATCTTTCCATCTGGGATGATTGGCCTCACAATGTAATCCATCCATATAGATTTTCATGTGACTTCTTGAAAGGTGGTAAACTTCTTGCGGGGATGTTTACCACCTTGCGAAATTGGTGATCTGAAATTTCAGGTTAAAATGGCAGTCTTGTGAACTAATGATTGTTTCTCCATCAGGGAGTTGGCATTTTGCTTTCTGGGTTATTTGGAACTGTAAACGGAACATCGGTGTCTGTGTAAGACTCATTTCCAAGCCTACCTTTTAAGTATTTGTGTATGAGCATTCTGAATTGAGAAAACACAAATTCCATCTTAACTCAAGTTGTTTCTATACAGAGAGAATGCGGGTCTTTTGGCCTTGACTAGAGTTGGCAGTCGAAGGGTTGTCCAAATATCTGCTGGATTCATGATATTCTTCTCTGTTCTTGGTAAATTGATTTGTGAAAATTATCAAAGATTGGATGTATTGTTGATCCCCCATTTCGAGCATATTGTTCTTATTATCATAATTTACCATTATTCTACAGGGAAATTTGGAGCAGTCTTTGCTTCAATTCCAGCACCGATTGTTGCTGCTTTATATTGCCTTTTCTTTGCATATGTGGGTATGTATGTTTAAATTGGTTGACTCGCAGATTTCTGGATGTCCAAATTCCTTTGATAGTGTGATCAGTTGCAGTAAATGACAAATGAAATTTCAATGTGCATGTGCAGGTGCTGGAGGTCTTAGCTTCCTTCAGTTCTGTAACCTCAACAGTTTCCGAGTAAAGTTCATATTAGGCTTCTCTATCTTCATCGGTCTGTCTGTGCCCCAATACTTCAACGAGTACACTGCCATTAATGGTTTCGGTCCAGTTCACACTAGTGGAAGATGGGTATGGATAAAACCTTTTCAACCCCTTTACCTCTCTTGTCCCTGATTTAATCTTTTTATCAAACCATGTCAATATTGGTTTTTATTGACGGAATCATCATACTCTTCCTTATTGCAGTTCAACGATATGGTAAACGTTCCTTTCTCCTCAGAACCATTTGTTGCTGGTTGTGTGGCATTTTTCCTTGACAACACACTGCATAAAAAGGATGGTCAAGTCAGGAAAGACAGGGGTAGGCATTGGTGGGACAAGTTCTGGTCCTTCAAAGGCGACACAAGAAGTGAAGAATTTTACTCCCTGCCCTTCAATTTAAACAAATATTTCCCATCTGTGTGATTCAATCGGTAACATGTATTTCTCTTTGGGAAGTTTTCCAAAAGTCCTTGTGGGAACACACAAAATATCATCATTGCTCTCTTGTGAATCTCTTATTACACGCTATAGCAGTAAAAGATAGTACCTTCCTTTATAGGATGTGCCTTAGAGCATTTGTTGAACTGTTTTTTTCTTTTCTGTAAATCCAACCGGAGACTGATGGATTCGAAGTAGCAATGAAGCAATTATATTTGCTTTTTCTTCAGATGTTTGCCTTCATAGTATTTGGTCCAATTTGTTCCAGCATCTTCACATTTCAAATTTCATGAGCATATCATGTATTCTCCAAACGGCTTCATAATGAGTTTGAAGCGACCCAAATTTTCAATATTTTATTGGACTCCAAAAATTGTTGTCCTTATTGAGCATTTCATTCATATCAGGAATGGAGCACCCTCGGAAATTCGGAATCTCAATAACTTTGCTACTTTTGTGATTAAAAAGTTTCCTATTACTCAAATCCAACAGAAAATATCGTAACAATTTTCTTGATCCTAAGGGCAAAAGCCATTGGTTAGGTCTATTCTATTCCCAAATTGGATAATGATTGGAGAGTTTTTTTTTTTTTCAAAAAGAAGGATTTCACTTGCTTTATAATTGACAACAGATGCTCAAGAATCCTTATAAAGAACGAGATCCATCCCCAACTATCAAAACATTTTGACTTATTGTAACTTAGTAAAATCCTCATTAATTTAGCCAACAAATCAAGTAATCAACCATTTACGTGAACTCCCACTTCAATTCCCCCCCCACCCCCCCCCCCCCTTCCAAAAAAACAAAAAAAAACTCATAATAGAGCAACTAACATCATTATTTTGCGACAATCACATATAAAATTTGATATGCTATTGTTGAAGATCTTAGCAACCCAATTTTTGCCGTCCAACTACGTTCAATTGTAGCACAAATTCAAAGACCTTTATTATGAACTTATTCATCTAACAAAGAACATTCTCTTAATTTTTTTTATCTCTTTCATGTACCCACTTGTTGCCCTAGGAGAAATAAGATGCCAAAATTTAGAATTTTGTGAAATTCTTTCAATTTTTTAACAACTCATGGGCAACCGAAACGAAATATATAAGATCTACAAGTCTCACTTTTCTTGGTCTGTGTCATGTACTCTGTGTACATAAAGCTGAAACAAACAAACAATTTCTATACTAAGACTCAAAATGTTGTTTGGTGAGGATGTCATTTAAAATGTTAATTCATTAATGCCATAATGCAATCAGAGTGGGACATAAAAAATTGTCCCCACAGATTTGAATTCATGAAAAGGGGGATGAGTGCAATGATACCCACTAAATTTATTTTTATTTTATTTTCTTATATCAAGCACAATACATTAGGAAAAGTTATTACTTTCCGCGCAATACATATAATGTTGTACATATTGTACAAAATAAATCAGGAATTTGATTCAATATTTAAATGATGGAGTGCCCACTTTTCTTCACATTTTGTTCCAAAGAAAATGCACCAATTTGAGGTGGGAAGCTAGAATAATAACACCTAACTCTTTCACATGGCTTCCAGGATTTGGCCACTCAAATTATGATTTTATTAACGGGAAAAAAGTGACTCCTTTTAGTGTATGCAATCTTAAATCACAGGTCTCAAGGTAATTTTATTTCTAATGGGGTTCTGTTTCAAAATCTTCTAGGGTTTCTAAATGCTATGGTAGTGACAATGTCACATACTATCACTGGCATCCATCAATCACCATTTTACCAACTTTTTCTCCTACTTTAGGCTATAACTAATAAAGATTAATGATGGGTATTTAAATTTAGTTATAGATAAAAATATGGAAACTGTAAAGAGTCAAGAGTGTTATGATCTTAACGGTTAAATAATTTCTCTTTCCTTCCCAGATGGATAACTTAATTTATGCACATTTGCAGAGTAGAAAAATAATCAAAGCTCGTGCAGTTTATGAACAGTTAGCATTTCAAGGTAAAAAAAGAAAGAAATACAATTTGGCATGTGACTAGGTCGTTTTCTCGTGGAATGATGGGGACAAGAAAATTCTGTTCTTAAAATTTGAGATAAATTTAAATAACATTTTATATTCGCAATTGGTGCATTAATGATTAAGCATCTAATTGACAAAATTCTGAAACGAAGTGATGTAAATTTGGTCCTTCAAGGAAGCAATTAGTAGGTCAAAGCTGCCATGTATATTCGTGGCAATGCGGCATGTGTCAAGGGCTTGAGATCTCAAATCTCATTGGAAGTTATACGAAAGTGAAAAGTGTACCCTCATATTATTTGTTTAATCTTCGTGGGTATTTTTTATTTTTTAATTTAAATGAGTCTTTAATGTAATCCAAACATTTTATTTAATCTAAGATTAGTGGTGATGACACAGAAGAAAAGTGGTTCATTTGATTTAAAGACAGAAAAATCTGACAGACTAGTGGCCCGCCGCTTGATGTGCATCAGCATCACTGTTTTGATCAATTTGTTTGTTCCCATTTTTGGCTACCAAGCATGGAACCACATTCATCGTCCCCCGTAAATTTCAATCATATGGTTAAACGCAGCGAGTCAATAGTGTGGATAAGAAGTATCCTAAACTTGTTGCAATAGCAGTGCAGATATGATAATGATGTGAGATTTTCATCGGTATAAAATCTATTATTTTCAACGTCTCATTTATTGTGATTTGTCTGGATACTACTTACAACGTCTTTTTCTATTACGAAATGCGAGTGGAGTAGAAACATCCATCCCTCGTGAGGGGTATTTGATTGGGCATGTGCTTCATAAATTAAAAATATAATAATGTAAGTCTCGTGTATATATATCTGATTGTAAATATCAGTGTAATGACCTGCTGTCATAGTAGTTATATATATCTCTGTGTAATACAGTAATCTGATGTTTAATCAGTTAAAAAAAAAACAAAAAAACTAAAGGATGTCAATTTTTGTGGCGCTTTCATGATTCCTGTAGGGTGATACTGGAGCTTATGTGTTGAGCTTCTAGGTATAGTTGATAGATCATATAATTGAGATCACTAAAAATAGTAATTCAAATTTTCTTTGAATTGCGAGTGATTTTTTTTCTATGTACCAAAAATTTTATGATAATAAAGATTATAGTGAGCCTCTTTAAAAATTTCTATAGTGTATGTACGAAGACAAAATGGGTATAATTAGGATTGGTAATATATGATGATGTTAACATAAACAACATCGCTCGTTAGATTATTAGTTGCCAAATCATATAGAATGAATTCAAAATCTTGAGCCATGAACAATAGTAAGAGTGAACATGGCGCACTCCCACATAATCATACCTTGGTCAAGTAAAAACCAGCAAGTTTGATCAAAATCAATCGGAGTGCGTATGATTGAAGGTAAAAAAAAACGAAAGTGATAATGTTGTTAATTACTTTTATGAAAAGAAGAGGAACAAAGTTACAAAGAGAAGCAGAAAAGAAAAGTAAAATTTCCGGCCTGCCCACCTAGAAGCTTGAAGGAAAAGCAGAGCTTTTTGGCGAAATGGGATGAGGATCCCTCTTTAAAAAGAGGCCTTTTGTGTTCACAAAGGTGAAAGGGTAAGCAAAAAGAAGCCCCTCTGCGCTCAGAGTCGCAGGCACAGGCACAGGCCACACGCGACATGTACTGATTGCGTGTTGTTAAATATGTTGAGCCTTCTTTCACATTCCCAAAATTTCATGCCTTGGTTCGGTGGCCAGCACGAAACGCCTCTGATCTCTTCTCTTGCTTGGTCCACTGCCCCACCTCTCCCCCACGCTCTCCCAAGAGCGTGCCCACCAAAGACATCATTATAATAGATTCACAGCACCTAGGATTTAAATTTAATTTACATAAATAATTTGATTTTTCTCTAATATTTTTATTAAATTTTGGATTTAATGATTTTGGTGATGAACCCCTTTTTTTTCTTTTGTTTTGGTGTACTATTTAAAGCCAGTAGGGACAAATAAATTTTTAGTTGAAATCAAAAGCAAGGACCATATGTGGAGCATTCATTTCGATTTGATAGATATATAAAAAAAAAAAAACAACTAAAATTAAAGAAAAATTAAAAAAAATGGAACCAAACCAGTCCGATTTACTGTGATGATTGGGCAAAACTAGGGTTAATTTCTTAAGGTGATGGAGCTTTTGCTGGACTTCATTATCAAGGGGTACACAGTCTACAGAGTCATCTCTGGCTCTAATTTTGTGTGTCCCTTGTGACAACCATTCACAGCTCACCACATGATGCCATGCTAGGACCATATCTCAATTAAACTTACTTAATATTACTTTATTCCCCCCACACTTTCATTAACCAAAATGCTCTTCTTTAATCACCATGATTTGAACTTTCCCCTTTGTGGGTTAATCTCACTATATTAAACAATTTGTGCCTTTACTAATCATGGTTCATGGCCAAGCCATTTACAACCCACTTCAAAGTTGTTGAGTGGTATGGCTATAAAGAGACTGTTTCATTCTTCAACATTTGCTTCCTGCTCGTTGTTAAATTCTTAATATATTGTTCTGACTTCTGAAGAAAAAAGCAAGAACTGCAAAATGGGGAACTGCCAGGCCATTGATGCAGCAACACTGGCGATTCAGCACCCGTGTGGGAAGGTTGATAAGTTTTACTGGCCTGTGAGTGCTTGTGAGGTCATGAGAATGAACCCTGGTCACTATGTGGCTCTTCTCATTTCCACCACCTCGTGTCCAACAAATACTAACAATAACAAAGACAAAGAAGAAGGCCCCGCTAACAACAGCAGCAGCAGCAGCATTAGCATCACTAACAACAATGGCAATGGAAATTCTGTTCGCTTGACAAGGATTAAGCTTCTCCGCCCAACAGATACTCTTGTTCTTGGCCAAGTTTATAGACTCATCACTGCTCAAGGTATGCAATTAATAAGATTCTTGTCCTTTTTGTTAGTTGAGATGAAGTTGTGTTTGCTTAATTTGAAGTAATATGTTGTTTCAGATGTCATGAAAGGGCTATCAGCAAAGAAACAGGCAAAGATGAATAGAAACAGGCCGCAGTCAGCTGAAAAGCCAGAGAGGGTTAATGAGGAGCCAAAAAGATCTGAACTTGAGAAGGACAATCAGGTGAATTTCATTGAAACAATTATCGAGTTGTTCCGCTTGTGGACGATCTTTGAAATTTGTTTTCTTATTATATCAAGCATGTTCGTGTGCAGGTGATGAAACAAGAAAGACACAGACCAAGAACAACGGTATCAACAAACTCAGCAGCTGCCAGATCAAGAAATTGGCAACCCTCACTACAAAGCATTTCAGAAGCTGGAAGCTGATCATTATTTTTCAACATGCTCTCTAAGAACCGGAGGCTCCACAAGACTCCAGCAGCATATATAAAATTCCAGCCTTGTTAAACCTATAGCAGTTAAAAATCACAACTTTTCGTTCAGAGAAGTGGGTAGCTAGTAGCAGCTGGCCAAAGAAACATAAAGATTTCTGCGAAGTGCGGGTCTATTCGAGTAATGGAAAATTTGTATAGCAAACAGTGAAATCCAAGAAAGTTGTAATCAAGTTCTCTTCAGTAATGCAGTTAGAAATTGTCCCAGAAGTTTTTTTTTTTTTTTTTTTTCTTTCTTTTGAACGATTTTGGTTGGTTATTAACTCTTCTAGTGTGCTTGATGAACAATAATGTCAAGGGACTTCGAGTTTGTTTGACCCATGATGCTTAGTAGTTTATCATTGGTTATTAACATGCCTTTGATTTTCTATTTTCATGCCAAAAACAGATGGGTCGCCATGATGCAAGGAACACAAGTTGTGATCATTTGCTTTGAACTTGAAAGACCACACCTACTAAGAAATTAAGTAGACATAAAATATGATGATGATCCTGAGCAGATTCACCAGCTAGTTTGGAATCAACCCAGAAATCAATTAATTTCAGAACTTGTTTATCGTTTTCCTCTAATAATAAAAGACGCATGTAACCTTACCGTGGAACTATTTAAATTTGGTTTTCAGTTGAAGCATCAGTCCTTGCCAGCATTAAGATACCATCAGGGGAAGTCAACCAAAAAACAATTCATCTTACAGTACGGTTTAACAGTACAAAACATCATAGAATATAGTGCTTAATGTAATATAATATATCTAAATCATATGATCAGGATTTATGTCAGTTCAAGTTGAGCTCAAGAATCATAATTATATAAACAAACACATGGGGTTTGGTCTGAAGGAAATAGGCAAAAAAGAGGATAACACGGATATCTTACTTTTTAACTTGGAAAACCTCAAAAACATTAGTATAAATTGGTAAGAAATATATTTCAAATTCAGCTAATGTAGAATCTGTAGGTTTTATTTTCTAAACCAATGTTTGATAAAAAATCAAATTCCCGCAATCATCTTGTTGATTACTAGCTGGTTCTTAACTGCTATCTATTGCATCAATTTGTTCATTCCTTTTTCCAAGTTGAGAAGAAAAACATACATCAACTTTAGCAAAGCAAAAAGATTTCGTCTTCTTTTCTTTCATAATTTCGTAGAATATGGCACAGCAGTAAGCAATTAGGCCACCGCTGGAACATTTTTTTAAGCATGAGAAATAGTTGTGTTACACTTTGAATCCAGGAAATTAGTACATGGAATTCTTTACACGGGGCCGTTAATTTTTGGCATGATCTACCAAATCTTTATGGCGGAATATTACCTTTGTCTCTTGTTGGAAAGGCACTGAATATGTAATAACAAGATTAATGAATGATGGAGGAATGTATTTATGTTGTAGGCCTCTCTACTGGACCTGATTTTGCTTCCTTGCTCAAAAAATCAAAATCTTCTCACGGGCTGAATCTCCCCTATAAATGTTTGAGAATGACAGCTTTTAAACGAAGCCAGATAATGAATGGTTACCACTGGTTTCTTAAAGGGTAGCTCAAATTTAAAAAGTCCAGAGAGCTACATTCAATTTTCTGACCACAAAAGACTTTTATCCATTTTATTTTCAAGAAAATTCAATGGCTTTGCTATCAGATCAGAATGGACTCAACTTTTGAAGCACTCCACAAAAATTATTGTCTTGATCGAAAATTGACTCATGCAACTTGCATTGCTTGCATTGAAAGCATGAAGTAATTGTTAACCACCCAGTATAATTATTGCGGGAACAGAATTTTCTTTAAAAACATCGAACTTTTCATAAACTTGAGACAGGCTTCAAAGTTTAGTAAATTAGTGACAGTGAATCATTACAAAACCTTAAAATTTTGACCATTCAACTCAAAGTTCCAGGTTCAGCACTCATGATCTTGAGCGCCAAATCATCACAGTCTGAAATCTCCACTATGACTAGGATGATCAAAACAACGAGATGCATGGTCTATCCTGCCACATTTTGTATAAATACAAAAAACAGCTGTAAATTTGCTTGAACACCTCAGAATGGCGTTATGATCTATATAGTGACAAAATCAGTTTCATTGATTCAGGGCCTCGAGGGTGAGCACAAGCATTTAGAAGACAAACAAAGACCAGCCTCAATTTGATTCATCTTTATCCTCACATAAATTCATCATGAAAATCAGTTGGAGCTTCATCATAATTATTTACTTCCAAAAAGTACCTTTGAAATAATATAAAAGGGTTATGCAGCATTAGTTATCTGAATGGCCTGCAACTTCCATTCATTTGCAGTTTGCTTATTCAACATAACGGAAACAAAATCTATGAAGAATTTAAAAAGGCAGCACGAATACGGAAACAAGGAAGGAGTCCTTACTCATGAACAAAGTCTCCACTGCTCTTAAAATATACAACAAAATCATTGATTCAAATTTAGAAACACACAGAAAACACATAGGCCATCCACATCATTTATTTAACGCTGAACAAACAACCTTTTAACCATTTGTCCATCCCGCGCTCACCTCAATAAAATTCAGGAAAAAGAAAAAAACAAAAGAACTCAAACTCCTCTACTAAACAGTTGTCCCGTAACATATTGCATTTATATAAAAGAAATAAAACCTCGATAGCTCTTCTTGTATGCTTCAACAGTTGGAAACATTTCTTGCTTGGAAACTCACAACCGAAGCAATCACACATTGTCACATTAACAGAAGAAAATTTCACAGTATCACTAAGCTGTTGCGTTCTCAGTCACCGCTTCAACTTGTTCATGGTTGTCAAGTTGGCTGAAGTTACCCTTCTGCTTGAAAAGCTGATTGTGGTGATGCCTACAGTAGAGACGATGCTCATGCGCCACATAGTTTGATGGGCTGATTACACAACCTCCATGGGTGCACCTGAAACAGGCTTTATGGTATGATGTACCATCAACTGCCACCTAAAAGATAGATACAGTATGATGTACGTAGTTAGAATTGATTCTGCAATTCTTTATAAGATAAACACTGCATTTCTAAAAGCACTCACAAAATTTTACATTCAATGAAGTGACTCCATTTTACAACAATCAATGTTCATCATGCTTTTAGAGATACTACGAAACCAAAAGTTGGACTTGCATAAATTTAAGACAGAACATTGCTTTTTGAGATTTCAAACATTTCTCTTAGTTTCAAAATTTATTCTTCAGTAACTAAGAGAATGGATCAGTAATGTCTTTCAAACAATAACAGAAAATTTATTGATGAGAAAATGAATTCCTCTTGCAAAGTCAAGATTTAAAATCACTTTTACCTTTTCAATTGGGTAAACAGTCTTCTTGCAAGCAACGCATTTATCTTGAGTTCCAGCAAACATACTTGAAACTCTGCTATTTGTGACCTGCACATTCCCTCTTGGTATGACTATCAATTTGGAAAGTTATAATTTGCTATGAGCAATGAGGCATGCTATGCTTTCAGCACAAGTTCTATTTTCAATTTGAGCTGAATATTTGAATACCTGATCAGCAGATCTCTCAACTCTAACAGTTTTTGGAGTACCTAGAAAATAAAGGAACCCATGGATAAACTTAAACAAGAGGATATAGCATTAATAAATATCTTAAATACACCATGATTATTAAGCACCTTCAAAACTTTTATCCAAGCTGCCAGTCATCTTAAACAGCTGATCAAAGTGAGGCTTGCAATATAAAACTCCCTCAAAGGAGCAATAGTTGCTCAGCTGCAAAGTTGTAGAAGAAGAGTGAGAAATAAAATGTAAACCACATGTTGATACCACCCAGAGATTGCAAGCAAATCCCTTGCTATCATAACATAGGTATTTGTGAAGATGTATATAAACCGATTCTCACAGATATGTCAAGACATTAGTAGTAATGCTCTGATTAATCCTATCAACGAACAGTAAATTGCAACCAAGCATTATCATTTCCAGATGCCAAGTTTAATGCGGTACTCACGAGGAGACAAGAGGATTTAAAAATTACAAAATGCAAGATGACATGAATTAACTTAGTTACTGCATTGCTTGGTGACTTTTTAGTAATATCTCACATGGTGTCAAATATGGGTTAAAGGGAAATTGTTAAGAAAATCCCTATCAGTGCAGGAAAACCTAGAACAAAACCACAAAGACTCAGATAAAAGTAGAGACCCAGCTATAAACCTCACAAGATTAGTTTCTCACTAACAACTCAAAACTGTCTTGTCTGAGCTTTCCTATAGACACTGTAATTTGTCCAGCAGTCCACAATCATGCAAAGGGAATATCATCTCTAAATGAGACCTAACTTTGCATATTGGGGTTCCCTGTCCTATGAATAAACAAGATAGGAATGCCCCATGATCATGATCATGAAACTTGCTCCAAAAAATAAAAGAAAGAGATTAATCATCTATGTCAAAACCAACTGTATCTTCAATGATTAATCCATGCAGCAAAATCTGAAGAAGCCAAACATTTTCTTTCATTCCAAATGTCATGAAAATTAGAACTTTAGGAGCTTCTAAAAATTCAAGAAAGTGCTCAAAAATAAAACATCAGTTTGAAATCTACTCAAGTTCCAAATTCGAACATGCAAATCCATCCTATAGCATATTTGAAAACCACTTGCCTATCCAATTAATGTTCTTTATGAATGAAAGCAATTTACTCTGTTCTGCCCCTTACATCCTAACCAATCCCCCAAGTTGAGTATCTTACTCCTAAATCAACAGTCTTGCTAGTTAAATTCTCCACATGATAAAGACAAATCACAAAAGCCATACATGACAATCTGTTAAGAAATTCCCAACACAAAAAATCCAAAGGATCTAGACGTCCACATCAAAACAAAAGGATTGCTTGGCACGAGTTCATTCAAATAAGTAAAGGATTTTGTGCACATACAGCAAGCAAGACATATCTGGTTGATAATGTTTATTTGCAAACAGGGAATCATCAGTATCAAGACAAACAACTGAACATCAAGCCCTCACCTCCCTATCCTCGAAACTCAAAACTACAACCCCATAACATACATAAACAACAAATGAAAGAATACTTCATGCGGCCTAAAATACATAATCTTTAGACAAAACCCAGATGTAAAAATCCAAACTTTGGCACTTGCGGCGTTTGACAATTCGACATGATCATACAAAGAGAAGTAACAGAACATCAGACACATCAAAATTCAACATACTAAAGTGTCGGTTCTTCTTCTGTGTGAGAGCGAGAGGATGAATTGTTGTTACCTTGAGGGTGCCCTTGCAATGGTGGCATCTAAAACAAGCCTTGTGATAGACTTTGTTATCAGCAGTAAGTTGATCAACCAAGTATACCGTCTTCTCACACGCCTTACACTTCTGTGTTGTCCCTGCAAAACTCGCCATATCTCTTGGATCTTCCACACACAACAAATACCAAAGAAAGCTAAGACTTCCTCGAACACTTACAAAGTCTTCGATGCTGAGAAACAAGCAAGACTTTGTCTTCTAACTACAACAATTTTTTCTCTTTTTCAAATAAAGGGTATTGAGATTACGGCTCAGAAATATAGTGTGACAGTAGTTGAGCCTTGAATTACACTTTAGGCCAATGACAGGCGCTAGCTGTCGGCGTCATTGGGACCATTTTGTGATTTCCACTCGCATAATCATTGCCGTATCTGTGGTTGAATTACGATAGTACCCCGAGTTTTGAGACGTGTCATCTGACTAGTGACTGAAACAGAGCATTTTCTCTGTCTTCGGACAAAAAGAATTGAAAAACTCGGTACACGGATTCGGACATGTCTCGCGGTTTCAAGTGTAGTGGGTTATTTTAAAATAAGTATACCACTCTCACAAACAGCGCGCGTGTTAAATGTTTCTGCGTTTGTTGGTACTCGGCAGCTGTGCATAATCGGTAATCCATATCCTTAAGTGGACGTGTCGACACGTGCTTGGAGAGGAGAATGGGGAAAATAATCTGCTACCCCACGGTAAAAGCGTGTGGTGGGCCAGTGAGTTGTTCTCTCATGATGATATGATTCTCTTATTTTTTTGAATTGAATAAATTTTTTTATTTTTTTGGATTGAATTATATTTTTTGCTTTTTCATTATTGTCATTTTGTGTAATATCTGTCTGACAATAGCAGTGCATGCACGATCCAAACTCCTCAAAAATCAAAATTCAAAAAACTCACCTCAATTTCCTCCTCTTTTATTTATTAATTTAATTTTTATTTTCTGTTCCTAGCGGTGATTAAGGAAAATTGAGTCAAGATTACAAAGATAATTTACAAATAAGAAATAGAAACCCCAGTGAGGAAGAAGAATTTCATATATTATATAAAAAAATTAATAATTAAAATAAAATTTTCAGATTCGACCCGCCAATTTTTGAATTGAAAGCTGGAGCCGATCTTATTCACGAAGTATTTTTCGTACCTATCTTTAATCCCTTGGACCCAATTAGTGGTGTCCTTTCGCGTTTCCACAATATACCAAGGTATGAAAATGAATTGACCACTGTTGGTGAACGTTTTGATACAGTAAAATATCTGAGTAATTATATTCAGGTTCATTAATTTTTTTTACTATCAAAAAATTATATCTTAATTAGGAGTTTAATTCAAAAATTATTATTTAACTTATGTATTATTAGAGTGAGTAATATAAAGATAAATATATTAACTAGGGGTGGGCACCAACCTGCCCAATCTATGAAATTGACTCAACTTCCATAATTTTTTACAATTTAAGTTGGGTTGATAAAATATATGGGATGAATTATGTTTTTAAATTTCCAATCCGCGATGCTCGTGATTTGGGTTGGGATGAAAACTTTTAACCCAACCCAACCCACCAACTCAATATTTTATATAAAATTTAAAAAACAAAAAATCAATATAAAAGGATGAGAAAAGCCTCTCACATCAGCTACAACTTTCTCAATTACAATAACCATAACGAAAATTCTTTTAGTTCAAAATATTGCCGCACATACATAGAACACAACAAAACATCACAACTCGCAAGCCTTTTTGAATAGCAGCCCAACCGCTAAGGTTCTTACTTCTTTCTAATTTACTAATTAATTTTTGTTTCGAAACAAATTGGTCAGCTTTTTTTTGTTAAGAATTGATTTGGATAAAATCATTAAGTGCTCTATAATATTTTTTTATGAAACAAATTGGTCAATTTTTGGTTGTTTAGGTGTCAAGAACAAGCTCAATCGGATTGGCGCAAATATTATCTTCGGGAAAAAAAAACTTTTTAGCAAAGAGCATTGCTCTACAGCATATTTTTAGCAAACTTTTTTACTATGAAAATAAACCTTTGTCAAAAACCCAACTCAATCAATCCAATATGATCCAACCCACAATTTTACGGGTTGGGTTAGATTGGATTGAGGCATTTAACAAATTAGGTTGAGTTGAATTTTTTTTCAACCCATACTATATGTGGGTTGCAACCCCATAATATTAATGAAATATGTCAATTTTATAAAGCATTATTTTTAGCAAACTTTTTTACTATGAAAATAAACATTTGTCAAAAGTCCAACCCAATCAATCCAATATGATCCAACCGACAATTTTACGGGTTGGGTTAGATTGGATTGAGGCATATAATAAGTTGGGTTGAGTTGAATTTTTTCAACCCGTACTATATGTGGGTTGCCACCTGAACCGTGCCCACCCATAATATTAACCAAATATGTCAATTTTATATAGCATTATTTTTAGCAAACTTTTTTACTATGAAAATGAACCTTTGTTAAAAACCCAACTCAATCAATCCAATATGATCCAACCCACAATTTTACGGGTTGGGTTAGATTGGATTGAGGCATTTAATAAGTTGGATTGAGTTGAATTTTTTCAACCCATACTATATGTGGGTTGCAACCCAAACTGTGCCCACCCATAATATTAACAAAATATGTCAATTTTATAAAGCTATAAACATATGAAAAACCAAAAATATTTTAGCGTCAACAAGAAAATATTTATGCTAATAAGTTATTATGTACCCATAAGTTGAAAGATGTGATAACAATATTAAAGAATATTTTTACAATATAGAATTAATTATAATTATATAAAAATAAATTACTCAAAACTAAATTTTAAAAAACTAAAAACTTATTATAATATAAAATTTATTCTTATTTATAATTCGTGAGATCCAAATTCTTTATGACTATGTAAGGGGATAATTTTTTTTAAATGCAGCCAAGTACCCCATCACAAAATAAGAAAAGTATCCATTACTCTTGGGGTTTCGTTGGGGCTCGAAAATTGGTCTAAAACATACACGTCAACATTCACCAACTTTTCTAATCATATTATAGACACAACTACATGTTTCTTTCTTTCTGAGCACAGAGCTGTCATCAATTTAATTAATGAGAAATCCAGCAATAAGTTTCAGGCAGCTTAAGATGCATCCCCCAGATAGAAATAACTTAACACTTGCCAAGACGAGAAAGTGCTAAAATATTCATGAAACTACTATCCAATACTTATTGAACAAATTTTTATGAATATGAGAAGCAGGCAGTGATCAGCAGAGCAGCGAGTCTTACAGCCAAGTATTTCATGACAATATTTTTGATCTTATTTAAAACTCAGACAAAAACTACTAAAAATCTAACATTGATAAAAACAACTTCTGCAGACATACACAATCATGCACTTTCAGTACCCCTTGCCTGTCTCCTAGCTTCTTCTCGCATGACTGCTTTGACATAAATTTCATAGCAACAACCTGAAACAAAGACATAACAAAAGTTTTCAAGAACATTGGGAAGCTTGTCAAATTCAACATTCATAGTGATCTACAATATCGATGGCACATGGAACTACTAAGCAAAAAATGAAAAATAAAAATAAAATAAAGTGCTCTCAACCAATACCTTGTACATGAAGCATTGTCGCTCAAGATGAAACATATAAAAGTTTTTTTAAGCGTAGTTGAGAATCTGAAAAAGGTGTATCTTGGCCATGACTTATAAAATGACATAGGTATTACATCAGGTTCTAGTTTGTTAAGATGTTGGTTATTTTAAGGCCGAGAGAGAAGTCAAATGGATAAGCATTCGCAAAACTACGGTCCCAAATATGCATGATGGAATATTATGCCATGTCTTAACCCAACATGAGATGCTGCCCAATTTATGGTGCCACTGGTTAAATCCATGACCACATCAATCAAGAAATGCTTGAAATCTTCAGAGTTTACTTGCTGGAGCTAGTGAATTTATTATGCCATGAACTAGTGAGAGCTCACTAGTTCTAACCCATTAAATGTTCCAAGAAATAGCACACATACAAACATAGCACAATCGTATAGAAGGTGCACAATGAAAATAATATAACAAAGAAACTAGAATCGAGCAATCACCAAGCTTTCTCCTCAGAAAATCATTGTCAGTCTGTCAGAGAGATTGATTTCACACTATATCAGCAATTTTAGGGCAGTAGGTTAGACTTGCTGAGAAACATTCATTCAATCTCAACATGATATCAATGCACATATTGCCGACAGATACAGCAATTAGGCATATAAATTAACAAATGGGGTCAATTCCAAAAATTAAAACCCTAATAACAAAATTTCAGGCACCAATTGTATCATGAAATTCATGAGCATCAACTTCAAATGAAATGACAAAATTATGGAATCATTCACGAAGGGAAAGTAAGTGAATTAGTTACAAGAATCTCCTATAATTCAGACCAAGCTAATGGCAAACAAACAGCATTAGACTCATTCAGAAGCTAGTAGAACCTCATGTTAACTTATGACAAATCCATATTAATATATATTTTATTTTTTCTGTGAAGGGAAAAGTTTAAACGATCCAGGAGGGGAATCACTGTGGAAAATTCTCACGATCAAAGTGTCATCTTATCAATCTTTAACGTGAGTAAGTGCATCAGAAATCCGCACACCAGCTTGTTATGACACTATTAATGCTACATTACAAATACTTGGCTCAAAACCATTTCACTCGGCATATGCCAAAGTCTCCATTCTTACCTGCTACAACAACAATTGTGAGAACATCCCCCATCCTTTTCAATCTCCACACACTCTTCTTATGCGACTTGAACCTCTTAAGAACAGGATCATCTGCCAAAAGCTGCAGTGAATTCAACTCATTATCAAATGAGAGCACAACAAAACTTAACATACCGATCAAATTGGATGCACAGCAGATAAAAGAAAAAGTATACCCTTTTTTAAGGATTTTGCATCAGGAACACCAAACATAACACAAAAGCCAAAGCTAGTAACTTTCCAAGAAGTAATCATCTATCTACTAATTGACAAAACCCAGATGCTAAATTCTAATCTGGTCCAATAAATATAAAACAAACAGCCAAAAAAAAAAATTTCTAAGTGAAAATAAATCAAACAAACAATGAAAGGAAAAAAAACCACAAAAGATAAAATCGAAGAATGTCTTACAGCTTTCTCGCGAGGTCCCAGTTCGACGTGGTACCCACGACGCGAGAGTGCATCTTCTCTCTTCTCCTTTTAATTTCAGCAACGAATAAGTTAGCTTCGGAAACTTAAATCAAATCAAAACGAATAAGATCGATTGGTGATGCATTAGTTTACCTGAGTATGAGATCGTAAGTGAGAAGCAATAGAGGTTTTAAGCAAATATGCCATCTTCACAACACGATCAGATTGGCGCTGCTCAAGAGTCTGTCTTTTCGGTTTTTTGGGTGAAGGGACAATTTTGCATTGAAGAATAAATGTTAGACCCAGTTGAACACTTGAGGTACGAAAACTAAATAATTATTTTCTCAGAGCTCGTCCCTGTACTTTAATTTAATTTCACTTAGACCCAGTCTTTTATTTCTCTTCTTTTTGGGTGAAGCCCGTATTGCCACGTTGGCAGACCGTTTTTGCAACAAAAGTGTTATCATTATAATAGGCTGACGAAGAAATGATTCGTCTGGTACTCGAAAACTAAAGAACAGAAATGGCTGTAAGAGGAGCTGCTGCAATTGCATGCACCACAAGAGGAAGAAACCCGTTTGTCTCATCAGCAAATCATTATTTTTTTATGAGGTTTCATCACTCTCCTTCACGTTCGTTCCAAAGATTCACATCACATCCCGACCACCGTTCTGGTAATTTTTCTTTCTTTGGACTATGTATGCTTAAGAATTTGATGCAAATTTGGTTACTTTATTAAATTGTACCATGCACGAATTTTAATTTGTAGGATATAGAAATCAAATTCGTGCAATCCAGGGGGCCACTGCGGACCCCTTAACTTCCAAGAAAGAATATGATAAGGATCCATCACCAGAGAACTGGAAGATTAAAATGCTTTATGATGGAGATTGCCCTCTCTGCATGCGAGAGGTCTGGATTTTATTTGATTTATAGCTTATAGAAATTTAATGTTACAAGTTTTTTTTTTTTTTGATTTGTTAATATTCGTTATGTTATTGACAGGTTAACATGCTAAAGGAGAGGAATAAGCAATATGGGACTATAAAGTTTGTTGATATAAGTTCAGATGAGTACTCTATTGAGGAGAATCAAGGCCTAGACTACAAAACTGTATGTGATTGCACGTTGCATATTACTTGCTAGCTTATTTAAGCATTAATTTTTTTAGACATATTGGTCGTTCTAAGTTTCGTTCTTTATTCAGGTTATGGGAAGTATTCATGCAATCGTTTCGGATGGCACTGTAGTCACTGACGTCGAAGTAAGTCTCTATCCTTATTGTTTGTCAAATCTGAGTGCCTTAGCTGTTTTAATGGTTGGGTGTTTGCTGTATTATAATCTTGTTCTTTTGTATATAGATCTAAATGTTGCATACAAAAACTCTGCAGGCATTTAGAAGATTGTACGAAGAAGTTGGCCTTGGATGGGTCTATGCAATTACTAAATATGAACCTGTAAGTCTTCATATCCATTGTGTTGGTATGTTTATTTCAGAAACTTGGGTTTACCAAGAAAAATTGTTGGTAATCCCGTCTTGTTCTTTTTTTTTTCAATTTTTTTTTTTTAAATGGGAAGCATGGTATTTGCAGATTGCCAAAATAGCTGATTTTGTTTATAGTGTTTGGGCTAAGTATCGTCTTCAAATCACAGGTAAATTCATGCATTATAAGGAATTTTCTCATTAGAGTTTCTGAGTTGTTTTTATGTTCTTTGGCTTGCACGGCCAAGTATGATGCTATAGGTGCAGAGTCATTGGTTTGCTGCAGTAGCATGAGTTATTTTCTGAATCACTTTCTGTAACTTATTTAATCAAACATCACCAGTTTGTATCTCAATTGACCTTCAATAGACTGGATCAGTATCATTCAGTTTCCACTGCATATAATATTCAGCTTGCCCTATCTTAACAGCATGATTTCTCCTATTACTAGTCTGAGAAACTCCAACAGAAAATCTTGGTTAAACCTATGGTTTCTGGGATTGATTCTGTTTCCTTCATTAAAATTCTTATAATTCCTTATGCCGCTGGCCTATTTTGGTTTTAGGTCGCCCTCCTTTAGAAGAAATTTTGGAAGCACGAAGGAAGAACAAGGTAGGCATTCTGCACCTGCATAAATTTCTTTGCTTTTATTGTTCGATCTGTTAGCCCTTGTATGTTCTTCAATGTCTTTGGATGGCTTTGATGAGAAGATTTTTGTAGAACCAAATAAACATCTACCGAATAAAATAAAAAAACCAGTTCAGCTGAATTGCAGACTAGCCTATGATGTTAGTGGATTTTCACAGCAACTCCAATCATCAAAAGTTGCATTATAAATACAAAACTTTGAGAAAGATCACCCGTTAAATTTTAATATAGAAACAGAAATATATCAATAGTCTAGAAGTCATCATTTTAACACATTCAGCATGAATGTTATGCATTCTGCACTACTATGCCAGCTAAAGCTGTTTCTTGCCCATCATTCTCCATAAAAAATGCTTTAAACAGTCAATGGTAGAAGTGTTTGGTAATGATCAATTTTTGTTTCTTTACAGGGCGAAGTATGTGGAGACAACAAATCTTGTCAGATGTGAATTCACCAATTGATTGCTTGTCAACAGGATTTTGATAGTTTATTTTGTAAATTTCCAAAAGCTCCTACCTTACCACAACAAAGGGGGTATGCCATCTCCAATCTGATTTTGGAGAGCAATGTTAATGTTGCATTAAACATCTCCATCCTAAATAAAGGCTAGGGTGGTTACAGGAATACAAATGTAAAATTTTGAAGTCTCCGATACCATATATTTATGTTTATTGATATCAGTTATATACTTGATACTTCAAGTAAGTGTTTCAGTTATGCTTCGTGAACTAATGTTAATTGATCCGGCGTATATATCATACTCTAAAAAATAATGGAGACGAGATCATCTTATCTGTTGTGATACGTTTTTTGCTGTTTTTCAAGGTTTAATTAATCTACGTGTTCATGCGATACAATAACAACTCACCTCGTATTGCAAAAATAGTATCATTTTTTCCATTCTTCAGATGACTTATTTGAAAGTAAAATTCGTTGAGGAAATATAATTTATCAGCCAAGAACTTCAATTTAAACTTTTCCCATCTGCTTTCATCAACCTTACCACAAATTCATCAATATTCTTGTCCGAGCTTCCACCAGCTCTAACAGCTTTCTTGGCAAACTCTCTCCACTTAGAAACATTCCTCTTTATTTTTTGGCTTCTTTCTCCATCCATAACTTCATTTACGCACTTGTTCAGTTCTTCCCCAGTCACAATCCCAGCTCTATTCTTCTTAGCTCTCACACCGACTTCCCACACTTCCTCCACAAACTTAGCATTAGTCGGCTGGTCACTGAACTGTGGCACTGCCACTACTGCCACACCGAGGCTCAACCCTTCTAAAATTGAGTTCCATCCACAGTGTGTTATGAAGCAACCAACAGCTTGGTGAGCTAGAACCTCAAACTGGTTGCACCATCTCACTACTAATCCTGTTTCACCAACTGAATTCACAAACTCAACAGGCAGCTTGTTTTCATTCTCTTTTACCACCCATAAGAAAGGCTTTTCGCTTGCTTTTAAGCCCCGCGCAATTTCATCAACCTGATTAGCTGCAATGTCTGCCATGCTTCCAAATGACACGTATATCACAGATTTTTCTGGCTTTGTGGCTAGCCATCTCATGCACTGGTCACCGGTTGGTTCCCAAATATTAGCTCCATAAGCTGAATCTCCCGCAATTTGTTGGTCCAAGTAAGCTGATGGCACCAGTGGTCCAATCATGACCAGTGGCCAGAGTCCAAGCATGGCCCTCAGTAGCTTTTCAAAGTTAAAAATGCAATCCATAAATGAGAGAGTTAGCCAAACTAATGCAAATTAAATAATTAATAATTGATTGGTGCAATTACTAAATCTAAATTTTGGTAGGACCAACTCCAGACTTTATTCACTTGATATTTTCTCCTGATTGAACGTATTTTTAGTCTTTCAATTGATCTCTTTGTTCTTCACAAACAAGAATTAATCTAGGTCGTTTGCTTAGCTACTCTTAAAAGCATTGAACAAGAGACCGTGATTTAAATACCTCTTTTTCCAGCTCCTCAAAGGAGTTGCAAAGCACCCAGTCATTTTTATTCAAGCTGCCAAATTGCTCCAAAATTGCTGCCAAATAAGCAGGGTTACTTGCAGGTTGCGCTAGAAAACTCGGCAAGTCAGAAGAAGCAAGAGAAGGCAGGCCAGGCAACGTTACGGGCACTGTTTCTTGATTCACAGGCAAGGTCAGGAGACCGTGATTTATTTGCCAATACATGGAGCAAACAGAAGCAGAGTTAGTCATCATGGCAGCTCCATAAATGCCAAACTGTCTAGCTACATCAAGAGCCCATGTAAGCAATGAATCATATACTATGCAATTAACCGGTGATTCTGAGTCCTTGTACTTGAGTATGACCTCTGCTAAAGTTCTTGAACCAACTGTTTTGAAAGAGTCCAAATAAGCTTTTACACTTGGAGCTTGCTTGAAGCCGCCTTCATCAAAGCCATCGGAGATTGGCTCAACGCCTACTGTTGTCGCATGGATTGACTTGACAGTGTAATGGGTGGTGGCCAAGGTGGCTTTGACTCGCTTGGATGCTAGGCGTTTAGCAAACTGGAGAAGCGGGTTTATGTGGCCTTGGGCAGGATATGTGAGCACAAGTACATGAACCCTTTCCCTTTGGTTCTCCATTTGTTCTCTGTTTTGGGAGTCTGTCTGCTTTCTTTTTGGTGAATAGATTAAACGATACATAGACCTATATAGATGGTTACAACGGAAAATTTAGATTTAGAATTAAAAATTGGTTCGCTCTGTTGACACTAAAGCCAAAGATAAGCCCTATTATTTGAATTGACACAGTAGATTAGACTGCGTGGTTCGTTTTTCACACCCACCTTACCTAATTCTAAGTAGTCCAAATCATAATTGTAATCCATGGAAAACTTCGATTTAGAATTAAGAATGCGTTCGCCGTTGAAATTAATGGCCAAAGCTAAGCTTCATTATTTGAATTGACGCAGTATTAATCCTGAATAGTGCACTTCCTACTTGTAATCCGTTTCAAAGTACTCTTGCCACTGTCAGAAACACTTTCCTTGGTAAAACACTTGCTACATGATATGCATTTCAGAAAAATATTCTAGAAGACCCTATATTCAAAGAAAATGCTTTTATTCGAAAACACTTATCTCGACTCCACTTTCACGTATGCTTTTATTAGACGACACTTATCTCGACACCACTTTCACATACGTTTTTACTCTGGCCTTTCCAAACAGAGCTTGCTGGAAACTACCAGGGTTAAGGGTGGTTTCTTCTGGACATTATAATAATCAGCACATATAACATATCCTCTATGCTGAGGCCAAAAAAAAAAAAATAAACACTAAACTATTCAGCTAAGGATTTTTATAATCATAAAAGCTCGCCTTTATTATTGAGAATGCAGTCTTACAGAATGAAGATCCCACATAATAGACACTGTTTTACAATTTGTGCTTTCACACGAGTATTCAAGCCTCAATTGAAGCAACTTCCAAGTTCCTTGCTAAGTAACCCAGCCTGCTTCTCTGACTGCAACCATCTAAAAATATTTACAATTTTAACATGAGAAAAAGATTAACTTTTCCATCTTGAGCCAGCAGAGGCAACATTTCTTAGCTACTAGCTATATCTACACCTGATGAAATTTCCAGCTTTGTAGAAATCTACAACTGCACACAAAATTTAATCGGGCAGCACCCAGAAATTCTACATCTAGTATGATGATGAAACCAAATATTCACATCCCAGTAGGATATCTCTGAATTTCTCGAGTATGAATTCTTTTCAAAGTCACAATTTTCCTTATAGAGAACCACTTCAGCACACTAAACAGCTTGGTCCACCTCCTCTGAGCTTTTCCCATCGCAAGAGTTGTGGAGCGTGTCATTAGGAAGCCGTCAACAGCACTTTGTAGATCAGCTGGTGATTCTAAACTGAGATTCTGTGACTGGAGATCTGTATCAAAGAACCGCAGGTGATCCTCATCACAGAATGTTTGAGAGATGGAATCTGTGTCACAGATAAGGGAGTTGGCAATTTGGCCTGGATAACTCAAAGCTTGGTCATATCTAAGACCGTCTATCAAGTTATAGTCATCCAAACCAGAGACACCCCCAACTGAATAAATGGACGAAATGATATCCGGAGAAGCGGCATTCAGTTGGCTATAATCAGCACCATCCATCTTGTGAGAAGCCAGAATCTTGCTCCCATTAGAAATCTCTGTCATCGGCAAGCTAGATGTGCAAAGAGCATTAGATGAGTGTGAAGAGCTGCCTGTTAAAGAGGCTTCATCCTCAAAAGAGACAACTTCCTCCCAGTGTTTAAAGGCACATATTACCAAGTTCTGAGCTTCAGCCTGATGTCACAGTCAAACATAAAAAGTCATAAACAGAGAAGAAAGATTATATAGCTGAACAATAAACAAGAGACAAATGATCTGATGTGATAAGGAAAGTGTGCCTTTTGGGTTTCAGACAGCTTATCAATGGGAACATACTGGCATTCCGAAAGCAGTCCCATCACTTGCCCCACGACATTGAAGACCACACCAGATTTCTGCTGAGTACCAGGTGGACAGTACAAATACACCCTCTTATCAAGTACACATGTCCGAGCGTGCTCCACTGTGACTTCCCACATCTTGGTAGACATACCCGTACCAAGGATCTGCACACAAACCAACAAACAAATACTGCCATATTACTACTCCAAGAGTGTCAAACCCTCACATCACATCGCAAGCAGTCAGAGCCGTTGAACATAAATTTTAATGGAACGAGATAAAGCATTGATGTTATTGTGAGTTTGGTTTCATTTTCTCCACCAATTTAGACTCTCATCTGTAACGAACAAGATACTCTCTGAGCAGAGCAGTTGTGATTGTGCTCATGTGGGCACAAGGTTTCCATCTGAAAATTTGAGTGTTTTCACCAGGCATGACCCTTTGTTTTCCCCACAAGGCAAGTATGCCCCAATACTAATGCCAGGATGAAACCTCAGTCCTATAATTCTCCCTTGATCTTATTCAGCGGAGTTGCCAAAGGACCACAATTGGATAAAATCTTCTACAAAATGTATTCAAGATTATTTCCAAGACAAGTAAAACACCAAGTACTAAAGAAGGAATAAAGTCTTACATGCCGAAGCCTTGAAGGATCTAGAACAAGCAGGGTCAAGAAATCTTTTACGGTGTTGATACTTTCACGACTCAAACGCTTGTGGAAAGCTCCATCTTTACCAATCTTTTCCAATCTCCAAACTTCATCAAACAGAACTGGAGGGTGGTGTTTCTTATACACTGCAAACAGAAATAAAGAAAAATAAATTAAATTTCTATCACCTCTTTGTTCCACTGACTTGTTTTAACAAACATCACATATGGCAATGAATATGCTTGGTCTGATGCTAACATTTTCTATTTAAAAGGAAACCAATCATGAAAGTAAGTCCTGAAAATCACTTCAATATTATAAACGATTCAACTGTGCACAGAGTGATAAAATCTAATTCTATCCTGAACACTGTAAAAGAGATGATAAGACTTTAAAAGGAAGAAAGAGACATGGTAAAATTAAACAGTCACATCGTAATGCAAGGATTAACATCAACCAGTTATATTCTAACTACTTAACAATAAGTAAATAAATACGTAATCACTCACATTCTCCACGGTGATCCCTGACAATAAAAGAGTCAGTCTTTGCCTCCCGCACTCTAGTTTCATCAGTGTTATCGACAACTCTTGCTCCAAGTCTGAATCTGCGGCTCCTTGTCCAGCTTGAATTATCTGTAAAAGAAATCTCACCCACCGAACCAATACCTTCTTTAAGAGTCAGAAATGCATCCCCAGTAAGAAGAGGTTTCTTTCCCTCTCTCTCCCTAACAATGTTATTCTTAAACTCTTCAATAGTCCAATTGTCACTCTCATCACCATCAAAGTCACCCTCAAGAACAACTATTTCAACTTTGGCAGAGGATTCAGATCCAGAAGCAACAATCTGGCCAGTAAGAGTATCAACTAAAGCTACTTTTATAGTGGAATCGTCTCCCTCAATTCGAGCCCCAGTGAACACGGGAAGAGAAAGATTATTTAAGAACTGTAGTTGTAAGCTTCTTGATTCAGGAAAATGTACCTCTTTCTCACTATTCCTGAAAAGGATGCATTAGAGAACATTTACAAAACATTTTCAATGCCACAAGGTTAACTTCATTATCTTCCAGCTTTAATATCTGATACCTTTTCTTCCTCACAACTTCCAATGAAAAAAAAAAAAAAGTTAATAGCTATACCAATGAGTGTTGATCTTACCGTTTCATGTTGGCCAAATGCTTTTTTAGAGCCAGTTCAACTTCCTCTTTTACCTATACAAGAAAACACGAAATGGGGTCAGTTTAGTTATGTTGTAACTTTTAAAAAAATTATTGAAAGTCGTGCTGAAGAAATAATTAGATGTGAAGAGAATTAGTTAAATATTCAGTAAAATTTGTTTTCAAAAGTGCTGTGAGTTTTAAAAATACTCACATGTGTTTAGTCAATCTTACTGTTATCTGCTATAAAAATATAAATGATTGAATTAGACATAATGTTAGATAAAATTTATTTAAATATTTATAAACATGTATATAAAATATTTTTTATTATGTATATATAATAATTAATAACTAAAATAAATATTTTATATTATTAATTTTATATTTTTATTTTGTTATCATAATATAATTGGTAATAATAATAATCTCTTTAAAGTTAATGGCTTTATTTCTTAATTAATAAGGATAATTTTGAATTTTGTAATATATATGAGGATACATATCGAATTATATTAAGTATAAAATTAATTCTCAAAATCAGATCTTGAAAAGCTACTCCTTCCTTATTTTTCAAAATCTGCTGTGGGATAGGGTGATTTTGCCAAAAGTGATGCCTAAAAAAATTTACCAAACACCAAAATTAGCTTCTAGATTTTCAAATTCACTTTCAAACCTCCCAAAAGCAATCCCAAATAGACCTTTAGTCTTAGCATAACTAATTAAGTTCACGACAAGTATATTTATCACATAAACAAAGATTACAGGAATCTCACTACCAACAAAGGCTTTTGCAAATCAAATTTTTAGGAGTACACAGATCCCATGATGAGGGGCGGACAACATATAATTTTTTTTTTAACAGTCCAGAAAAATAATAAATAAAGATAAGATTTACTTGTTTAATATAAATTTTATGTTTGGGCCCCTCAGTTTCTATGCAATTTTGTTGTAGCCTACTAAATTTTATGATTTATCCGCTAAAACCTCATATTGGCCTCTTCAATTTTACAAAGTTTACGGTATAGCTAGTCAAATTTATAGTCTTTTCATTTTGGCCCCCCTCAAAGGCTCAAACCAAAATCTGGGTTCCGCCACTGCCCATGAAGAATATATTGTGCACACTATATTCTTTAACAACATGACAAATAGATCAGCAAAACTCAAATACAGTTTGATAGCATCCCCATTGGCCAAACAGAAGACACAAAAGATCTTTGTAACTTTGTGTGTGAATATGCATAAATATGATATATATGCTTTATATGATCAAATGACTGTCAGGCAAGCAGAGTGCAGCAATCATGAGGCTATATTCTGTACGACTGAGAAATCAACTTCATGAACTTGAATGTACACTATGATGAATGCTATCATCTGATTAATCCTTGAAACAGTTAAATTGACATTCTTGAGATAACATATTAAAGAAGCTGACGAACATATGGCTTTAATTTTTTTTAGACGTAACAGCGAGCAAAATGTATTGTGATAATCAAAGCACAATTATTTATCACAAACAAACTAAAATGATAGTGAACCATACCACCCTGCGAATCAAGGGCTCCAGAACTGGCTCCAGAAAATGCTGAACCGATTGTATCTTCATAACCTCCTGAACCACACTGAACACAGTCAACTAATAAATTAGAGACTGAAATAAGAGAAAATGAACCCAGAAGAAAAAGGCACAAACATGTTTCAACAGGCACTATCAAGGCATCAACTAAATAGAAGTGAGAGAGAAGCTGATCCGTTGATTTATTATTTACATAAACACAGAACAGTGGAGCAAACTTATTTCTGGCCCAACTTCAAAACCATAAAAATTACAGCACCTTGCAGCATAAAGCAGTAAGTATACATTTGCCTATACTCCACAAATTCATAATTTTCCAGTACACAAGCGGACCTGTCACCTGGCCCAGTTCATTTTCTCTCGACTTTGAACATTGGCTCAGTGATTTCAAATAACAGATAACATAGGCAGAGCACATTGATCAAAATTATTTAATTATCACTCAACAAGCAAATTCAGTTCCCTTTCCATCAATTTTCCACTGTGCAATTAAAACTTTCAACAATCTTCAGCTAAATAAGCCTTCCCCCAACTCATTTCTCATTCAAATCTAAACTATAAAAGAAAAGGAAAAATAAACTTAAAGAGTAATACCAAAAACAGTCAATAAGCGAGAAAATCAAACAAGAAAAAGGCAACTAACTTTTTAAAAGTATGCCCTTTTCTACGCTTATCCTCAGGACAATTCTCAGCTCTTGCCTTGCCATCTTCTTGCTGCCTCTTCTGTGACATATTTTCTTTTTCTTTTCTTTTTTTCTCTCTCACGAAACAGCACTACTCTGCGACTCTGGTGTTGGTTACGACCGTCAACACCACCGCCAAAACCAGTATCAACGACAACAACATCCAAGCCGACCAACATGCGCCGCAAATACGTTACTCACTCAAACTCACCACATGACATCATATATACACACTCCCCAAAAAAAAAATGACAGCGAAAGAGAATAATCCAAAATTAGTAAAAAAAATATATATATGTATATTATTTAATTGGATAACTTTTCAAATTGGTTTTGGGCCATCCACATCCAATACTTGAATTTGGCCTCGTCCGGGATGCTTCTCCTTCGCCTGAAACTCGAGCTCATCTCATCTCACACCTACTCGCGGCATCTTCTGGCAGTTTGGCTGAAAACACACCCCACCCCTCCTGTTTTTGGGTGCAAGAGATGCAAACTTCCAAGTGTTCTCTGTGGGCCCCTCAAAGCGCGTTATGGCGCTATGAATCTGTGGGTCCCCTGCTTTTACACGCATTCTTGGCCCTGCCTATTTTGCGGGTAACTGACTAACCCACCATCTTCTATCGCCTCGTGGCATTTGTTTGATTTATTATTATTATTATTATTGTTAAATTATTGGATAATCTGATTATTTTACGATTATCAGTTTATTTGTATTTATCTAATCGCATAAATAAAATCCACGTAAAAACCATGCGTGCGACTCTATTCTATATTTACAGAATTAAAATATCATCTATTCTTGATTTGGTTGTGATCCCCGTTCGCACATAATTGAATAATATTTTTTTTGTTATAAATATCAGTAAATATTGCTTACTCAAAACTCATTCCTTTCTAAAGTTACTGATGATTTTCTTTACCAAATATGAAAAGATGAAGCGACTACATTTAGTGATACATACACAAAAATTATTTTACAAAACAGTATAAATTGATGTGGTACATCTATTATTGATTGAATTAAAAATCAAATATGATAGGATCCATGTAATTTATTTTTATTTTTTATTATTCTAACCAACTAATTATGTATTGCGACATCAGTTTACATGTAATTATTTATATAATTATTTGTACCTCTATAATTATTCTATTTTAAAATAATCTTAAAATTAAAGTATTGCGACTTGCCATTTCACAATAATTACTTAAGTTTTTTTTTTTTTTTGAAAAGCACAACAATTGCTTAGATATGGCAAAATATTTAGGGTCTATTTAGGATTGCTGCTGTTAGGAGGATTTAAAATAATTTTAAGAAACTAAAAGTTAACTTCAGTGTTTGGTAATTTTTTTTTAATTCACTTTTGGTAAAATAAATCTATCTTATAGCTGATTTTAAAAAGTATATAAATTTTGAGAACCTATTTTACATTTAATATAATTCCACATATATCCTTACATATTTTACATGAACCAAAAGCTATCCTTAATTAACTAAGAAATTAAATCAAAAAATTTAAGATCATTATTATTTTGATTTATTTTTTCTTCATGCACACTCTATATTGCTGTTCTTTTTCTTCCTATTTACCTTCTATTTACCATCCCATCCAAACTTCTTTAATGCTGCAAATAAGATCACACTTAGGTTAGTATAGTAAAACTTTTATAATTTAATACTTAATAAAATAGTAAACTCTAATTATATGATAATTTTTCACGGTCACAATTTAGGTCAAAGGGCTAAATTAATAATTTCGATAATTTAATGTCTTTTTGTAAATTAAAAAAGAACTCTTATACAACTGCGCGGTCTCATTCATATAATAAATTAATAATCTGCCAAAGTTACAAATATAATTGTTATGATATTTTATTTAATAAAATATAACTCTATTGTTACCTTTTTTTTCTTTGAAATTTAAATATAACCTATTCTCATCTCTAATTTTACTTATTACTTCTAGAAATTTTGAGGTTGAATTCTAAAATTTGTAAGAATTTTAATTTTTTTAATTTTATTTTATATTTTGTGGATTCATTTATTTTTAATTGATTAGATTGGTAAAATACAATAAATTTTTAGTTGATTGAAATGTATGTTCATTGAGTTTATACACAACGAAAATATAATAAAAAATAATTTATTAATTAATTAATATCCTTTTAAATTAACAAATTTTGCATGGTCTCAATACTGTTAATTTATAGAGGTTTTAGAATATGTTTCATTACTTTATTATTTAATTTAAAAGTATTCAAAAAAATTTAAAGTGAACTTGTGTGTGTGTGTGTGTGTGTGTGTGTGTGTGTGTGTATTTCAAAGGACCATCTTTTAAACTTGGACTACACAAAATTGGTGTAATTTGATAGAAGAAGGAGTTGTTGTTGTTGTTGTTATTGATTTGAGATTAAGAAATGTAATAAAGTGAAAATATTATTTTTTTAGCTATCAATTTTTTATGTACAAAATAAATATATTAAATTGATATGTTTGTAAGGAAATTTCACTTGAAATTGTGACTATTTTAGCCATTTGAATTATGACTGTAATTTAAAATTAGGCTGAAGTTATTTAAAAAATAAACTCATTATTAAAATTTTAAAATTTAAAGATCTAAAATTACCCATATTAATCTCTTTCTGCTCTCACATTATATAAACTAAACAATCGATTTTACTCTATTTTGAATTCGTTTTTTTGCATATTTCTTTGTATATCATGATCTCTATTTCGTGCTCCCTATGTACAAGATTTTTTTATTGATATTTATTAATTTTTGTGTTTGGTAAACATTAATTTATTGATATTTATTAATTTTTATGGTTGAAAAAAAATTTATTGATTTTAAATTTTAAATAGTGGGTGTTGTTCTTTTTAGTTTGTGATATCAATTATTTGAAGCTGAAAGAGAGTATATGAATGAATTGATTAGAATGTGTGAAATTAAGATGAGAAAGAGAAGATAATTACGTAATTTTATTAAATACTATTGATACAATTAAATTCTTACTTAGAAAAAGGGTGTAGAGAATAAATTAATGAGTTCAATTAGCCTTATCCTTAAATTAACATATGCCAACTGCAGTCTGCATATATAATTGATATTAAAACTCACAATATTTTTAGAAATAAAATTTATCAAATGCTTAACTATTTTTCTTTACAGTTAATTATTTTTAAGAGATAGTTACATTAATTATTTTCAAAATTACAATATTACCAATCGGCCTTTAACTAAACGATTCACCAACCAACCTTAAAATTGTTGATCCAAGAGTAATTTCTTATGTTCCCTAATTATTTGATGAGCAACAATTGAATCATGTAAAGAAATTAATTTTGGATTAATCTAAGTTTTAGATAATATAACTTAACAAGACTCTAAATTATGATATTGTTGTCCGCTTACACTGCGCGAATGATCTTGGTCATTTTTAAGCACGGGCTCCACCCAAACAACCAATTATAAATGTCTCTATTTTTATTAGGATCATTAATTAACAATTTGAAATCTTCTCATTTACACTGGCATAAGTGACAAAATGGCAGAGTTTCAAAGGAGCCAATTTGTACAAACCGAAATCATAAATTGATATTGAAACGCAACCAAACCCTGCTATCAATGTCAATCGGAATCCACCCTTTGGGCTACTATTTGGCGGTTAATGATCATTGATCACAACACAAACAATCAAAGATGAAATGGCTTTAATCTTTTACGTGAAATTCAAGAAAGTTGGCCTCAAACTGTTGCCTTGTTGCAATAATGAGGAATGAAGATGGAAACAAAAAAAAAAAAAAAAAAAAGTGTTAAAGAGCAATTGTCAAATGTCATGAACATGAACAGCGGCAAAACATCAATGTCAGAAAAAGATTCAGGTAAAGATTCTTTATCTTTATTTCATCGCTGCACTTCCTCGAATCTTCCTCCGTCCATCAATTCTTTCTACAGGATTCAAAACCTTTTCCCGTCCGTGTAATCAAAGCATTTTGCCATTACCATTAGAATCCAAAATTGTACTTGGTATGTAATCAACAAATTGTTGAAGGTAATGCCATTTTATGAAACAATTTTCCCTGCGTTTTTCACGTTGGTATTAAAGACAGAGGGTCCAGCTATATTACCACAAGGGTTACAGGCCCCATTTTTTTTTTTTTTTTTTTTATATTTTCCTAATCCACCGTTAACATCTAACCCAAAATGAGTTTAATAAGCTAAGATACTTTTGTTGGGTGCACCGTTAACATCTAACCCAAAATGAGTTTGATAAGCTAAGGTACTTTTGTTGGGTGCACCGTTAACATCTAACCCAAAATGAGTTTGATAAGCTAAGATACTTTTGTTGAGTGCTGTTAACACTATAATCCATGATGTTTACTACAAATTTTAAAAAAAATTGAAAATTTTGACGCATAAGTCTATGATATTTTGAATTTTTTACGTCTAGATCTATCAACCCTATGAATTTCATTTATAAAACAACTTATTCTTATATTTTAATTAATACACTTTCTTATTAATTAATTAATTTAATGCATGATAGATGAATATGATTCTATATTAAAATACAAACCATATTTTATGATAAATATGAATCTAACTTTAATTTCACGTTCTTAAGTGTTTTTTTTTTTTTGGGTTTCATAATAATTATTTAATACCAGTTAATAACTTGAATATGCAGTAAAATATCTATTAATTTACCAATAAGAGCGTATCAAAAAATGAGACAAAAAATTTAATAACTTGCCTTTATTTATTCTTATATCTAGGAGTTTGATGAACAAGTTTATAAGTCTTTTAATAAGGATTTACAACCAAAGTCATATTATACTCCACACTTGTTTAGGAATTCTTTTCAACATCTCACGTTCGATAACTTTGGGTTAATAATATAATTTAGTTGCTAATTCCTAGAGAAATGGAATTGAAATGTGTAGGCTTCTAAATCATTTTTATATATTATTAAAGTAATTTAGTTAATAAAAAAAATAATTTTAACAATGATATATTGAACATTTAAGTAGGTGTACAGAATAAAATATTCTTTTAAAATCTTTGATGATGGGTGTGAGAATTTATAATAAATAAATAAATAAAAAAAGGCCCCAGCCATTGATTTTACTTTAAAGAAATAAAACAAGTAGGACCAATGAGTCAAAATTTAGGTCTACCGAATTCTTTTCTCTTAATTTTATAATGAAGTAGAGGATGCAGTGTCATTAACTCAGAAAAAGACGAGAAGAGGGGTTACTTGCCATTGTTGCCAACATTGTTTTGCCAAAAAGTGAAAAAGATAAGAATAAAGGTTAGATCAGATCGAGGGATTCGCGGTTTGGATTTTGAAAGCAATTTCGATTTCCTCTGTCAAATCAAGCACGGAAAAGGCATTTCACAATAAGCTAATGATCATTTCAGGACATGCTTCTTTTTCACGTTTTCCATTTTTATTTTTATTTTTTGACCGTAGGCCTCATATTTTATGCAACTTATTATGACTTATGACTGTGAAAAATAGGACTTTGAAAACAGCATAAAATCATGCTTAAGATACCTAAATTGTCATTTTTCTTACTTTCTTTTTGAATTATTTATATACATTATATAATTAGAGATTTATTAATATTCATATTAGATATTTACTCGGACCAATTACATTTATTATGATATATACCATAATTCAAGTATCTAACCTTATAAATACGGAGAGATATCTATCTCAACCTACAAACTAATAGAATATATGTTTATCTTCACCTAAATTTTATTTTTAGAGATGACTACATATTTTAAACATAGACGCCATCTCCTAATCCACCGTGCTAGATAAACAATCAACATTTTAGACGCTTAATTCATGATCGATTAATAGGAGATATATAAGTTAATTGTATATCCAGCCCAATAGATTATCTAGAGATATTATGTGTAAAATCGCAAAATACTCATTTACATCCTCAATTTGGATTTTATCTATCCCTCAACCTTTTAAATAGAAAATTTATTTTTAAAAAATCTCTTAAGATATCAACTATTTAGTTCATTTTTCCTTTTGTAAATTTCTATAAATTTATGATAAACTTCAATTTATTCCTAATATAAAAACAATATTTCTCAATTTACTCCTCTAAAAATGTGAAAATATCAATTTATCCTTTTTTTTTTTCAAAAGACAAGGGCAAATCAAAGGTGCACTGATAAATTTTATTTTTCTGTAAATAGAGATAAATGAATATTTTTATACTTATAAATTGGAGATTGCCATTTTAAGCAGGGGGTGAATTTAAGCTTATAACTATAAACTCTGTACGAAAAAAAAAAGTATATTAGACGTGAGATGATGTGACGAGTGACGGTTACGCGATGTGCAAGGCAATTGACATTTCTCGGCGGGGACCCCGGAGGCCTTTGTTGTGGGCACCGTAGTAATGGGCTGGTGAGGGCCCATTCGTCTTACAAGCATCACGTGTGTGGTTGGATATGTAACAAAATCAAAACACAATTAAGGCCGTGCATGATTTACCAAACACTCGTGGATGTCCATTAATATCGAAACAGCTGGCGGGACCCAAGAGCAAACACTTGACCATCTTGTTTTGGACTTGCCAACTGTCACTTGCTCATTGCCAGAATGCACTAATGACACAGCAAGTCGTGTCACAGTGTTTCTTCAAATGAACAGCGGACGGTGACTTCGTGTTACGGAGGATCACTGATCTGATCCTTATTGTTTCTTTCTAATCAAATAAATTTTATATACTTTTTATTTATCATTTATTTATTTATTTATTTTCGTCAAGTTCATATTTTAATTTTCTACCTTCCTTGGTATTTAAACTTGATTGACCATTCAAATAAGACACACTTAAATATCACTCCATCAAGTTCTTATAAGAATATTAATCTCATATTTTTAACTAGTAAACATTTAAATATATATTTTGATTCTTATAGAGAGATGACTAATCTCACCAATTTTAAAATAATGTCCAGAATGGAATTTCAATATCAATAATGAGAAAAAAACCTATGGTACAATTATAGTACCATAACACAATTATATCTAACTATTAGATGTATTTAAATTGATAAAATTCACTGACATCTAACAACTGAATATAACTATAACATGGTACCACAATTACAACGTAGCCTAATCCCAATAATAATAGTGACTTATAATACATAATTTTGGATTATTTTTTTTGGGCACAGGGAGATGATGTGGACAAATTAAGCTCGGTCAATTATTTAACACCCTATGACCCTATTTTCTCATAATTCGTCCCTGGAAGGCATAATTTTGATGTTAACTACTTGTGGTTTGATTGATTAAGTCGAGAAGTATAATGGAGTTCACTTTTGTGATGGCATGGATGTGGAACAACTTTATGGCATGTGATGGACTTTGCATTCACACAAATTATAATCATTATTAGACAGCCCATAGCCCACTTTTAAACAGTCGCACTTAGGTTACAAAAGTTCCAAGAGAAAAGAGAAAAGATATGTACAACCCAGATGGGTTTAGGCCAGTCTGGAGTCAGAAGCCCATGGGCCTATGGGCACTTAGTCCTGTTTCCGTGGGTAGTCATGTCAGTATAGCAACTCCCACAAAGCTCCCTGTTACCCGCGGTGCCAGGTGGCACGCACTTGCATCTTACACAACACGTGCCGCATGCTCTGTTACACAAGTTTGGCCTTGAGTGAAGACTGCACCTCTGTTTGCACAGCCCTCCACAGTCTACAGGGAAAACCCAGAAAGCCAAGATACAGAAAACAGAAAGCTCAGAATGCCGTGAGATTTGAGACCAAAAGTAAACAGCTCAGGAACTTTTGTTCCTGGCAAATTGGAAACAAAATATGGAAACCTTAACCCACCTAGGTCTTGCATAAGCCTTCTGGTTACACCTCTCACAACAAGCTGATAAAATAAAAATAAAAAAAGGGACAAACCGGCGTGTCACTTAATTTAATTGATACAAGAATATGCAAACATTTTAATATATTCAACAACTGAAACTGAAGTTCAAAAACTGTGAGGTATGTATGTGCCTGGCCAACACCAGCATGCTGGACTCCATCTCCATCATCTTCTTTCTTCAGAGTAGATGAAACCTGCATGCGTGAAGCAAGAAGCATGATATACAGCCATTAGCCATTAAATAAAGCAATATAAATGCGATAAAACCCATGTGTGAAAACGAACGAGAAAATTCAGTAGTTCACTAGCTATACGTAATATGTGTACCTCTGCAACTGCAACACAGAAGAGCAAAATCCCCAACAGAAGAAGCACGCGTACTGTCATCGCTGCTGCTGCTACTACTTGCTGTCTTAATTCCGATAGCTAAGTAGCCAACTGCGAAGCGCTATTTATAGCGGGCGATTTAAAGTGATTGGACTGGACTGCTCATTTTTTCAAAGAGCTGCATGTGGGGTCGCAATTAGGCGGCTAAAAAGAAAAGCCTCTTTTTTTAATTTTGTTATATCTCAAATTCCATGCATGGGTAGCTGGGCAAACAATACTTTTTCGTCGATAATGTACAGCCATCGTATCCTGAACTATTAAATTTCATTCCCTTTGATTTTCGCATAAATAATAAGGACCTTTGCTTACAACAGTTTTTGTTTAGATAATGGTACGCCTTCTCACTTTAAATATTTAATAGAGATATTTAATAATGATTGCATCTTATGTATTATTTATCCAGTGAATTGTAAAAATAATATATTAATAATTAATAATAAATTCAATTTAATATCTAAGTATGATATTAAATAATTTGTAGTTCATTAATAAATACAACTAAATATCTAAACTTAATAAATATAAAATTATTGTTTTCTTTAAAGGTTACAATATTTGTATTGTAGGTAGTTATTTCTAATGGATATCTTTCTTTAAAAGAAAAGAAGAAATCAAGTGCAAAGTTTTTGCATTTTATTTATTTATATAAATAATTAAAAAATGAAATTAGACTCTCGGTGTTTGCCGTAGATGTGATGAATAATAAGCAACGAAGTTGGTGATGTGTTAACATAAAATTCGCTTGAGGCCTCGAATAATGGATGGACTTTGGTTACTGAACCAGGATGAGATCAAACAGAATGCCTTGGTTGGCTGCATACAGCTAGGCGATAGCTGTAAGCCATTTAGCACTGCGCCGTACGGTGATTCTAACCAGTAGCCAAGCAAAATTGAAAAAGAGATGAATTTGGTAGCATGGTGCTCCGAAGTGAAAAAGACAAAGCAGTGAGAGTGAGTAAAAGTACGGTTACTTACTATCACCGTACCTGATTTGATAATGCTACTGCTTTTCCGGGCAAGGTAAAATACAATAAAGTATTTGAATATCATTGAGGGACCTGTCTATGTTACAGATTCGGTAACAAACATCTCCCGTCATCCCACCATCCGATTTTCTTTTGTTTAGTTTCTCACTCCACATCCAACCACATCCAACGGCTGATGCTGCAGTCTGTAGCTTACAGATTCTGTAACGTAGTTTTGTCCTATCATTGAGATATTATTAAGATGAAAAATGGGGGATTTTGTTTATACTACCTACGTTATTATTTTAACACACTAAAATAATAATACTGTTTATGTTATAATATTTTATCAGTAGTAAAATATTATTTGTTAAAGATAAACAACGGGGGCAGGTCATGATGAAGGACGACCAAATCAAGAAAGCAAACTGTAGCTGATGATGAGCTGTTTTCTTACTGGCTTTTGCTTGATCGAGCGGCACTGTGATTCCTGCTGCTCTATGTAACTTCACAGTTGTTGTTTTTGAACTCGTTATGTGATCACTGATGAGCGGTCCAGCTGGAGTTGTGATGAATACCACTGTCCTCCATAACCCGAATCTCCTCATTATTGTGGGGGGCTCTTTCTAGTCTCAATAAATTCTTTTTCTTCCCACTCACTTTCAATCCCTCGTAATGGATAATCGGAGACAATTTCCTTCCCTAATAATAATAACAACAATAATTGTTTGGGGTATAAAAAATAGATACTTAAAATCGAAGAGAAAGTTATCTTGTGGTATGTGTAAGTGCGGTCAATATTATGTGAGGAGACCATAATCAGGTTGCATGATTTTGGTTTGTATCTCAAATTGTTGAGCTTCATTTGGAAGTTCATCCGTAACGTATATGTATGTTCTGCTGTAATGTTTAAAGCACAATCAGACATTATAACAGTAGCTCAACAACTATACAAACGGATATATTAACTCTTAAATTCAAGTGGCACATTCAATTTGATAACGGCCGCGCATCAAAAGAACGAGTAATAACACGCAACATGCACAATTGTTTATAATAACTGACGGAAGATCTAGAAAAAGGGACCTTTTTTTTTTTTCCAGCTAAAGGAAAATTCTAGTGACAAATACAAAATACTTAAAATCACGAGTGGGACATTATTATTTTCCTTGCAAAAAAAAACTCAATTGCTAATTTGAGCGTCGAAAGGTTTTCTCTTAAAAAAATCTAGCACCCCCAAACATTTTGTTTGTTGTTGCAGATCAAAGGAAGTGCCAATACAATTCAAATTCCACTATAGCAGCAAGTGACAGCGCTTCATCAACACAAATTAAAGAGTTGACGAGACAATCTGCTCGCCATCTTCAGCTTGACCAAATTTTGGCATCGACAATAACAGACAATGATTTTCTAACTTCTATGGATTAAAACAACCATGTCTGTATTAACAAAATAAATAAATAAATAAAATTGTAGAGAAACCTGGAATTTGATGATATTACATTGATTCTTGCGTTAAGGATCACTCAAAACATTCAACGATATTATTACGTAGAATTTCAGTATTCCTGTCAATTCTCTTTCATTTTTCTGTTTATTTCTTTTTTTTTTGGGTGTTTTACTTGTTTACATACATGAAGAAAACCCTCTTTGAACAGAAAGAATTCCGTAAATTCCCGATCTGTAAAAAGAATGAGGTTATATTGTAATGGCAAATCATATGAACAACCACAACCCACAATAACCAGCCATGCTACATGTTCTTCGTCTACATGTAGTTGCGTCAACTCCACATTCTTCATCACCAAAACACCTGTGATCAGAGCGAGCATCAGGGATGTGGCAAGCACTCTTGACCTGTTGGCACCCATGTCCGCAATCCAAACTCATCGCAGGACAGACTTGCAAAGTCATTGCACTTGCTCGCCTTGCCTGCTTTTCGCTCTGCATGGTTATAAGTTTCATTTACTTAGTGCCCTCTTTGCCAAGTGAAATTGAAAGGATATCCAAATGAATCATGAAACATAACGAGATAAGCAGGATGAGTACCGGGAGAAAAGTCCAGTTACTTGGGATGTAGGCCTCTGGAAGCCTATCATGCCAAGAACTCAAAACTGGAAGTGGGTGACCTTCAGTTGTGAATACGTAATTTCGATCAACCAAAAAAGAATCATCAAAGAGAAGGTATAAGTACTTGCACCTGCCAGAAAAGACAGTCTTTCAAATGCAATTTACACCTCAAAATCAAAATTCTATTTCTTGTCTATTTCAAAAAAAAAAAAAAGACAAAACAAAATTCTTACGTTTCAGCGAGAAAGAAACTATGCTGATGATCTTCCAGTTGCATTGTAGTTACATCTCTAATGCTTGCAAATCCCCCATCCACTTTAGTGTATGAATTAAGAGAATTGACAATTGATTCACCGACTTCCAAGTACCAAGGATCTGAAAACACGTCATGGCAAAGAAAAAAATAAAAAAAATAAAAAATAAAGATATAAATGCTGAGAAGGCATGAAGGTAAACTGAAGCTGAACTTAGGTGATGAGCCAATGTTTCTTTAGCCACATTATAGCCAAAGAAAGGGGGTCAAACAACCTGACTGGCTAACAGTTTAAATTAGCAAATAGCATTCTAATACCAGATGTCTCTGTACTTAAAAGCAAAAATTTCACACATTCAAAAGAAATTACTTTGAATAAGAAGCCTCATACCTTTCGTTGCTTGATATAGGTAGAAAGTAGATTCTGCCAACTCAGGGCGCAAAGGATAATACTTCTCAGTAGGATGTAACATTAGATGGTCCAGCAAATACCTAAAAGCTTTGCTCAGATTAACTTTCTTAAGTTAAAACATGTAGAACTGGATTCATGAACCAGCTCAGAAACTATAACAAAAATGCAAGTTTTGCACTCGTAAAACATCATACCTTTCTGGTAGTACTCCAAACTTCTTCCAAACATGAACGAATTCACGATGTGATGAATTGGCAGCAGCTATATCCCCAACAAGAACCTAATGCAAGAATTCAAATACAGAGGTCGAGGAATTCATCTCCATTCCAGAAACATGTGAACTGCCTTCAGAAGCTTACCTGTAGACCAGGCCAAAATGCCTGAAGACTTGTAAGCTGCCAGTAAGTTGCTTTTCCATTCCTCATATCAGCTTCATGGTACCTAGATAACGGTAATATGCATCATATTCGTATCAGACATGAAGAACCCTCCAAAGTGATTTGACTATCAAAGTTAACTATCCTTTTTCTCCTTAATAATTCAAAATTCATCTCTGATGTTTCTTATTATTCAGCCACATATTACGGCAATGAATGTGAAAATTCTGCTCAGACAGAATAACATTGATCTAATTTGAGAAATTATAGGAAACCCAGATGCTGATAAGATTTAGATTGATAACACTGTATGAAAAAGATACCAGGCCCAGGAAGGGAAAATGTAAGTCGGTTGTTGGACCAATAAATGTAGGGCTAAAAAGAGCCTATCTAAACTTCAAGGGGAACATTATATGTACTCAGCAAGTACCATGGGCCATGTCTGAAATATTTCTGTACAGCAAGATATGCAGAATGAAACATTCTCCAAAAGTCCTCCTTCCCAAAAAGAATGTGAGCTTTGAATAAATACTCATAGAATGAATCAACCCCTTCAAGAATGAAAGTGAAATTCAGCATGAGAAACATCAAGATAATTAAATATCATATGTAATTAACAAGCATAAAGGAAATTTGGACAATTTAGTAAACAAGACTAGGTAAACTTAATGGAGCATATTAAAGGCAAAGACACATACCAGCCCCGATACCAGAGGAGTACTCAATCCATTCCCCAGTTGTCACATCAAGTGTTGTTCCTAGTAGATTCAAAGAACTCCGCATGCTCCACAACCGACGAAGAGCTCGTAAAGCTGCTGATTCATAAATGGGATCACCTGTTAATCGTGATAATGCTCCCATTTCAAGAATCAGTGAACCTGAGTTCAAATACAGAAATCAACAAATTTTAGGAAGAAGACATTATCAGATGACCCCATCTTAAACCGTGAATGATAAGCTCCTTACCACACCCTGAGGTGCTTGTTTCGTTAGTCTCATTCTCCATAACTCCATACTGTCCACAGAATTTCGCATTGATGCAGTCATATATCCTTCTTACAACAAAACCAGCAGATATACTCATACTTCCCAATAACAGTAAGGAAACTCTTATCAAAGTGATTATGTGAAATGAAAGTAAGCAATTCTCAGTCACAATTTAAATGCAACACAGACACAAAAGGGTGTTCATGCATGAATTCTCAGCTTTTCCTGAATATTTTAGCCATTAGAGGTTGGTTAGCTTTGGCATTTTAGTTTCTGAAATGTAACCACCAATACAGATTGTTCACTATCGTTCATTTTAAAGAAACCCAATTGTGAAATATGACAACAAGGTTTCCATGTCCAAGTCTAAAAGGGTATTCTATGGGAAAGCTTAGCCATAATCAATCACCGTGTTTTTTGAAATCATAACTCTAAGCTTACATTGAAACAAACACTTACAACAGTATTAGTGCAAAATATAGTATTTTGCCATGTATTTCATGGTGCTAATAGAAAATGGGCGAGTTCCCGTTTTTCTTTCATTCAATAAATTTAAATTTCAGAAAGCCGATAATAAAATTAGACATTTCATATGCGTCATGCCATCCTTGGTTTAAGCAAATTTTATGCGGTACCTTTAAGTTAATCCATGCATATGGTAATCCGGTTGGTGTATCAAATGCAGGTAGAAAACGTCGTCCTAAATCTTCAGCGAGGGTCAGCAGCTGATTCTTGTAAGATCCTTGTACCAACCTGTTTGCTGAATCAGTTGCAAGAATATGCGCAGAAACAAGTCCTCCAAGGACTCTTATGTTGCACTGCATTACAGAAGACAAATAGAAATGAAAATCACCAGAAACTTTGAAAGTAAGTTGATGGCAGTAAGTGTCTCTCCTTGTATCCGAAACCCTCAGCCTTGTTAAGTTATAACCATAATTATAGCATGTTACACAAAAATCAAACAAAGCTCAACCTTGGCATAAAACCAACTTAACTTTCCAAATTGAAGCTATGGTTAAATGATTAAACTAAGTACCTCGAAAAGATTTATCCTTGCATCAACATCAAAACTCAAATTTTCTGAAAGCCAGAGAACTGCCCTTTCAAATTCTGTGTTGTTACCCATGATAACAAGGCTACAAGGGACAGAACCTGTGTTAGATCAAAGATATACATACATTTAGCAGAAATGATAATTAAGGGATTACAAACATGCAAAATTTATATAACATAAAGTTCTTGCTAAAAGTATTGAACTATACCTGGACAAAGATTCAATGAGAGTAAGGGCAGATCCATTGTAGTGTTGCGGCAAGTGTTCAAGCTGTAAATTAGACAATAGGCTATTACTTTCCTTTCGCCTGACAAATATTTCTCTCAATTAACAGATAATCACCTTCAAATTTCCAAGCTCACTTAGAGAGTCTGTGAAACTTTTGGAAAGAGGCTTTAGCTCATCATGCTGCAAAAGAGTAGACTGAAATTCAGCATCATATACAAACTAAAATACATGCTGTTCTAATATGATCAATGAAGAACGCGAACTGACAGGGAATGCATGTGTCAAGTAGTTTTCATACGCATGGTAGAACCTGCAAAGAAAGTAAAACAAATAAAGTGATTTATTAGCTCTCGATTCTAAACAAATGACATGGAATCCTGTTGGAAAGTGCATTATGTTAGGGAAACAAAAAAAGAAAATTCTTACGGATCAAAAGTAGCTATAGTAACCTTCACGAAGTGAATATGTAGCTACATTTCAGTGACAAAAAACCAATAGTCTACCTAGTATAGTTTCTTTTAAGTGCTTTCCTAAACTCGACAGCAACTAAACAGAGGGTCGAGATATGAATTCTAGTCCTACAAACTAATTTATCCATTTATATCAAACACAGGATTCACTAGTCACATTATATTCCTCATTCCTAAACAAAGATGATCAAAACAAACACAAGAGCACAAGCATTTACAATCAAACTAAAATGCAAAGAAATAAAATAAATAAATAAATGAAATTTAGCAATTTTAACCCAGAGGATCATCAAGAAAAGTACTAAAACTTACATGTCGTGGACTTTCTTCTTCATGTGTCTCTTCTTAGCTGACCAATACGAGGAATCAACTTCGGACACAGAAACTGGGAACAACGAAGGAGAGATCACGAGGAAGACGAGAATCCATTTTACAACTTGACGCGGCAACATGGTTTTAAGTAAAACTTATGTTAAGTTACGGTTCTGTGTGAAAGAGAAATTGAGAAAGACAGACAGGCGCCTCGAGTAGGAGGTGGGTGAGCATAGAATGGATCTGGTGATAAAGAGTAATGGAGGAATCCAGGTGAAGTTGAATTTCAAGTTTAGCTATTAGCAATTAGCAACACCCAAGCGGTCTGTAAGTCTGAGTCTTTTCGCTTGTTAGTCACCAATCAGATCTCGTTTAAGCTCTAACTATGACGTGGTTCAATTGCTTGTCGACCAATCACGTGATAAGGAACATTCGTCTCTCTCTCTCTCTCTCTCTCTCTCTCTCTCTTCTCTCGTCACTGGATTGTAAGGATTGAAAATTTTGATTCTCGAGTGTGAATTCGCCGTTGGGTGTTTTAAGACTTTAGCCCAAAATAAATAAAAATGTCGTTTTGTGTTTTGTCATTTGGTCGGGTGTAACTTTATTTATTTCTTATTCAATTTATTTCACCAGGACTGAACTAATGGATTAAAAATAAATTTAGTTTATGGGATTAATAATCTTTCATCTATGCATCGGTTTTGTTGGGATTAGACTCTAAAATAAAAATGTTTTATTTATTCATAACATTCTTCTTCCATTTGTTTATGATTTACTTTAAATTATTTTATTAAATTCTTTTTTATGGTCTAATTACATTTGTACATTTTACTTCTATAAACTTGTGAGAGGACAGGGTACAAGAATTTACTAATGAAGGAGTAAGGAGAATACAACCATCAGACAAAAAAAAGTTAGTAGTACGTCAAAGTACATGAAATTTTGAGAGGGTAAAAGCTCTTAACACATGCCCTTATTACATCCTCATAGTTTGTATAAAAAAATGCCTTAACAATCTCCCTGTCTCCCAAAAATTTGCCCAATTGGACATTGTTACCCCTAGTGAATTTGGATCATCCAAATCAATTTTGGACATGTATAAACTTCATATCTATAGGGATTGAAATTTAAAAGTGTAAAAACACTTCAACAATTTGAACTCTAGAATTCACAAAAGGAAAGTTGAAACATACCTAAAATTCTCCTTAATTTAGCTCTTATTCCACAAGCAAACCTCAAGGTTGTTCTTATAAAAGAGACTTCGATGTTCAAGTCAATTTGCATCTCATTAATTTTAGAAGGACTTTGAGTAAATAAATATTTTGGATTTCCCTTAATCTAGCAAGAAAATAGCCAAAAGCCCCTTTCTCAACCTTAGCTTTTGGCCCTTATTTACATATCCAAAAAGCAGACTTGGTGGGAGATTTTAATTTCTCGATCTAAATCTCTTCAATCTAGATTTTATAATCCACTTTCCGCTATTTGATCTATAATTGAATTTCATTTCACTTTCACTTTCGGCACGTGGTTTTGTTAGTAATCACATGCCGCTAGTTATTATACTTTCCAATTTTAATTTTACGACCTGTTTTTATATTGCACATTTATCATCATGTGATTTTTAATGTAGTCAATGTGTCCAACTTTGTTTGAATCTAGATTTAGAGTATCTTCGCTCGTTTTTTGGTAATTTTAAATGGTTCCTAACAAGTGACTATATATATTGGCTCCAACAAGAATGTAATGGGAAATGAAGTTGTGTTTTGTACATGTCTAAAATTAAATATATGCGTACCATCGATTTTTCTTTTAAAGTGAAATTGATGAGGTGCATTTATGCTTATAAACTTAATATACTTTTCTAATTTCTCATTCTAACGCGAGAGAGAGAGAGAGAGAACAGGTCAAAAGTATCTAAAAGTAAACCTTAAGAAAAAAAAAAAAAGCAAAGTGACCATCACCCAAAAATAGAAACGAAAAAAATTGAAACAAATCACATTAATGCACAAGAGACAAAGACCGTGCAAAAAATAGCACGGAAACAAAATTCCCACAAAATCAAAGAATAAGTCTCCTACATTCTCTCCCATCCACAGCCACGCACAGCTTCTTCGTCTTCATAAATAAGCTCCACGCTCCCATGTCTCAATCATCACTTAACTGTGTGGCAAAGAAGCCTGGGAAGGAAGCAGGTCTCTTTGCCCTCTCCCCCACCCCATTATAATTTTTCTTCCTTCACTAATAATTATTTTTAAAAAAAAATCAATAATGGCCGTGCTTCCTATCTCCGTTATCTTCCTTGCATTTATCTCCATTCCCTACTCCATTGCCAATCCTAATTCTCCCAATGCCAGTCCCAAACCGAGTCCTGTAGCTAGTCCTAAGCCAAGCCCTCGTGCTAGTCCCAAACCAAGTCCTGTAGCTAGTCCTAAGCCAAGTCCTCTTGCTAGTCCCAAACCAAGTCCTGTAGCTAGTCCTAAGCCAAGTCCTCTCGCTAGTCCGAAACCAAGTCCTGCAGCTAGTCCTAACCCAAGGCCCCTCGCTAGTCCCATGCCTTCTGCTAAGCCGGCCCTCCGCGCGGACTACTATAAGGCGACATGCCCAGACTTTGAAAAAATCGTCCGTGAGTTCGTGCACCAGAAGCAAACACAGAGCCCCAGCACAGCTGCGGGTGCCCTCCGGGTTTTCATGCACGACTGCTTTGTGGACGGGTGCGATGGGTCCGTCCTCATCTCGTCGAATGCATTCAACGTGGCGGAGCGTGACAGTGACATCAATCTTTCCCTACCCGGCGACGCATTTGATGTTGTCATCAAGATAAAGAATGCCCTTGAGGATGCCTGCCCTGGCGTGGTGTCATGCGCTGACATCTTAACCGCCTCCACTCGTAACCTGGTTGTTATGGCAGGGGGACCTCGTTTCAATGTGTCATTCGGCCGCAAGGATGGGCTTGTCTCTCAAGCGGCCAGGATCCCAGGGAATTTACCAACCAATAACATGACAATGGACGAAATTCTCAAAATGTTTGCAAGCAAGGGATTCTCCATTCAGGAATATGTTGCATTGATGGGTGCCCACACCATAGGTTTCGCTCACTGCAAGGAGTTTTCTGACAGGCTCTTTAAATTCGCCCCGAATCAGCCAACAGACCCTGAATTGAACCCAAAGTATGCCGAGGCTTTGAAAGCCGCCTGCAAAAATCACGAACAAAACATCACGATGACTGCTTTCAACGATGTGATGTCACCTGGCAAGTTTGATAACTCTTATTTCAGGGGTTTGCCCAGAGGCTTGGGGCTGTTGAGAGTAGATAATATGCTGGTCAAGGATCCTAGGACCAAGCCCCTGGTGGATCAGTATGCTAGCAATGAGGTTAAATTCTTCGCTGATTTTGCTGCTGCTATGGAGAAACTTAGTCTTCTTGAAGTCAAGACTGATCCCAAGGATGGAAACGTCAGACGCCGCTGCGATGCTTTCAATGATGCTTAATTATTAATTCTCCTGCTAATCCTATGCATGCATGCCTACTGCCTAGACTCAATGAATGGATTGCATTTCATTTGTTTCATCATTTTGCCTCCTCCTAGCTGCTGCTGCTTTTTGTTGAATTTTCTTGCATCTTTCTTTTATAATTCCCTCGGGTGATATGATGTCTTAATTATTTCATGATCTCTTTTCTCATATATATTGTCGCGAGGATCGTTGTTGATAAAATTGGCCCATCAATATAAGATAACAAAACTTGTGGGGGGTAGTTCATATATAATACAAGATTTTTGTTTTGTAGTATATGATGAATGATATATCAGTAATTGATTAAAATAGTTACCCATCGAGTGAGAAGAAATCCGCCTTCATCCTTATCATTTTCACTTGGGTTTACGTCTTGCTCTTGAAGTTCCAATGCAATAGTAATTAGTTTGGTACTTGATTGGTTTCATGAACAAAAAGGAATAACTAGTGTGAAGACTTGCAATGTGTCATCATCTTTGTAAGTGCATATTCTTTTTCTCTCTTTTTCTTTTCTTCCCCCTTGATCTTTTAACAATAAAGTGGGAATAAAGTTCAAAGTTGAGCTTATCCCTATTGTTATCTATTTTATATGAAATTATAAATAAGAAAATGAATCCTAAAACGCCAAAATCCAATCCCAAATTTTCTTTTCCTCTCTCACTTTCTTGAGAGTTTAAAAGGTCTAGAGAGATTTCTTCTCCCCGGATTTTTGATTCCTTGGAGGGTTTTTTTCTTTACCTTATATATATATATATATATATATATATATATAGATCTGCAAGTTTTATGTTTTAAATATGTGGGTTTTTTTTTTTTTGGGGATAATTTTCAGTGTTCTAATGATGTCCAATTTAATTAGGGTGTTTGATATGCAGGATAAGATTATATTGGATTAGAAATAATATGATAAAATATGATATCATTAGATTGGATTATAACCGGTACTATTTTGTGTTTGGTGTAATATAAGATTGGCCCCTAATTGAGACCAATTAAAACTATTATTTAATCGAAATTACTAATATATCGAGTATTAATTTACCGATCTAATATAAGAAAAAATAATCAAAGGCTAGTGCAGGGAGTGCCCTTTTCTTTAAATTGCAATTTTCTCTTTTTCAGCTTGTTCGTAGGGGCATTCTAGTAAACCCTCCAAAATAAACTTCCGTAGGCAGGACCAGCGTTCATACTTATTGCACAGTTTTGCTCCAGTTTACTTCCAGAACATTTCTGTTTAACCGTTGACTCCATGTCTCCATTGCCGGCACACAATTGAAAACTTTTCACTTTATGTTACCTCCCTTGGCCCTTGGCAGAATGTTACCTCAAATCCAAAATGAAGGAAATTTAGATCTATTTGTAATAGATGTATGTAATTTTAAAATTCTAAAACTAATTAATTAATCATCTTAATTAATTAAATTTCTAAACAAAGAGACGGTTGAAAAAATTTCCTAAATAATTAAATTAAGTATGAAATTAATAAACTAAATTAATTTTCTAAAAATATTGTTCATAGTCACTGTTCACTATACTATTTATAGTTACTGTTCATCTACATTAGAAAATATTAATTTTCAAAACACAATAAAATTGTTGAAATTAAATGACACATAGACTTTTGAATGATTCGGATTAATCAATCCTACATTCACGAGGTCACGCCCATATGGAAAGTAATTCACTATGTTAAGATGTTACAAACTATAAATTTACTAAACTTAAAACTCTCACTTATAATTTATCACCATACAACTTACTCAACCTTAGACTAAATTTGCTTCTCTTGAATAACTACTACCTCTCTTGATCCACGATCTTCAAGGCACTTCACAAAGTGATAAATATCAATTCTTCAATGTCTAGTGATCTAAGATCCATAAAGACTCTCCACATGATGAAAAGAAATAGTCTATTTACAATACTTTGAATGAAGAAGATAAGAAAACAAGTCAACACAACATCATTTGTCAAATCCGAATTCTCCAGAGAGGAAGACGAATTTTACTTATGTGCTTTATATTATGTGTTGTGTTTCTTCAATTGTGAAATATCTTTCTTTATATAGGCACTAGAGTTTCACAAAAAGTACAAGTTTCAAAAGACTTGAATTCTTTCCAAATAAAAGTTTTTTTTTCCTCTTATAATTCCTATGAATCTAAATGAAATAAATATGATATTCTTACCTTACTTGTCTCCCAAGAAACATCTAAAATATTTAATAAACTTCATGTTTAAATCAACTTCTCGCTCTAAATAAACCTAACGCATCAACTATGGAATCACGTTATTAATTGACTTGCAAAATTAGACATCTAACAAAATTAAGAAACAAATATTCCTAATAAATTAGAATTTCACTAAATTAGGAAATTAATAAATTAATTAATATTACACGATCTACAATAAATAAAAGTTCAATTTAACTAGATTTGACATAAGATACCAACTCTATAAATAATAAATTTAACAATCTCCCCCATTGGCAAAAGCAATCCTACACAAGTTTTCAATGAAATCTTGGCGTTAAAACATGAATCTGAAACAAGCACAAACAACTAACCAAAATAATCGACAATTAACATTTTATTTTATAAAAAAAACCAAGGCAAGAATTAAAATAAAATACCGACTTTATTGATCAATAAATTGCAAGGCATCATGAAATAGAAAATCAAGATCAATGAAAAGATAAATTCCCCTTAAGAACTAGAAATTTGAATATCTAAAAATTCTTGAACAAAAATAAAATCACGCCTTAGAATAGAAATACTACTCCCCCTAATTTATTGCATCATGCAATTGAAGACTTAAAAACAAATTACTCCCCCTCTTTTGCCAAAATATTGCACAAAGGAATAAGTATAGCATGCACTTCGCCGAAACGAGTAGTGGGGGTGGCAATATCATGACCTTGTTTTAAAATTTTAGCCTCAAGACAGACACGGTTGAGAACAAAATAATTAAAAGCATATTCACCAGGGTCAAGATAATAAATATAATCAAATGGAGGAGAAGTGCGAACAGAGGCTGCAACTAAGTTAGGAAGATAAAAAATAACACTTGGACGAGTGCCACTATTGATGGCGTGTGCGAGGGTAGCTGCTGGTCGGTGACAGCAAAAGGAACAACGGCAGTGACGGTGACCCTAGAGTCAAAGTTAAGACTCTCGTCACTGGGATCATTTTCTATGGAATCATTATCACTTAAATGCATGAATTCTTTAGGAGGTACTTATCCAATATTAGGACCAAAATCCCTATCATCATTAAGAATATGAATTGCATGAGGTTGGCTAGATCAAGGTAGGGTGGAAGAGTGCGACGACACTTGGAATTAGTTTGAGCATGAAAGCTCTCACATTTCTTAAGCTTAGAAAAATTTTGAGCCATAAAAGAGAAATAATAAAAAGAAAAAAAATTAAGCAAAAAGAAGTAAAGCTTCTGGACTAGTTAAAAAATATGAGGTGGAAGCCAAAAGCTCGAGTGAAAAACAATGATTTTATAGGCTTCCTTATATAGACGAGCTAACCTAGTTCATAGAGGAGTAGAAATCTTATATTGACAAGGAAATGAGTAAGAAAGAAAATTTGTATCCAATTTAAAACATCATTAATCATAGATGACGTAAAAGAATAATAAATAAGCATAATCTAACTCAAATAAGTAAATAATATTAAGAAAAAACGCAAAAACTAAATGATACGCATGATTTTATTTTTTATTTTTGGAATAACAACACAGTGCAAATAAGTGAACTTCGAAATTAGACTGAAAACAAATTGAATAGAATTAGAATGCGACCCATATACCGTGGAAAAGCTTTTGGAATAAGCTTTTCACATAATTTTATAGAACTAAATTTAGAATTTTGTAGACAAAATTATGACCAAATGAATGCAAGCTATTTAGTTACGGGCAAAGCTTTTTGATGCACTTAACAAAACAAAATAAAGTTTTGCTTCAAAGATTTATAACTTTGAAACAAAACCTTAATTTTGTTTTCTCAAGTGTATCAAAAAGGTTTGTCCATCACAACTAAACAACTTACATCTTTTGGTCATAACTTTATCTTCAGAACTCCAAATTCAGTTATGTAAAATTTTGAGAAAAGTTGATTCAAAAAGCATTCCCACAATACATGGGTCGCATTTTAATTTCATTCCATTTGTTTCTAGTTTAATTTCAAATTTCACTCATTTGCACTATATTATAATTCCGAAAAATATCACGCGTATCGTTTAGTTTTTACATGTTTTCTTAATATTACTGACTTATTTGGGTTAGATTATTCTTATTTATCGTTCTTCTACGTTATTTGGAATTAATAATTTCTTAAATTGGATACAAATCTTCTTTCTTACTCATTTCCTTGTCAATATAGGATTTCTATTCCACTTTGAACTAAACTAGCTTCTCTATATAATGAAGCCTCTAGGATCATTGTTTTCACTCAAGTTTGTAGCTTCCTCCTCATATTTTTCGGCTGGTCTAAAATCTTTACTTCTTCTTACTTTTTTTTTTGTTTTTATTATTTCTTTTCCATGGCTCCAAGTCTCTCTAAGCTTAGCAAAGTGAAAGCTCTTATACTTAACCTAATTTCAAGCGTTGTTGCACTCTTCCACTCTACCCTTGTTTTGGTTGTAGCCGACCTCATGAAATTCATATTCTTAATGATGATAAGGATTATGATCCCAAATTTAGACAAATATCTCCTGAAGAATCTATGCATTCAAGTGACAATGATTCCATGAAAAGTGATATTAGTGAAGACAATCTTAACTCTGGACCTTCCCCCTATAACCCTAAGATCACCATCATTGCCGCCGCTGTTCTTTTTGTTGTAGCCAACCACCAACTGCTGCCGCACGTGCCCTCATGCACCGTCAATAGTGGCGCCTATCTAAATGTTATTCGTGATCTTCCTAACTTTATTACGGCCTCTATTCGCTCTTCTCCTCCATCTAATTATATTCTTTATCCTGATTATGTTGAATTTGCTTTTAATTATTTTGCTTATGATCTTGTTTGTCTTAAGGCTAAAATTTTGAAACAAGATTGTGGTATTGCCACCCTCGCTACTCGTTTCGGCAAATTGCATGTCAAACTTCTTCTCTTTTGCAATCTTTTGACATAAGAGGGGGAGTAATTTATTTTCAAGTTTTTAATTGCATGATGCAAAAAGTTAGAGGGAGTAGTATTTCCATTCTAGGAACCGATTTTATTTTTGTTCAAGAATTTTTAAATATTTAGATTTCTGGTTCTAAAAGAGAATTTATCTTTTCATTGATCCTGATTTTCTGTTTTATGTTGCCTTGCAATTTATTGATCAGTAAAATGAGTATTTTATTTTAATTCTTGACTTATCTTATTTGATGAACTAAACTGTTAATTGCCGATTATTTTGGTTAGTTCTTTGTTGTTATTTGTGCTTGTTTCATATTCATGTTTTAACGCCAAGTTTTCATTAAAGACTTGTGTAGAATTGCTTTTGCCACAATGATGCTAAAGGGGGAGATTGTTAAGTCCATTATTTATATAGTTGACATCTTATGACAAGTTTAATTAAATTGGAATTTTATTAAATTAGGGAATTAATAAACAAATCCCTATTACAATATATGCAATAAATAAAATTTCAATTTAATTAGACTTGCCATAAGATGTCAACTCTATAAATAATAGACTTAACACAAAAAGTTCCAGTTGTTTCTCCTCTATGTGAACAAGACAAGAAGGCAGTCTAGTAATCTAGTTCAATATTTGTTCATATTCTCTCAAAACAAGTAGTCTAGGATATCTCCTAAATATTTAGTTTCTTTTCTATTCATATAACACAGAATCAATTAAATGACGCAATTGAACAAATTTAATAATGTAATTTTAGACATAAACAGTCAAAAGGTGCCAGTAGAGTCAACAAAAGGAAAAGAAGGGACATGATGGGAACAACGAGCCGTCAAGAATCCCAGGCTTTCAACTTATTTCTAAGGATACGCATAAAACTATAATCTATCTCTATAAGCAACTTGGTACTTGTGACATTGGAGCATCTGAAGCTGCATATGTGATAATCAAAGATGATTCCATGGATAAAAATGTAAGGCAACCACAAAAGTCAAAAAGAGATGGGGTTAGTAGCCAGGCAGCACTACTTTGTAACTAATCCGCCACTAAGCAGAAGAGCACATGCATTTTATTATAATGCTTCTTTAGAACTGTGTCTTTCTCCTAATTAAACCATCCTATAACACTTCCTCCAGCCTCAAGCTATTAGAAGTAGCAGAAATTGCTTAAAGAAGCAAAGGAATAACATATGAAATGGTGATTAGGCATATCTGCTAATAGTGGATTACAGAGAAGATCTGAGTATATCTTTTTTGACCATGCTAACATAATGTTTTATACTCATAAGCATCTATTTACTGTAATGTTAGTGATTAGCTACAACTTGTCAAAGTTTTCTCATTCTACTGGACATAATGGTTTGAAGTTTTTATTACATATGGAAACTATCTTCTATGGTGCCAAAGTTAGCTCTATCAGCAGGCATGTTCAAGCACTTAACTCTCCGAAATTGTAAATGTTGAATCTCATGCAAAATGCACAGGAAGATATACTAGAAGTTGCTAGAATGGTTCATTGTTTAAAATTGACTACAGCTCAATAAAAATGATATTCTATATGCATGATTAATCAGTCTTAAAACATCCTCAATCTAATTCATGTGTCCAAAATCTGCCTGGTAATTGTACAAGGGAAAGGCAAAAAGAAATTCACTTATGAGGTTTGAAAAGGAAAAAATATAGAACAAAATAACAAAGGCCATGAGATTGAGATCCATCAGTTTACCATATCAGTTATGTTTTATTAGATTTCTCGCAGTAATTAAGCAGAGGACATAGATTACCAGCAGATTCTTTTCTTTGCCGGTTACCCCCTTTCTTGATGCAATTACGACAGAGCTTACCATGTGTGTAGAGAAGACAATTCAGATCGAATTTAAGTTCCTTTGGGATCCGTTGGTTAAGATGAAGGTAGGTCTTATTCCTATCTGCCGCAGTTGGGACCCAACCAATGGCCTTTGAAATCTCAAACACCTGATAGACCAGGGACATTTGATGTTAGTAAAATAATGAAGTGAAATTTGAACCAGTTTGAACAAGACAATACTCACATGTGTGTCAACTGGAAAATCGTCTTGCTGAAGATGGAACATTAAAACACAAGCCACCTGCCAAGCATTTCACAACTATCAAGCTCCCAAGACATTGGTAAAGCTTCATATACGGTAAGGATATGACATAACTAATACAGAAATCAAGATTTCAGAGAATCAGATTACTAAAGGCTGAAATATCTTAAACCCCAACTAATTTGTTGGCAGCAAAGCACCATGAGTGAAACCTTCAGCTCTGACCATTATCTGATTTGTTTAATCATATTCTTTGTTTTTAACAATGATACAAGCGAAACAAGGATATTAAATTTATGAGGAAGAAACGGAGATAATTAAAATTGAAAACGGATTGTGAAAAGGAATACCGTTTTGGGACCAATTCCTCTAAAACGAGAGAGCTCAGCCTTGATTTCGTCAATTGATAAACCTCGCAAGTATTCCAAGCACAATTTGCCTTTACTCTCGAGCAAGCATTTTAAAATATTCTTGATACAGGCAGCCTTGGTCGGGGCTAAACCTCCACATCTTATAGCGTTCTCTATGCATTTTTGTTCAGCAGCTAGAACCTTAAATCAAACACACCATAGTACTATGATTACGGAATTCACAGTTTCAGACCAATGCAACAAAAAAAGAAAGGGTAAATTAATCGGGAAACTTACATGTTCCCAGGTGGGAAAAGTGGACTTGAGAGACGCAAAAGCTTTGAGAGAATTAGCTTCAGTAGTGTTCTGGGAGAGCAGTGTTTTGACCAAACCATCTAAGACACTCTCCTCTTCTCCTTCGTCGTATTCACTCATATCCAACGGCACGCTATTTTTGTCTCGGGTCATATTATGCTTCAGCCGCTGATTGCGGTATTTGACGAATTCGGGAGGGAACCCATGAAGAGCCAAGAGCTCGTCTCTTATGCCTCGGCATTCTTCCGCGGTGGGCCGACTGTGGGTCGGGTACGGGTCTTGTCTGGTTTCGGTGACCTCCACTTGCTTTCTTTTTCGAGATTTCTGCATTCGTTTTCACTTCAATCACTTTGGGTAATCGAGTATTATTGGTCTGCACAAATTGCGAGCAGCGGCTGATGTGAATGAGATCAGTCAATTAATATTTAAAAGCCAAAAATAATAATAATGATAATAAGAAAACGACAGTCGTTTTATTCCATGATTTCCACAGGATCATATTGTTATTGTCATACTACAATCCTCGGTTAATCAATTCTTATAACCATGGGTTTGATAGGATTTTAATTCTTTTCCATTACACAACTTGTTGCAATTATCTTCATTTACTTTACAACAACCATATGTTACAATTTACATAAAAATTTTTCTCACTAATCACATATTTTTTTAATTTAATTTGTTTTACTTTTTCGAACAAAACATTTATCAGTTTACTTTATTTATTTTTGAGATAAAAAATAGTGTTTTGGAGGAAGATCGAGCGAGCCCGTCCTAGGGTCAGAAACCTGGACTTGTTAGCCATCATAATTCATATAACTGATTACTGATTAGCGCCAGCGCGCATGAGTTGAGTGGGAGATCTGAATGAAATGCGTACTCTACAATCTACACGCAAGAAGCCAACAGCTAGAGGCCATGGTAATACTTTTGTCGCCAGGCAACAGCACACCAAAAGTTTAATGGTACAAAAGAATCGACTCAGAACCGTGGAGTGGAACACAAGAGACTTGTGTTAATTGTTGTCTGCCTAATGAATGGTGTCACGATGGATTCTCTATCTAATATCTCAACAAATTTCGAGAGCCTGAACGGAACCATAGCAGACCACACCGCAATCCTACCACTACAAATAGAATAAATATGGTGATGGTGAGCAGAGGCAGTTTGTTCATTGTATTGCAAGTGTGCTTCATTCAAATCTTCCTCGCTAACATATTTCATCAAATTACAAACGAAGAGAAAAAAAAAAAAAAAAAAAGACAAACAAACAAAACTATCACCTCCAATATCTGTACACATTCCCAAATCCAAATTCTTAGTCCTAACCTTAAACCCAATTACAACCAACAAAACAAATAACTTAAAATTTTTAAAAACAAAAGTCATGAACATGGCCCCCACCATTAATCTACACAAGCCCATACCCAACAGGAAATGTTTTCTTGATTCTTGATACCAACTAACTCTCTCCTCGGTTCCGGCCTTTATTTTTTTTTATTTTTTCTTTTCTTTTTAATGTACATATCAAAAATTAGTAGAGTTGGAACCATACCCAGTCATCCCAACTCGGTACCGACTCCGAGTCGGCCCACCCGAATCCAAAACCCCTTCCCAGTCAACATCCTCATCGTCGTCCTCTCGCCCTTTCAGCATCCCCAAAATCCTCTTAGCTTTCTCTTTAGCTCTCTGGCTTCCCCTCTCTTCAACCTCTCTCAAAACCTCAGCGGCTCTGGCCTCCTTAGCCAGCCCTTTGAACCTCAGGTTCCCATGACCCAGAGCAAACAACGCCGCCACGCAATTCTCCCGCGTCGCCTCCGAGTCCGACCCACTCTCCTTCAACATACCCACCAAAATCGAAACCCCATTCGCATCCAAAATCGCAGACCTCCCCTCGTTGCTCGCCGCCAAGTTGCACAAAATCAGCAACACCCGACTCGTCGACTCGCCCGATTTCACCATCGTTAACAACGTCGCCACCGCGTTGAGTTTGACCAGCTTCACTCGGTTGCTCTGAATCAGAGTCAAATGATACAACGCCAAGGCCGAATCGTGGCGAGTCCGCTCACTCTCCGCCCGAAGCGCGTGCATTAACGGCTGCAACGCCCCTAGGACGCCAATAGCCATCTTGTTCTCGTCTTCTAATGCCAAACTAAACAACGCGCCCGCCGCGTGCTCCTGCGACTCTTCAGATCCTGATTTTAAAACGTCAATGAGTAACGGAACGAATCCTGACCGTACGATCAAGACCTTATTTTTTTTCTCTAACGAAAGATTCACCAACGAAGCGACGGCGTTTGTTTGAACAATCGAATATCTCGAAACCACCAAATTCCGAAGAGCTGATAGCAAATTGGGCGTACAAATGGAAACCCTGAGTTCTTCGTTTGTTCGAGTCAACCTTCGTAGCGCGATTACTCCTTCCTCTTGCAACGCTATATCGGCGCTTCTTAGCTTCTTCAACAGCTCTTCTTCCTCCGGCGCCAAAGGCGTCATGTTGGCCATCTGTTGCGTTAGGGATTCGGCGTCAGTGATTTCGGTGGAGGAATACGACGACGTTGACGAAGAGTAGCAAGCGGGCCGAGTCGCCAGCGGCAACGGAGTGAGTGGACTCGGCGGGACGATGACGACAGATTCCTCCGACGAGCTCGAGTAGAAATGGTTGACTCTGTGATTCAACTCGGTCGCCGCGTGAGAGAATATCACCGGCGGATTCTCCGCCACGCCTTCCAACAACTCCTTCTCTGAAAACCTGATATCGGGAGTCGACGACGACTCCGGCCTCTCCGATCTCATCTTCGTCCGTACAGCGTTCTCAATCGAACCGTAATCGGGCATCACCGGATGCTCGACGCCGGAAGTGTCGCACCAGTTGAGAATCGTTTGTTTCATGGCCAAATTCGGAATCACGGTTGAAAAATCGGGTTTGAACCCGTTTTCTAAATCGGGTAGGAAACCTAGCTCACGGCAGACCTGAACAGACACCCGGTCAAATGTTTGGCCCGTGGAGACGACAACTGGGTCGAACATCAATGATCCGGAAACTGGGCAAAGGAATTCTTTAGGGGGATGTTTGGGGTTTGAATTAGAGCGATGAAAAAATGAAATTTTCCAACGGTGGTGCTTGCCATTACCGCCCATGGCTTTGAAGTTTAATAACCTGAAGCAGCAGAAACCAAAAGTGAAATGAAGTGAAATAAATATCTGATCAAATTTGTTAGGTTTTATGATTGAGAGGACAATTGGACTGAGTCCGAGTCTTGTTTTGGTTGAGGTTATCCGTTGAGAGTTTGACCTAGTGCTGGGGGATATTTACTGAAAACGCCATGGGTTCTCTTGTTTGTTTCATTATTCGAGTCAAACCATTTTGAGTAGTCAATACAAAATGTCAAGCTCAATGGCTATTAATTAGCAGGAGAAAATATTTGTGCGCAAAAATTATCTCAGTTCCTTTTTAGTATTACGCAACTGTATCATTGTTTTATAAAAAAAAAAAATTATAATTATAAAATAAAAATTAATACTATATAATAAATATAATTTTTTAAATAATAATTTTAGTAAAAATAATAAAAATATAATAAATTTTTATTATATAAGTATAAAATCTTTAACTTATAAGTTATAATATTTAATATTTATCAAATACATTAATGTTACACTTTTAAGATTTCGTATGTCCAATTTCAATTTTTAAAAAAACCTTAAAATAGATTAACTTGTGTATGGTTACCGAGAATTGGTGGGTTCAACTAAAAAGTGAGATTTGTGTTTCTTTTGCATTTAATTTGATGGGTTACCAAAGTATAAAAAGGTTCAATAATTTTTTTTCGTGCTTAATGATGAAAATAAATGCGCAGTTGTTAAAAAGGAAGTCCATACATTGTGATTTTAAGATTAATTGGTGATTTGCAATAACATGGCTATTGTTAGATTAAAAATGTTTAATAGATAATCGAATTTAAATAAAATCCAACTATAATGTTGTTTTATATCATGAAAATTGGAGAAATGAATACCACGTTATTCTAATAAGAAATAGAGTGCATTTGAAATTGAGGTTGGACAGCTGTAACTTAAAAGGTACAACAGTAAAGTGTTTGGTAAACACTAACTGCTGTAATTAAAAAGTTATGTTAATATGATTTTTCATTTGTATAATAGAGAATTTATTATATCTTTAATAATTTTGTCAAAATTATTATTTAAAATTTACATTTACTATATATTATTAACTTTTATTTCATAATTATATTTTTTTTTCAAAGCAATTACAGCTTAAAAACTACAACACCTCAATCTCAAACACACTCATAATATGGTCGCCTTACATGAAGTAATGTATACGGCTAAACAATTAACAAATGAGAGATGAGGACTGAAGGAAGTCTCAAGCAATGCCCTCTTTTTCCATAAATCTGTGGAGAACAAGTAATGATTAACTTCCAGAGGGGGAATAGGATCCATTGCATCAACTTATCGTCCTCCTCAACTCACACAAAGTATTACTCTCCTTCTGACCATCGAATTATACATGGTTCATCTAATCTTCCGTTCCATTCGTTTGTTGAGAAAATATAACCTAAATCTTTATACGTTGATGTTGCTTAGACTTTTCAAAATTAGTTTACAATTCGCAGAAAAATGTTCCTTTCTAAGACAACTTTAAAATGAATTTTGGCCCTCTTCATAATATTAATAAGTAAGAATCAGTGAGTAGTTGAAACAACATTTGTTTATGTGGCAATTTGCAAGTACATAATTGTGTAATAGTCTTGTTGTGAGATTAGTCTAGAAAAAAAGGGAGAATGTTACCAACATTATGCATCCCACAAATTAAGAAATTTCTGTTTCAGTATGCGCCAGCCCAATTGAGCTGTCCTCCTTCCTCGAGAAACTACTACCTGCTCAATCTTACGTTAGCAAGCTTACATTAGCAGCAACGTTCTGGTGGTCGTATAAGCAAAGATGTTCAAAAAGTTTTAAGTATTGTTTTTTTTTTTTTTTAGAAATTTGAATAGGTTTAAATTTTTACGAAATCTAAATGAGTTAGAATATATGTGGTATTTTATTTGTGTTTACAAATTAAAAAAAAATAATAATAATACAGTCACAAACTCTTGTACAAATTTATCTTGTACAAACTGATGTGACATTAATTTATTAATTGAATGAAAATATAAAACAATATAAATAAATCATGTTGGTCAAAAGATATTTAATTCAACTAATAAATTAACGTCGCATTAATTTATACAAAATAAATTTGTTCAAGAGTTTGTGCCTATATCATTACTCATAAAAAAATATATTATGTTCTTGTAAGTACAAAAAAAAAAGATTAGATTTTATAGTTTAAGAAATAAGCATATTAAACAGAGATATTTTTTAGATATAATATTTATTTATTATTTAAAATTTTTATTTAAATAAAAATTACAATTCACAAAAGTTTATTTTTTTAGTCAAATATAAATTATAAAAAAATAAACAAGCAATTATTAAAAAATATTTTAAATTAATAAAATGTTTAATTTCAGACGTTTAACATATAACCATTTAAGTCCCAACCGCGCTTAATATTTAATGTGCTGAATCAGAAAGGGCGCGACAGGCTTTAATTCTTTAATATAAACCAGAGATTCCACTTGGTTTCCGCCAATGATTTGGTTATTTTTTGTCCACAAGTTTGAATTGACTGACATTCTTATCTTTAATTAACTATATAATGTAAAAAATGTCAATGCTCTTGCCTGCCCAAAAGGGAAAAGAAAAATATGTGAAAATGCAACTTTTTCAAGGTGACAGCTTTTCAGTGGTTTATGGGTTGATTTGGTTTAGTTTCAGAATTCAACCAAACTCAAATTAATTTGTTCATAATTTTATAAATCACATAAAAATCAAACGCTAAAACCAAATCTAATTAAACAAAATTAATTTAGTTCGGTTTGATTTTGTTTTATAGTTTATTTTGGTTCCCTTTGGTTCGATTTTGCTTGGTTTGAGTAATTTTATCTTTTATATTTTATAAAAAATGACATGATAGTAATATACTATTACTACAACAATAATTTTGAGTTTATAAATCCACAAACAATAAATAACATAATATAGTCCAATAATAATATAAAAATTCACTACAAATTACAAAAGAAATTTCAAAGTTCTTCTGCTACGTATTAAGCACTCTCCCAATAACAATTTCTTAATCCCTCTACTTTCACATCCATAATACCTATATTATCTCTCAAAGTGAGCTATTAACCAAACACTAATAATTAAAAATAAAAAAAAATTAAAGAGAGTGCATGATATCACATTGATAATCACACGTATTAATTAATAAATAAAAGTATAATCTTCATTGCCTAAATGTTCTTCATGTTGAAACCACATATATGAAAGTTAAACAAATCAAAATTGTGCAATCTACTTAAAACAAACTTAAATTTAAATGTTTACAAAATATACCTTATGAAAGTTGATCCATAAACTCATTTTTTTGAACTAATTGATTAGGGTATCCAACAAAAGAGAAGATTGCAATTAATTTTGTGTCAATATCAATACTTCAACCATGTTAGGAGTCAAAAAGCTTATATATTGATCTTGTGAACTGTTTGATTCGGTGGACAAGATCCAATTAGTTCAAAGATTTCTTAAACATAATAAAAACGGTTCATTTCATTGCAGATTGAATTGAACTAAATGACTTTGAAACCATAATTTTTGTCCTAGAAATTCGATAAAAAAAAACATTTTCTTGTTCCTTTACATAGAGACTTCCGGTTCAACTACATCTAATTTTTTTTTCTAAGACCCTCAGTTTTGTTTGTTTTTTTTTTTTTAATTTTAGAGGAGAAAATTATTTTTCCACACATTTAAATAGTTCAAGGGATACAAATAATCTTTTAACAATTTGGTGGTAAGCTATAACAAATTGAAATATCAAGTGATAAAATATAGTTATTCAAAAATCATAGTAGTAAATTGATAAGTAGGAAAAATACTGGATGAATATTTAATAATATCCCACAATAAAATAAATTTACATTCCCTTTTTTTTGGGATTAAAACGAGTGTGAGGATAGGGCAATCGTTTGAGAAAGCTTAGGCTGAAGCAAGCAACTGGCTTAGGCCCAACTGAGGATTATGGACCACCTGACGTAGTTGAGGCCCATGAACGATGTCGGTTTGCGGTCGAGGTCAAATCTGGCACCCTACAACACCTCTGAGGCTCTAATTAACGTTAAGTGTAGTATTTAAATATTATCATCCCAAATCCTAATATCGCATTCATTTATCAAAATAATCAATATCACATATTATAAATTTATTTATTGCATGAATATCACTTCATTTGAAATTATAAAGGTTAACATAGCACTTGGAAGTTGTATGGCATTACTCTTTGATGGTGGTATGAAAACCATATAGACTCGGTGGATAAATGCATTGATTTGACTACACAGTGTTTATTATGTTTTATCATAAAAATTATTTAGGAATATTTTTGATGATTCATAATAAAATTCAAGCTTCATTGTAACGTAAAATGTTCAAGGCAATTGGGCATGGTATATATATATATATCCCGGCAGGATAAGGATAAATGTCAATAAATAGATAGAATTCGCTCTCAAGAATTTTTGAAGTGTGCTTCATACTAAATCCCCCTAAGATTACCAAGTATTTAAATTGGACACGCATACTTTCTCATTCTTTACTTTTTTTTTCCCTCTCTCTTATTGCTAAATTAACCTTAGATACATTAGATCACCAACAATCAAAGTAAATTTCACGTTTCAATTTCGTGCGGATAGAGAAATGACCTATATATATAATTATTCTCTAGTGAAAGCATTTAATAAATCCCATGAGCATGAGGCATTTTTACCCTTCCACATACTATGAAATATGGATAGATTTTCTTCAATTGATGTTAGTGAGAATAAATTTTCAAGATAATAAGTTCTAAACTTAAATATGTATCTAGATTTATACTAGATCTCATGTTTCACAGTATGTGGATACTGCATGCATTCTCTAACGAAGGCATTTAACAATTCCAACTAGTATGGGGTAATTTTACCCTTCCACATACTATGAAATATGGATAGATATTCTTCGATTGATGTTAGTGAGAGTAAATTTTCAAGAGAGTAAATTCTAAATTTAAATGTGCATCTAAATTTATACTAGATCTCATGTTGTAAAATATGTAATCATCTATCAACAAAGTGTTGGCCTCCACTGGCAATGAAGTCCCTTTAAGTGGCTTGATTGGGTTTGCTCCCCAGTTCGAGTCGCAGGGAAGTCGCATTTGTTGGGAGAACCTGTGCCTCTCGGTTCGAGCGGGAACTTCTAACTATGGCCAATGGGCCGTGCCGTGCCGTGCCGTGCCTAAATTTTTTTTAGTTGAGCCCGGCACGGCCCACGGCACGAGCCCTCTCGTGCCGTGCCAACTTTTTTTTTTTTTAGCTTGCCTAAAAAAGCCCACGTGCCTAGCGTGCTTTATTTAAGCCCACGTGCCTGATGTGCTTTTTTAAGCCCACCAACATAATAATAATAATAATAATATTCATAATCATATTAATTTTTATTAAGAGAGCAATTAACATTTTATTATTAGTTTATCACAATTTCACAACTATATATTTTATTTCACAATAATCAATCATAATTCATAACACAACAATACATAAATTTAATTAAATTTAATTCCATAGATCATAATAATAATTAATTAAAATTAAAAATACAATCCTCGAATAATCATTATAATAATTAATTTCTAGATGAACATCGGTCAAGATTGTCATCAGAGACATTAGACTCTTTGTTGTGTTTGAAAGATTGGGAAGATGCTGAACGCCGAGTGCAACAAGATTGACAAAATGCTTTAATTAAACAAATTGAGAGTTTGAATGTTGATCAAGATGAAGTGGATCCAGATTATGCAGAGTACTGAACATTGAAGCCACTTCCAAAGACTAGAGATTTTTTTTTCTTATAACTTTTTGAAACAATTTTTATTAGTGAGAAGGTTGTAAATTTGCAAATGATAGATGGTTCAGTAGGTGTCAACCTAGTTGGGATATATTATTAACTGTAGTGATGCAAATTACACCTAATTTTATTTGAATTACTAATATTATAATTGTACTTTAATTTCATTTAATAAAAATGTAATTTTTAATTTATCATAATTTTTCTTGTGTATAAAATGGAAAATATTTCATTCACAAATGAAACGTATCTCTATTAAATATTAACTAAGTTATGATTTAATATTAATATGAAAAATATTTCATATGACAAATATTTTATTATTAATTTTGTAAAAAATTTATTTTTTATTTATAATTTATAAATTTATGATATTTATAACCTTATTTATTAAAATCATGATATTTAATTATTTACTTATTCATTTAATAAATTATAAACATAAATAAATAATTAAATAAATATCATAAATAAAATTAAATATCATAAATAACATTATTCATTTAATAAATATCATAAATAAAATTATGATATTTATAATTTTATTTATTAAAATCATGATATTTACTTATTCATTTAATAAATTATAAACATAAAAGATTAGAATATTTATTTAAACTAAGATTTAATGATTTAAATTAATTTTTAAAAGTTTATGCTAAAAAATATATTAAACATTTAATTTCAAGATATTGTACTTTAATTTCATAACATTTTATATTTACTTTTTGTTAAAAAAATTTACTTAGATATATTTTGGCCCACGTGCTATTAATGGCTCACGGGCCGCGTGCTAGCCCACTAATAAACCGTGCTTATTACGTGCTTTTTCGGGTGCCGTGCTTTGGCTCATCTCTAATCGTGCCGTGTTTTAAGGCCCGCGTGCCTCACCGAAACGTGCTCGTGCCGTGCCGTGCCCGTGCCGTGCCACGTGCCGCCCGGCCCATTGGCCATCTTTAGGGACTTCTAGTATGGGTTGTGGTACATGTTTAAAGATGCCTCCCACAGTTGGGGTCTTTCTCAAGATACCTCGTGGTTAAAACAAAAAATATATATATGTATATGTAATCATCTGAGTTTGTGGCTTAAACAACCTAATCACAACTTGAACACCGTCCAACATAAAATGAGATTTTATCGAATTTTATTGAATTTTTGACCAGGTAATGATGCACAGGCTGTGAGGTGTGGTTTAAAAAGGCAACGTCTATTATAGACTCGGTTTTGGAGAAAATCTATGATGCAATTAACAGGCTATAGCCTTAATTAGCTGGCAGATTCCATCAGATGGACTTTGGGGACATAAAGCGTGAAACGCCCAGTACCTGAAAATCCCGAATTTGACTAGCTCATATATTATTGTCTGTTGAAGCATGCGGAGCCTTCTAATTTTTCTTCCCACTAACATGTGTGTGAAATGAAAGGAAATACTCATAGAATTGATACTCAAGAAATTCGTTTTCCAAATGAGTTAAAAGAATAAAGGATACTCAACTTTGATTATTCATCAATTCAAAATTCAAACCATAGAGTACTGGATTCAAATTAAAAGAAATTAAAAAAAAGGAGAATTATTTTCTTCATTAAATTTCATATTATTAGTGAAAGTATTATAGGTGTGACTATATTGAAACAGCTCGAGTGCTCCATGACAGAGCACTGATAATGATCACACGATCATAAAAATAAATATTAAATCTTCACTTACTTTCACTACTACTATGATCTGATGGTCATCATTAGTACTCTACGGTTTAAAGTAAAACTACCATAGCCACTGCCAAATAATATTTCTAGATCTAATATTTCGACTTACTTTCTTTCGCCAGACCAGAACACATTCCTCAAAAGATTGCATCAAATGGAATGGGTACATGCAAGCCATCATCAACACGTATATATTTTCAGAATTACAGTGCATTCCTTCTCTATTGAACATTTATACAATTAAACAAGTTCGACAGACCTAAATAATCTCTTATGTGAGTTCTCAATTATTATATTAATAAATCTTTAGAAGACAACGAAACAATGACTTAAAAGCCGTAAAAAGAACAAACCCTAGTTTAATGAATGCACCTCATCTTGATCATGAGCTTGCAGCTTGCAACAGGCAGCGAGGTAATTATAAAGTTGCTCATATATATAATCAAATCAGCTGTATAAATTAAATGGAAGCTCTTGCACTGCACCGTATATATATATGATTCATGATTGTTTTGTGTCTTGAAGAATATATAACAGAAAAAAGAAAAAGCATTCATTATAACATAATATGCCATAAATAAATACAGATATATACATATATTTATGAAACCTCAAACATCGCTAGCTGTGCCTGTAACAACAGCCTGTATACAAACGAAAATCCGACACAACCCAAATACGTATATACATATATGATGCAAAGAAAATTTGAATGAGATCAGAAAGAGATAATTAAAAATCAAAATGATTTACTTGAGTCACAAATACCCATTTCCATACAATAATAATATTAAAAATTTCTTCTTAAAGTAAATGATCTAAGCACCACACAAAAATATTAATTACCTAGGCAGCAAGTACTAGCTAAGGAAGAAACACACACATATGTTGTAGATCACAAAACTTGTAACTGATCAACTCGTATGATTTGCTTGATGATGATCTAGCAAATAAATCGGACCGAGACGCTTGATTCCCCAGAGGAGTTGTTGGATCCTTTACACCAAAAAGACCCTTTCACTCATTAAGTTTGAAAGTTAGCTAGGGTTTGTTGTTGTTCATAATTAAACATACAAACAAAACCTCTTTTTTTTTTTTTTCCTCTTCTTCTTCTTCTTCTTTTTCTTTTTCTCTTGTTCTTGCTCTTCTTGTGCTTGTATTTGTGGGTTTTGTTGTTGTCGTTTTGGTTTTGGGATGTGAATACTGAAAAGGGTTGAAAGGTATTGAGTGGTGGAGGTGGTGGTGAGGGGGTAATGATGATGATGGTGGTGGTAAGTCAGAGGGAAGGAGGACGAAGGCATGATGATTGCTGTTGGGTGATGGCGTTGAAACGTTGAAGAAAAATCCAATTGCTTATAGAGAGAGAATGTTGATATATATATATAAAGATATAGGGATAGAGATAGAGATTGCTGTCTAGCTAATTATAACTCTCTCTCTCTCTCTCTCTCTCTTTTTAGTGAGAGAATTATCACCAAACCCATGGTGCTAGCTTTTTCATACCCCAGCCCTTGTTCTGTAAAGAAAAGGAAATTTTATACCCTATTTTTTCTTTCATATGGAAAGAATTATCAGATGCAACACAATGTACCTGCCTTGTCTTCTATTCTCCAATCACATGAGTGTGTATGTAAATCCCACCGCTGTTTGGTACAACAGATTCACTTTAATATTAATTTCCGTTGCTAAAAATATTCTAAATTTTACACTGGCTAGTACGCTTAATACAATAATACATCATCATGAGTCATAAAGCAAGAACAAAAAACTTAGGAGATTTTTCCATGTAGAATGGAGATGGAAGAGCTGTACCAAGGAGCGTGTGCTATACTATGAACATTCCTTAAAAACACATCGGTGCAAGAATATTCGATGCAATTAAAGTTTAAATTACCTAGCTGCGTTGACAAGAGTGAAAATTAACGAGAGTATTTTTTCAGATTCACTTTGTTGGCGTGGTATTAACTGTAGCATTGTGGAAAAGTATATTTAGAGGGAAATGATGTGGCGACTTTTATGCTAATTAATTGCTAAATCATCTCTGAATTATGACTGCCACTGGGATCGAGTTTTGGGCTTTGGCGACGATATTATAAGTAGTGTTGCAGCAGAACTCATTCACTTTTGTATTCATTAAAGTAATGATATTTTATTAAGCTACAGTACTAAAAGGCTGTTTGTGACTGTATATGATGAAGTAGATGAAATATGCTTAAGCTTTATTGGGTTTAGTTAAAGATGGGAATTTGGCAGGGGCATACACATATAATATTTATAAAACTAGCAAGCAATATTGAATAAATAAAAATTGACAGAGGAATCATAGAACTCAAGAATGACAGAGTTAGATAATCGAAGAGAGAAAGAGATAAACATGTGGTACTCTGAGAAAGAATATTGGGTGGTTCCTGCAAAAGCACTCTGGTGAATATTACCATTTAGCAGCAGTGGAGACAAAAATGTTAGCTGCTGTTCCTCAAACCATTTATCTTTACTATATATAAAAAAAGTTCCTAGCAGCTTAGCTACCCTTCTTTTTTATCGTTGTTTTTTACAGTGAGAAAGAAAAGATTCCCAAATAAGCATATTTTGAAATGGGTCATGATCATATACTGTATCTGGGCTGAATATTTTCTTCATATTCAATGCATTTGCCATCTTATATTTACAGTCAAAAACGTTCTTTTATATTCCTTATCTTAAACATTTTGGTTGAAAATTTCAATGCATTAGATAGAACCTTTGAACGCTACCCAATAAATCATCTGTTTTAGGAAGTGGTATTAAACAATTGAAGCGGTGTGCTAATTATTAATTTGAGCTGAAACTTCTCAAATTAAAAAATCGCTCAATTGTTTGCACTTCTTTTTGTTAATTTTTTTTAAAAAATTGAAGATGACCTTTGATTGACAGCACTAAACAGTTCGAACTCGGCGATAGGTTTAAGGCACCGTTTGGATAGCTTTAAACAAGGCTTGCCTCAACTTTCAGTAACTAGCTGCTTATAGATTATTCACTTTTAACTAATAACAGACCCTTTAGCTAAGTTGAAAGTGCTTTTGTTTCTTGAATAGAAGGCAAAATGGTTGCGTTATGGGTTAAAAAAATCACCCATATAAACTTTTGATCAATGACTTTATATTTTGACTCTGATAAAGTCATCCATACATGAACCAGCCTTTGGTTCCCACTTTCTCCTCTCATGAAATGGAAAAACAGATAAATGTATATTTGTGTATGTTGTGGGGCAAACGAAAGTAGCTAGTTTGAGGCAAAGGTGAGATTCTAGAAAAAAGTAAAAAAATATTTTGAAAAAGAGGTTCAAATCTTTTTGGCTCCAAAACAAAAATCAAACCCAAAGATCAAAAGGTCACAGTATTTCATGTCTGCTAATCTTTATGAATATTGCTTGTTAGCTATATAGATGACTATATACCGGGCATCTCTACATGTGCTCATTTTTCAACCCTTAGCATTTTTCTATGACGTGCAACATCAAGTCCACTCACACAACTGGCCGGTACATGAAACATAACAAGGATTGTGAGGAGTAAATTTAATATTTGACATGAAAGTGATATAAAACCAAGTTTATTGACATAATGCTTGTATACATAGCAACTGGTTTCTGCATCTTGCTACTGAAGTTTGGACCCACTGCTTTTGCGATTATTATTCGAGCAGCGAGAATGTTCAAGTAGGCGGTGCGGCCGCTTGGGACCAGCAGGGGGAAAAGTGTCCGAGTAATGTGGCCTTGCTTGTTTGGTTCCAAATATCTGCCTATAATCATTACATTAACGAAGTGGGTTGACACCACCTTCCTCTTGTGAATTTTGTTTTTTTTTTCTGTTTTTACAAACACGTATAGCTAGAGATGTCCAACGAGTTGAGAAGCACGAGACACAGTACGGGTAAGGCACAAGCACATGGCAGAATACGGCAGGCAAGTGGACCGGACTGATCAGCTTAGATGTTTGGGAATGTAGGCTGTAAGAGTACGGTACAATTAGAGGCAAAGCAAAACATGTCATGTAAAAAAAGACGTAAAAAGCAAGTTTCAATTTTTATGTCTTAATTTTAATTAAATTATATTACTATATCTTATTTAAATAAATAAATAAATAAATTTGAAACAAACAACATTAAATTTAAGAATTTTTTGCTGTATTTTCATTTAATTGAATTGCTATTATTAGTTGATATTATGTTATTTTAAATAATAATTAATTTGAAGTTATTAATCAAATTTGAATTCAATTGGTGTTACCATTTAGAATTAGTGCAATACTATTTGTAAAGTTTTCTTGTTATTATTGGTGTTATTTGTTATATGTAAATGTAAAAGATTTTTTATATGCTTCAATCCATGAATTAATTTAGTCCTAAAAGAGTTAGTTAAAAAAACATTGTCATATCTAATTTTATTTAATTATAATAAATACTTTATAGAATTTGCATATTTGAAGTTTCAATAAAAGTGAGCTTGCAATCAGGAATCTCTCATCGTATTAAAGTCAAAGATAAAGTAAAAGATCAAAAAAAAAATACATATATCAATATAATGCAGGATAAAATATGTTGCATTGAAATGTGTATCTTTTAACTTGTTCATAAACTTATTATGGTTAAGGATCTCTTATTGAAAAATTATTCGTTTAAATAGTATATAAATTCATGTCTACATTAAACTCATTGGTTTAATACATAGAATGAAGGTATTTACCAACCGGGTGCCATTTGTCAAAATTCAATTATTATTTTTAATTGAATCAAACCCAAAAGACTAAAGAGAGAGAGAGAGAGAGAGCCGGGATAGCATGGCCCCTTGGACATTTTACATTTAGCAAATGAGTAGTGATATTTGGACTTCTCAATTTGTCTCACCAATCCCCATTTTTCAATTAAAATTATTTGTTTCATAATTGCCGCCCTTTTGAAAAATAGAAAAATAATTAAAAATAAATATATTTTCTTTTGTCTTAAGCTCTCAAATAGATTAATTTTTCATCTCTCTAATTTTTTTAATTGATCACAATTTAAATCAATTATTAACTTCTAGTCAGATTCTAAACTAAAATTATACAAAATTGTTGATTATCAACACTAATATCATCAATAACAATAATATCCACCACCTGTTCATAAAATTAAACAAGACTGAACATTGAAACTCTTCTTTACATGTTAGTGGAGATGATGAATTGATGGTCAAGAAGATAGATGATGGAGGTGGTGGTGGGGATAATGATGATGAATTTGTTTTTGATGAAGATAGGTGGTGGGACTGATGGTTATGTTAGAGAGAGGGAGTGGGGGAGAGAGAATAAAATAAAATAAAAATTAATATATGTTTTTTTTTATATATTTGATAAGGTAATTATTGAAAGTAATAAAATAAAGTAAAAAATATGATTGTTGAAATAATTTCAAGTAGTCAAATATCAATACTCAGCAAAGAAAGGCTCTGTTTAGAATTGAGGCGTTGTAACTTTTAAATTGCAGCCGCTGTTAAAAAAACCTATAATTAAGAAAAAAAGAGAGAGTTAATAATATGTAATAAATATAAAATTTAAATAATAATTTTGATAAAATTATTACAAATATAATAAATTTATCATTATAAAAATAAAAAATCATATTAATATAGCAGCCAAACTTACTGAGTCCTCTAAATTTTCCGAAGCCGGTGCCATTTGACACTGTAATCTTCTGTAAGTACTTTAGGCAGGTCCGCATGTACATAACTGCATATGGCTGAGCCATGAACTAGGCCTGGGCTGAATGGAGTCCATGCTACGGCTCATGGGCTATCAGTACTTGGCATGTGCATAACTGCATATGGCTGAGCCCATGAACTTGGCCTGGGCTGTATGGAGTCCAGGTTAACAATGGGCAATAGCCCATGAGGCTTTCATTTCATTATTTTATCATTTCGGTTTGTTATTTTTGAAGATACAAAAGTAAAATGTGCTCGTGCAATTACTCTTAGCTAGAATGTGAAGTCGAAAAATCTTTTTCGCTTAAAAAATAAAGATTTATCAAATTTAGCATAATAACAATCGTTTTTTCAGAATAAGAACAAATAAAAAATATAAATAAGACGTCTATACTTTACTATGAAAAAGAGCCAAGAGACCGCGCGCGCGAAAATGTTGACGTGGCGTTGTGGGGTTTCTGTTCCTATCGTCTTTCACTTACCATTCTCTGCGAGGACTTTAATCAAACACCTTCCGTCTTCGAACCAAAACACGTTTTGTCCTCACAGAACCCGTGCAAAAACCCTAACTACCACCAGAATCGTTAACTCTTCTCACTTTGAAACCCTAAATACGCGCCAACAAGAACAGATTCATCTCTACGTCGATGCCCTTCTTCAATGGAACCGGGTATCCCTTTTCTGTATTTATTTTTATGTTTTTCTATTTGGGTTTATTTTTAAAAAAACGAAAACAAAATTTGCAGAAAATGAATCTAACGGCTGTTAAAGACGTGAACGAAGTAATGGAAAGGCACATTGACGATTCACTTGCAATTATACCTCCTATAAAAAACTCGTACACTTCACATTGCGATAGTTCATGCAATAGCAATCTTAAGCTTGTTGATGTTGGAACCGGCGCGGGGCTTCCCGGTTTGGTTTTAGCTATTGCTTGTCCAGGTTGTCTTCTTCAACATTAAAAAATGTATATTTAATTAGTTTTCCTACAAATTTATTAATTTTGTCTGTTTCTAAAATTTGTTTAATGATAATTTATGGGGAGCCTCTAAGTTACAATAATTGTAACATACATCCCTTATGTGAACCACACAAAATTATAGGACCCACAATTTGTGTGGTTCACATGAAGAATGTATGTTACAATTATTGTAACTTAGCATTTGCCTAATTTATGTGGATAGATTGGAAAGTAACTCTTCTAGAGTCGATGAACAAGCGATGTGTTTTCTTGGAGCATGCTGTTAGTCTTACTCAGTTGTTAAATGTTCAAATTGTAAGGGGAAGAGCTGAGGTATTGTTATTCTTATTTTTCCTTTTGCGCCTGATTTGCATCTTTTAGATTGTTCAATGTATGGCTCCGTTTACATTGTAGTGGCTAAAATAGATTCTGAATCTTGTTAGAGGACAGACTTTGGGGAAGGATGTATCCTTCAGAGAACAATATGATGTAGCGGTTGCCAGAGCAGTAGCAGAAATGAGAATTTTAGGTAATTATGTTTTTATCTTTATAAGATGCCTTCTGTAACTTTAAGTATTTCATCAGTACTAAGTTGGTGTTTATTGTTACTTCTGATTTCCAGCTGAGTATTGTCTTCCTCTGGTTCGTGTTGGAGGCTTATTTATCGCTGCAAAGGGTCATGATCCTCAGGTAAATATAACTTCAGCTGTGAGAACTGAATTACATTATTTTTTGTGAATCCAAAAGGTATTCTTTTGCTTTCATATTTTGTATACTTGTTGCATGAAGCAAAAGTTTATTTATCAAGAAGATAACTTAAGAGGAATGTACAAACGCTGCAAGGAGTTGCGTTGTGCTTTTAACTGCCTCGAATGACACAAAGAATTGAGTCATTGACCATTCTTTCCTTTTTTCGGGGAAAAAAAGAAAAAAAAAAATCAACCAATGGCAACCTGAACTAACTTGTACATTTTGTATTTGTATTGACAGGAAGAAGTCAAAAATTCAGAAAGAGCAGTTCAATTGATGGGTGCTTCCTTATTGCAACTGTGCTCGGGTTTGTTTCTTACTTTCAGTTGTGGACTATACGTCTATCGTTTATTTGATAATACATATACATCCAATGAACCTGCTCTGTACTGATGACTGTCGTCATTCATTATAATATTGATATTCCCTATTTCACCTTGTTAGCTTGGTCCTCAATCTAAAACCACTCTAGGGTATATTGTTTTTTTCTGTTTTAACTAAGACTAAACTTTAAATTTCAAAAATAAGACAGAGCTTGCATTTGTTAATCTGTTCATATACTTTTCAAATGTTTGATACTCCTTTATGTTTAATTGTTTATAGTGGAATCTCAGAGCCCATTTGGTCAACGAACTGCTGTTGTCTGTTTAAAAAGTCGCCGTACCCCAAAAAAGTATCCCCGTGATCCAGGGACACCAGCAAAAGTGCCACTATGACTGAATTGGATACCATCTCTACCATTTGTATTATTTTGTTCTGCTTCCTGCACCCCACCACTGTTCTGTACTCTGATTTTGACCATCTACAATTAAGAATATTGGTGGTTACAAAGAAGCTTAATCTTTGATTCTTCTGTACTCGCTGTATTCTATCCTTTTTATGAAAATATATAGTTATTGGTTTGAGCTGTTCAATAAAATTTTCTGGAAATTTGCGTCAAATTCGCTTGCTTGTTAGGAATATGATCAACTACCATTTGTTAGCTTAGCTTGTCAACTTCTAGCAGTGTATACACGTGCACTCATAAGTATATTTGCATGGCTCATAGTCACCACAGTACATGACATCTGTGCATGCAAAGAATATAGAGCTGACCTTGAGAGCCAAACAGGTGCAAGATTCATCTAATACACCTGAAGGTAAGCAAAGCCAAGTAGAAAATAGACATAGCATTTTATTTCTTTAAATTAAAATGGGATGTTATATTGCTGCCTGGAAGGGAAATTATAAAAGGTCGAAAATGTTAAAGCAAGCTTTTTTTTAATATTTTTTTTAACATGGTATGGACAAGTGTGCGTAGCTTATGCTAGGAGTTGACGTAAAATGATTATGTTATTGTTATTCTTGAGAGCAGTAATTATTGAATGTTACCTAGTTGTCTTTACAGGTCAATTCAATGTCCTTTGCATAATATAGACGATTGGATTTTGGTTCCGGTGGAGAAAAATGAATAAGGTTAGAAGAATGGTTCCATAAGAAAAACGACTTTTACCTACCTTTGCATCCACTTGTAATTAGATTAGAGAGTCAAAATGTCAATAATCCTAATAGATTAAGCAAAAGATATTTAGGGCAGATCTCCATGACATGAGACTTCTGCATCAGCATATTGTTAATCACTACTTGTGTTAAAGAAAGAACCCATTTGAATTTAGTGTTTAATTTTGTTTTTTTTTTTTTGGGACACTTTTTTATTGCATTTTCTGTATGATTGGTTTTATTTCTTTCTTTTCCCAAATAAAGTAGTCTGGCAGAGCATTATTTGTTTCAAGGGGTCAATGCTCTTTTTCCGGGAGTGCATTATCTTGTTTCAGGCCCACTTATTATTTAAAAGGCAATGACTTTTTCCAGGATGAAAAGATGGTGAGCGGTGGGGAGTTGCCTGATATATAAATTCATTAATTTCTATTTGTTTCGCCAAATTCTTCTTGAGGAAAATGCCTTCAGGTGAATCGTAAGCAATAATTTATTTTATCAAGTTATCTTCTCTTAGTTTGGTGGAATTAGGCACTTGTAAGAATATCTGTGACTGTGAGCATATTTTACAGCTTTCAATATTCGTGTGTACTGGTAAGCTCTGGAGTTTGAACGCCCGTCTGATATGCTGTGCACAACACCACTGATATTAGCATGTGATTATTTTTCCCTACCGTCTGTACAGTGCAACTCTAATTGAATATTTCTCACCATTTTTGGGAATTTGACCACATGACTTTAACTCTAATTGAATATTTCTTACCATTTTTGGGAATTTTATTTTTACCACATGAATTTAATTATTTGTTCGTTTTAATGATAAAAATTTGTGCTTTCATTTGACAAAGTTTTTGCTTTTTGCTTCTGCTTTTCTGGAAGAAACTCGATAAGAAAGGGAAACTCGTCTTTTTCAGGTCTGATCTCTGATAAATGCTCAGTACAGTACAGTACAATCTTAGGAGTCTAACTTACTAAAGTTATTAAAAATTTAAAAGCAAATAAATATACAAAGCGAGCTATCATGGAGTTAAGGAAGAATCAATATTGTAGTCATCGCTAATCTACCTTTTCAGGTACAATTTGGTGACTTTAACCGCCGGCCGTCGCTTTGAATCCTGCAGTTCAGCTAAACGTCTCAAGAAAATTAATAATAATAAAAGACTTGGCTGCGATAATTAAAAAAACACCACCACCATGCCTGTGTATCATTTTCAAACTATCAGAATAAATTAATACCTTAAACAATTTCCGGTGAAGGCAAGGAGAAACAATTACGATTGCTGAACAAAAGCAATGTCCAATGGTGAAAAGTGAAAACAAAGTAAATAATTAGACCCAAATCACGGTACAGTATTTCAATAATAAAGCTTTCTATTTTTTTTTCAAAAGTCACCATGTAAATTAATTAAAAAAAAAGACTACACAGTAGAGAAAAAGAAACACGAAATCTCCTTGCATTATGTACATATCGCCAGAAGAAAAGTTCACCGAAGAAGAGGGAAGGAAATCTGCCACACTTTGATGTCACAGTCTAAGCTTCCACTGCAAACAAGGTAACTAGTATCGGATGAATCGCAGCGATCATTATCAATTGTCGCAGCCAAGCATTTGACAGGGCCTCTGTGCCCTTCCAAAACAGCCAAACAAGTGTAATTTCTATCAATTCCTCTCCAAATTCTAATAGTTTTATCAGCAGAGCCACTGCACACCAAATCAGACACCACAGCCATACACAGTATTGACTTTGTATGGCCCCTGAGGGCACCGACCACCAATATGTTGCCGTCATCTTCCTCCTTCTCCCACACAATTATTGATCTGTCACACGCCCCTGAATACAAAACAGACCCGTCACAGCTTAGCGCCAAAGCATTGATCCCAGAGTTGTGTCTCTCCAGTACATCAACTAAAGAGTGTTTCTTGTTTCCAGGACTTCTCCTCCACACTTTGATTTTCTTGTCAGCTGATCCTGTGTAAACATCTCCATCATCGGATAATGCCACTGCATTTATTGCATCATCATGCGCGTTTGTTATTGACTCCAAGCACTTGAAGTCGCTTGTCCGCCAAATCTTGATCGTCCTGTCCCATGACACTGAGTAGAGAAGTGTTTCATCTTTTGTCAAGGCGAGTGCTGAGACAGCGTCCACATGATGGACCCAAGTGCATGTCTTGTGCCTGCGGATCTGTACGTGGTTCTTAGGCATCAGAAGCTTGATAGCACGGTCACCAAGCGTTGGCAACGTGGCTAAACGGGTATATTTCTGATGATCAGGCTCTTGGTTATTGATTTTCCATACGCGGATTTTGTGATCTTGATGAGCACTAAACAGCTTGTCTGCTAACACAACTAGGGACTTGACCGCCCCCTTGCCTACGGCTACAATATTATTGTTACTTAGAAACTCTTGATCAAGCTCCGAGCTGAAAGTGTTGCAATCCCATGAGCGAACTTCGTTGTCAGAGGAGCCCGTGTATAGGAATTTGCCGGCGAGGGCGAGTGATGATACGTAAGAGTTATGGCCTTTGAGAGTGGTGAGGCAGTGGTGGTCTACGACTGAAAGATTGTGTTGCTGCCGGTGGGATAGTGAGTGTGAGGTGAGTGAAGGAACTGATGGAAGGCTTGGCTGGGAACTAATTGATGACGACTGTGATTGAAAGCTATTACAGGGTGCTTGGAAATCATAATTTGTGTGACAAGGCATGGTGATTGAGTGTGTGGACACGGGAACAAAGTATCATTCATATGAGTGAGAGTGAATGAAAGGGAAGTGAATTAAAATATATATAGAGATTTAGAAGCTGGCTCTGAGAGTAAAGGGTAATTTAGAATAGGTATAGAGTGATCAAGGAGGAAAGATTGGCCCCATTTTTACACTATTCTAATTAATGGCACGATGGAACTCCTCTTCAGGGAACAGGGATTAAATTAATTAGATAATTCCATATATGGGACTGCTATAATTTAACCTGGAAAATAGTGCAATGTTTGGGCCTTCGTTAGTAGCTGGGAAATTTTGACTCATCACGTGGTTATTTTGTGTTCCACTGCATGCTGGGAATGAAGGACTGCAACTTTATAATTATATAATTATGCAGAAATTTTAAATTGGTATAAAACATATATACATATAGCCAAGTTGATTTAAGAAATATGCAGGGCTAAATCATTGATTAGGACTGATTTGTTTTATGGATAATGGAAGGACTCCAAATTTGAGAAGCAGGACTCAACTCATAGGTTGGCCAATGGACTTCTATTTGTTCATATCTTAATGACCTAATTCTTGGCACCTGTCGGGGTTATAAAAATTCAAAGCATTAATATAAAAAGACATTTGATTTGATGAATCTTTCTTTATTTCTGTTATATAAGTTGTGGATGACGATCCCATGCTCCCTCCATCGAGCATGCTTTGCATCAAACCTTCTTAATTGACTCATCGTCCATATATTTTATTGCCTTCTTACTAATGGCAGGGTGAATTAACTTAAAGTATTTTAGTTTGGCCTCGATTAAAAACAAGTCATAATGGGCACATGGTAGTGTACATTTTATGACAAATATCTAACTTTTGATTCATTTTAGGAGAGTCTATATTTAAAAGCTTAATGAATCTTTAAGCTACATAATGGTAGATATTTTTCTAATGTGTTCTTTTAATACAAACACGACGATAATTAATTAAAAAGTTGCAGTAGAAATGAGTTTTGCTTATTTGAGAGTTTCGAGTGGTTCAGAAAGAAGAGTTGAAACGCTGTTGGAGAGGAATACATAATATATCACACTGAATGCGAAATACATTGTCCACATGCACTGTGCTTAACTGCGACACTTGGCTCTATCCTCCATGTCCAGACGATTTTGATGATTGCAATTGTGCTCTTTGGTTGAATCTATTGGTCAGATGATAAGAGATAGAGAAAGGGTTCATAGGTGGAATCATAATTCAGGTCAGAATCAGACCCACGTGATTGTGAAATCGGCTTTTGTTCTATTTCTCCCCACAGCCAATTAGTCCTTTTCATTTCTCTATTTCATGTCTTTCCAAACTTGCCAAACGCGACGTTATGGCTTTGAACTTATCATTTCTCATCTTCATTAAAGACATCAAAATATCGGAATTGGAATAATATTGTAGGACCCCGATCGCGACAATGGCTTCTTGCAACTGCGAGTACTGTTTGTTTCGTGTCCGCTTTCCTTTATCTGAACATCGTGGAATCCATTTCTTGATCGTGACTTGAGAGGTAGTTCGACATTTAACTCACTGATCAGAGGCCCCAAGATGGAGCACAGAATGATGCGGCGCTTGAAAATTTTGAAGCCGTTAATGTAATGCAATATCAATAGCCTGTCCTGTTGCATGTTGATTCATCTTCCCATAAACACTTTTAGGCGGCAAATTAAGATACTCTGCTGGACTATTGCGCGTGCCATGGATGCTGATGTATTTATACCATTTATCAACTTTCTTCAATTTCTAGGAAATTGGTTGGTAATTAGCCTCTTTATATTGAGTGATGTATTGGGATACTTTTCTTATGTGTTAGTGCAATTTGGCATCACAAATTTTCTATCATTAGTTCATGTTTTTGACTTTCATGCCGATTAATCGCAGTCTATAGCTAAGGACAACAACCCTTTTTTTTTTCCCCTTTTCCTCTGTAAGATGCATGCTACCGTTTATCTTCGTCTGATTTCATCATTGCCTATGTCATACCTTCACTTTCAACCTGATTACGACGATGAAACAAGAGCACAAGTGTTGTATTAATTTGACGTTAGCTACTCGAATAGAACTTGGATTCTATATTGATTCAAGTAAAAAGGAAACGAATCAGAAATTCGCTTATGGGAGCAGCTATAATTGAAATAAAAAATGACGCTTATACCACAATAATTACCATAATAAGCACCGATCGGTACGTTTTTGGCGCGCCATAAAATGTCTCTGTCACCCCATCTCACATGACACACACATAAGCACCACAACACACGCGCAACCTCTCTCACGCAAATCTCACCGCTTCGTACTCTCTCCGTCAACGATCTCTTTCTCTGTTTCTCCATCTTTTCTCTCTCTGATCTTCGTTTACTCTCTCTCTCTCTCACTTTCTCTCTCGCTCTCTCTCGCCGTGGGTCTCTTCGCAGCTGGTGAGAAAAAAAGAATAAAAAAATATTGAAATTTTAAATTAATAATTTGGATTGTGAGAAAAAAAAAAAATGTTCATAAGAATGAAATTAAAGACAATTTCAAAAAATTGCTGCACAGACAAGTGTAGTTTGGCATTTCAAATTTGAAGCGGATGAGGTGGATACATGTTACAACTCTGAGGGTTTGGCTCTTCTGAATGCAAGGAACGGTAGACCCATCAAGTTAACAAGATTGTGGCCAATAATATATGAATACCACATCTGTAACCCTTTAAATTTTAAGTTTTATTTTAAAAGTTTTTGCAGCCACAAAAGCTCTTACATATTCTCTTTTCCATTACAAACACAACTGAGCTACAGCTTCAGAATGAATCTGAGAGGAAAACTCTTGCTAGTTTTCACAAAGGTATTTTATCCGATTATCCAGTTAGTTCTAGAAATACATTTTTATTTCAAACATACTCATTTTTTGTGAGATTTTTGGTTAGAGGCACCGTGAGGGAGAATTCACAATTAGAACAGAAAGTGGCGTGGGAGAATTAGCAGGTGAGATTTTCTGGATTGAGTAAGATGTGGATTTGGTGTGAATGAGCGGGAGAGTGACGGAGAATGCGTGTGTTTAATTTGCACGTGTATTGTGTCTCATGTGTTCAACAATCACTTTTATATTGCACCCAAAACGCACCGCTCAATGCTTATTATGGTGCTTAGTGTGGGCTGAATATCGGTGCTGAATTGAAATTAGTGAAAAAAATTCTAAAAGTATTAGATAGTTGATTGACAAACTATTTTGAAATTTTTTACCACACGTGTATTTATAACATGCATTTTAAACTCTTAAAATAAAAATTAGATCAACGTACACTTTAATATAGTGTAACCATTACAATATAACTACTTTTTTGTAGATTCATCCCTCCACATTATCTGTTGAGAAAAAAATAGTTCATGCTTTCGTTTACATGGTTTATGATCTTCAAGTTATAATATATACATTGTACAACACATGAAAATTAAGCTGAGAATCTACAGTGAAAAATTTAGAGTTTTCAAAGAAGAACTAGGAGCATTGTACGTACAACACATACTTCCAGCATAAATAAAATACACATGCTAGTTACAATATTATATTTTCAAACACCACTCGTATGCAATAAAAACTTCCTTTATTTTCTCTTTTGAAGATTGGTGTAAATAAGTAACACAAGCACACTTATAATTGAACTCATTAAAAGTTTACGTTATACAACTCAACAACAACACTTTATCGAAACCTAATTACTCTAATATATTATATAAAATAGCTTTTGGGGGCCGTTGACGGCCAGAGATCATTTACATGGGAACGGAAGCCTAATTACTAAAACACTATTACCGATATTTATATTCAAAAGACAAACTTTCTTTCCTTATTAGGGTTTCCTCTTTCATACATCATGACGAAAATTAATGGGGTCAATTCAATACAAGCACCCCTTTTGGGATTTGGTCATCTCCTTTCCAAATAATATACCATTAGCACAACTTGCAAAACATTATCTTTTATATTGTCTGTTGGTCCCCGAACTGACGATGACAATTTGTTCACCAAACTTGATGATTTCGTGCTTGAATCAATATCCGTAGCCTCTCACTGTTGCAAGATTATTTGCTTAATTAAATTTTATAACCCTGATTCTACCTAGAAGCTAGAGGCTTTTCCAGTTTCTTAGAGCTGCCATGATGAAGAGATCGTAACATTATTGCAAGGCATGTGACAGATGCCATGGATCAACCATTCATTTCTTATCTTTCAAAAAGCAGCCAATGTGTTGGGTTTTAAAGAAGAAGGTCATAGTCAAACTTATTATTCTTAAACAAATAACTTTCACTTTGAACCCACCCAATTTGCGATCATCATAAACAAGTCAACTTCTTTATTATTATTATTAGCAGTAGTAGTTTTAATTTGTGTTCAGCATTTCACGTAAATAATGATGTTTAAATATATAAATTATTAAGTGAAATATTATTTTTATCAAAGTAGGAGGAAGAGCTTACATAAAAAAGAACATCTAAGGAAGTCTATGTACCCGGCAAACCTCAAGTATCATCTAACACATTTGTAAGGATAATCGAGGTTGGCAAATCCCAGCATGTAAAATTAAAACTTATTAAACAAATTAATATGATAAATCGACCATAAAAAGATGAGAAGAGAGCACTTTTCGATTGCTCTCCTCCTCTTCTTTCTTGGGTCCATTCATTCATGATTCTTCTCTTTCTCTCAAATCTACCTTTTTTCTTACTATTAATTGAAGTTTCATTTACTTTTAGCTGTTTTAACTAGGGATGGTAAAAATCCTCATGGGAAAGGGTACCCTCGGAGATTTTCCCCATTCGGGGAGGGTATGGAGATAATTTCATACCTAATTTCTTATTCGGGGAAGGGATGGGGAAAACTTTTTATCCAATTTCTTATTTAGGGAGGGGACGGGGATGAGGTGGAATCCCCATCCCCTACCAATTTTCCCATTTTAATTTTTAATTTTATTTTTTAAAATTACTAATAAATAAATAATAAAATTATAAATATTGATAAAAATAACAAATATCAAAATATTTATATTATTAAACTTTTAGGCCTAATTAACTAATTAAAGTCTTAAATTTTTATTTAGGACATTAAAAAAACCGGGTAAATTCTATTAGCCCAAAAATTTTGTTTTGATTTTAATATTCATTAAATGTTTTAAACTTAAATCTATTTTTTATTTATTTTTAGATGTTATAATTGCCCACAACGAATCACAATTTTAATAGCTAATTTAATCTAATCTAATATAATTTAATCTAACAGTTGCTCTTGATTTGCTCCGACTTAACTATTGTGATGTAAAGGGAATAGTCCACATTTATAAAGTGCCTACGCCACCATTGAAAAAGTTAATTTTGAATCTAAATTCAATTCTATTTGTAATAATTTTGTATTGCACTATTAATTTATTCACAATAGTTTGTAAAAGAAGTTTGTATCCCTTACATGATGCGTTACTTACTAATTTAATGTATGTGACTTTTGTAATGGATATTAATGTAAGATATATTTCAAACTTTACTTTTATTTAAATTTTTTATTTTAATATAATTAACTCAAAATTGAAAACAAAAAATGTATTAGTTATTCGGGGATCGGGGACCCTTGGGGATTCCCTGTTATTATTTAGAAAGGGGATGAAAATTCTCTCAAATAATTTTGACAGGAATGGGGAGGGGACGCAAAATATCGGGGATGGGTATGGAAAGATTGGTCCCCTACCCTCCCCTTCCCATTGCCATCCCTAGTTTTAGCTTTAATTTTCTCATTTAACAAAAAAAAAAAAAAGAAAAAACCCTGTGTGGAAGACTGGAAGTTGGCATTTGGGCCCAGGAAATTCCGGGCCGAAATTCAATAAGGCCCAGCATAAACCCGACGTCAGCAGTTGGATTATCAGCCCGCGCGTTTAACGGAGTTCGCTCCAAAATTTAAACTGACGAAATTGTTGAAGCGGAAGCAAACAAAAACAAAAACAAATGGCCACTAATTTCCCTCCTCTGTCGGCTGTACTGTAGCGCGTAGCCGGCCAAGAATTTGTCTCATTCGCTTCGAAGAATCTCTTCGTCTCATCTTCCACAATGCGAATTCTCTTATCTCCCTCGCCTACTGCTTTGAGTTTCGTTTCTATCACTCTCACATGGACTCTCCGTTTCGCTCCGTTTCTCTCATCTTATTCTTCATCACCACAATCACGCTCTCGACTCTCGCAGTCGCTCAATCTTCAACAATCGGAGTCCAGTACATCTCGCGCCTTCTCGATATCCAGGACCGCGAGCGTGCTCCTCCTTCCGTCCAATTAGCCGCCGCTTACGCCGTTCTCCAACGGCTCCTTCCTTCTCACTATTCCGCCTTCCAATTTCGAATTATTTCTAAGGTCTTTTATTTACTCAAATTTTAATTAATTATTACTGTTAAATTAGGTCAAATTTCATTGTTCTTGTTTTGATTTCAGAAGCAATGTGGTGGAGAATACTGCTTTATTTTAAGGAATCATCCTTCTTCTTACATACGCGGCACTCCAGAGATTGTGTATGTCAATGTTTCTTCATTTCCATTTTCTTCATGCTGTATTGGTGAATCATGGAAAATTTGATTGGTTTGGTTTGGTGCCAGAATAAGTGGGGTCACTGGAGTGGAAGTTTTGGCTGGTCTGCATTGGTACCTCAGGTATTGGTGTGGTTCACATATATCTTGGGACAAAACAGGTGGTGTACAAGTAGCTTCAATGCCTAAATTAGGCTCTTTTCCCCGTGTTCAAGATGCTGGCGTCTTCGTTAAGAGACCCATTCCTTTGAATTACTACCAGAATGCTGTTACATCTAGTTGTAAGCGTCTTCTTCGAAACTTTCCTTTATCTCCTGATCTATTTTTCTAATGTTATGACTACGAACCTTTTATAGTTGTTGTGTGGTAACAATAATCATGCTTCTCTCATGACTTGGAAGATACTTTTGCCTGGTGGGACTGGAAAAGATGGGAAAAAGAAATTGATTGGATGGCTCTCCAAGGTATCAACTTGCCCCTGGCATTTACAGGACAAGAAACTATTTGGCAAAAGGTTTTTCAGGTAGCTTTCTGCTGATTTCTCTTTCTTGTGGAGAGAATTGGTTACCACTGATGTTGGGGTGCTGGACTAGGATTTTTGAGTATCCAACTCAAAAGACTAATTTATTTCCAAAAGACTAATTTATTGGGTGCAGGAGTCTATCCTACTTTTAAGTTCAAGTGACTCTCTTAAACTAGCCAATGTGGAACACAACTCAACTATCTTTCTGGACGAAACCACCAGCAAACCCCAGTTCTTTAATCCGATAGACGCGGAATTGTTCTACCACCACATTTCGGCTATTAATTGTTGAGGGGTTAGGCTTAAAATTTCTAGACCTCCAACTCAAAAGGCTATCTCATTAGGTGGAGGGACCTATACTACTTAAAAACCCAAGTGATTCACTTTAACTAGCCAATGTTGGATCCAACTCAACAAGTGACTATTAGAAATCAGAGTTATCATATCACCTTAATGTACTTCTAGATTGCTTCTTTGTCACTTTGATTCAGGATTTCCAAAAGTCAGGAATTTTGTGGAGTTTGACTTTTATTGGTTTGGCAACATATTTCTCTTGCACTAATTTACATTTCACCTTCAATCAGAAATTTAACATAAGCAATTCAGATTTGGACGACTTTTTTGGAGGTCCCGGATTTCTGGCGTGGTCACGTATGTCAAATTTGCATGGGTAAGCCTGCAGATCGTGGTTTACTTTTTTGAAACTGCTCTTGTTTTGGAAATGAAAAAAATCAGCCTGACTGTTTCCCAAATGTTGTCGTTCAATGAACATATGGAAAAGGTATTTTACTAATGCTGTCATTATTGTTCTAAATTTTTCAAATGACTAATGTCTCATATTTCCCCAAGTTGAACCTTTCAGTCACGTGAATATACTGGTTCTTTTGATGCTTCAGGCAAGAGCTTGTCAATCAAACCATAATTGTGTGCATGAATTGCTCATGGAACCTTAAAGTTACACATTCAACATCATATATGTTGTTTTGACAGAGACATTCCTCTGATGGCTTTCCATATCCTAAATAGAAACTTGGTATATGACACTTTGATGCACCATATTTTTTTCACAGATGGGGTGGACCTCTACCTCAAAGTTGGTTGGATCAACAATTAGTTCTCCAGAAGAAAATTCTTGTCAGAATGTATGAACTCGGAATGAATCCAGGTACATGTTTTTCATCCACTTTTAGCATTGAGTTCTATTAAACTATTTCCAATCTGAAAGACAAATACCACTTGACTGGAAACCTTTAGAGTGAGATGTAATTAGTTTGATTGTTGTTGCTAGAATAATAGCTTGAATGGCTCATTGCTTAATGATTTTTAGCCTCAGAGGCCTCATGGTAGCAGGAGTTGCTCTGTTATATTGATGGGCTCATTGTAATAGTTTGGTGGACTCATGACATCCTGAGCCTGATAAGGAGCTATAAACACACTGATTCATGGTTGCCAAGATGTGCTCATTATCTTTTATTTAACATATTGCAAAAAGTTTTTATTTGTGTAGTGCCCACAAAAAGGGGTGATTATGCTGGTAATTTTCTTATAACTTGCACTTTCATTGATGAAAAATTGAATGCTTACAGTTTTTGAATTTTATTCTGTTATTATGAATTTGCAACAGCATCATATGGTATTATAAATTCGTGGGTAAGATAACCAGTCTTAAAGGGAATTTGTCTTGTTAGCCAGAAGAAAGCTGTTTATCTAAAGGAAAATAAATGTGTGAGAGATCCCAATTTATAGATAGGATATTTTAACTCCTTTTTCCTCTTATTGATGTAAGACTCTAATGCTTCTAGCTGATTTTGCAGTACTTCCAGCTTTTTCTGGCAATGTCCCTGCAGCACTGCAGAATGTATTTCCTTCAGCAAAGATAACACAATTAGGAAATTGGTAAGTAATGCTATGTGCTATTTGAAATTTGAATTCTCAGTTGGTCAAGATTTTCTCCAGAACTTGTGTTCTTCATTTCCTAAAATAAGATTTGGTAAACTGCATTGGAGGTGCATCTCTTAAATTCGGCAATGATTATTTATTGTCTAGACTAAAGAAGTTAAAAATGTTAAAACACTTATCAATACTTTTCAGAATATTTTTCCATGCATATACATTTACATAGTGTCTCTTAATCATTGGTATTTCCTCTTATATATGACACAGAAGCATTGATGCAAATGCTATATTTTTTTGTTCCTCATCTTTGACCACCCAACTTGAAAATGAGATGTTAGGAAAGCATAAGATTCTCAATGACTTAGTGTAAAATAATGAAAAAGGATTCATTTACTTGACATCATTGTTTCTTTCCATTTGCTCTAGGTTTTCTGTTAAGAGTGATCCTAGATGGTGTTGCACTTATCTTCTTGATGCAACTGATCCCTTGTTCATTGAGATTGGAAGAGCATTTATTGAGCAACAACTGAAAGGTGATCTAGTAGTCTGAATCCCTTGTTCCTCTCTTTGATTAGATTTTCATGCACATGAAATTCGTTGGAGTTACATTCTTTGTGCTAAGTATTCTAAATCTTTATGATTCTTCCACTTGACTTTTTGGTCAGAGTATGGAAGGACTAGCCACATATACAACTGGTAAGTTACTACTCATACAATTTTATTGCTGTCCAGAAATCTTTTTCATTTATATATGTTTGACAATCTTTATTGTTGTTCATTTCACTTAAACGTGCATTTTCTCAGATAATGATTGGAAGAGGCCAAAGTGATCTTTATTGGTCTTTGTTTGTTTGTTTGTTTTTTTTTTTTAAATGCTCAACCAATTTCCCGAAGCGATTCTTTGTGATCATAAATAATATCTATTAGTTTTTTGTTACATATTTTTGCATTAAATTTTTAAGTTATGTCATAATTTTTTTAATTTTTTGCAGTGATACATTTGATGAGAATACCCCACCTGTAGATAGTCCGGAGTACATCTCTTCATTAGGTGCAGCAATCTATAGTGGAATGCAAAGTGGTGATAGTGATGCTGTTTGGCTAATGCAGGTGGAAAAAAAAAAAACTATTTGCTTAGTATTCAATGTGATACTTTTTTAATCAGGTTACAGCTATTAGAGTTCAAACCGAGTTTGCGCATCTTGGTTTTATTTATGTTCTCAGTTCTGTCTGAATCTGGATCCACTTAGCCACTAAGACCCTGACTTTCCAAATCTAGTCTCTCCTCTATAGTAGATCTTGTATTAGTACTAACTGTTTTTTTTCTATTGTTTCTGAATATTCTGCAGGGATGGTTGTTCTCATATGATCCATTCTGGAGGCCTCCACAAATGAAGGTTCTCTGTATATCCTTTTTAATTGTTTGACTTCACTGGTTGTTCTATGCTTTTCCACATTCAAATGCATCTGCATTTTACCTCATCTATGTATGATTTTATTTGCTAATATCAAATGGTTAAGCTGAACAAAGTTTGAGCACCATATGAAACTGTTAAATTTGAGGACTTTCATCTTTTTACCTGGAGGTTGTGAAGCATAGAAAAAATAATTTGAAAGAAATGATGGTCAGCCATGTCTTCACCTAATATATACTTGAGTAACATATGTGATAATAAATGGACTAGTCAGTTTTGATATGTATACAAGCTTGAGTGGCCATGTCTATTAGAGATGTTGAGAAATGCACCGCACTGCCCACTGTTAAGTTTTCTTGCACATGTGCCTGCCCAAGTGTATCATTGTGCCTATGTGCTCAAACAAGCCATAGTATGCTTATTGTTTGGTGATTTACATCTATGCAATATTTTATTAATTAGAAAAACATGAGGTGTTAGCTTGCCTACGTACAGATGTTTCACTTTTAATTGGCAATAATTTAAGTTTTTATTCCAGGCACTTTTACATTCTGTTCCTTTAGGGAAATTGGTCGTCCTTGATCTGTTTGCTGAAGTTAAACCCATTTGGAGTACATCAAAGCAGTTTTATGGTGTTCCTTACATCTGGTAACTTTTTAAATATATATCATTGATATTTAGGGTACTTACCTAATCAACAATAACGTATTAGGTTCTTAATGAAAAGTAAAATCGTGTCAAATGGTGGATATGGTTGTTACAAAGGATAAAACCAAAGATATGAATTAATGAAGTTATTATGTTTCTTTTCTTATTCGCTTTCAATAATCATTATGAGTTGCCAATGTTCTGTTTTATCAGGTGTATGCTGCATAACTTTGCTGGAAATATTGAGATGTATGGGATTTTAGATTCAATAGCTTTTGGACCAGTTGAAGCTCGTACAAGTGAAAACACAACAATGGCAAGTTTGTTTAATGTTTATTTTTCCACAATATCATGAATTGCTTTCTAAATCTGCTATTGTCTTGAAACCTTAGTGAATTATGCATCTGTTATTGTCCTGAAACCTTAGTGAATTATGTATCTTACTTCATTATCTAACATGTCTGAAGGTTGGGGTTGGGATGTCGATGGAAGGCATAGAACAAAATCCTGTTGTTTATGATCTCATGTCTGAAATGGCATTTCAGCACGAAAATGTTGATGTAAAGGTAATATCTGACTTTTTCAAATGTTTAAGATGTTGCATGCTTATCCATCTTTAACTCTTTATTATGCTCTTTTGAAGTTAAAATGAAAACAAGTATGATTAAATTATACCTAGGAAAAGCATCTAATAACAAAGTTTTGCTACATGTTATTAGATAAGTCGTGTCATGGATTTATCCCATTGGCTTCTAAGTTGTCCTTTCCTAATGAGTACCATTCAAGCTTAAAGTTAGTTACAATCTTGAAACTGGGATTTAGTAACACCTCGTGTCACACAAATAAATTGTGCCAAAGTTGGTTACTTCTTGGAGATTTGATCCTTGCCTTCCTGGAGAAGTTGTGTGCCCAATTTTGTGTTGTTTGAATCAATAAGCAGAACAAAGTCAATAGAGAGTTAACTCCTCTAGATTATAAATAATATATGCATTTAATTGGAACTTTCATGAGTCAGATGGTTTATTTATCCAGTTATTCATGGCAGTTTCTCTATGCTTGAGTTATGTATTTCAATTCCCACTGTATCATTGCATTCAACTATCTTCCTTTTAGGTTCTGATTAAATCCCAGTCAACCTTTTTCTTTGACTTTTTCTTTTTAACATTGTTCTCTATAAGTAATAACAATAAAATAATGAGTCAAATCATTTTTCAGGCATGGATCAATCAGTATTCAGTTAGACGTTATGGTAGATCAGTTCCAGCAATACAAGATGCCTGGAATGTTTTATATCACACAGTCTACAATTGTACTGATGGTGCCACTGTAAGTTCCCTTGCTTGTTCAAGTCATGTTTTGCAATAGGGTAATCGGTTATATATGTTGAAATAAGGAGTTCCCATCTCGACTACAATGTAAGAGTATCTGTATCATGTGTTCTAAATATTAAAACAGGACAAAAATAGGGATGTAATTGTAGCATTCCCCGATGTTGATCCATCCATAATTTCAGTTACTGAAGGAAAGTATCAAAACTATGGGAAACCAGTATCAAAAAAAGCAGTCCTGAAGAGCGAAACAAGTTCATATGATCACCCACATTTATGGTATTCAACTTCAGAAGTAATCAGAGCATTAGAACTTTTTATCGCAAGTGGTAACGAGCTATCAGCAAGTAACACATACAGGTTGGCATCATTTAGTTCCAGAACATCTGACTACTAGCTACACTATCCTTCTTGTTCCTTCTATCATATTATTGTTCCATGTTAATTTTTCCCTGCCACTTCCACTGCATCTGTAGGTACGACTTAATTGACCTGACTAGACAAGCTTTAGCAAAATATGCGAACGAGCTGTTCTTGAATATCTTAGAAGCCTATCAGTTAAATGATGCTCATGGAGTTTTCCAGTTGAGTAGGAGGTTTTTAGAACTTGTGGAAGATATGGACGGTCTCCTAGCATGCCATGATGGGTTTCTTCTAGGACCTTGGTTAGAAAGTGCCAAACAACTTGCCCAAAATGAAGAACAAGAAAAACAGGTTAGGTGCCCTTATGTTAGCCAATAAATGACATGATATTATTGATTAATTGTATTTGATGGTTTGGGAAAATACAGTATGAATGGAATGCAAGAACTCAAATAACCATGTGGTTCGACAACACACAGGAGGAAGCAAGTCTGCTTCGTGATTACGGTAAGTGGATGTGATGACTTAATATTGTTTTTACCAAATTTGTCATCAGAATTTGACTATAAGACAGTTGGATATTTAATGAGAAAACCAGTGCAAATCCTTGCATGTAACACAAATATATGATTGTTGTGTAATTAGGAAACAAGATTGTTTTGTTTTGTTTGTTTTAGGAAACAAGTACTGGAGTGGACTTCTACGAGACTACTATGGTCCCCGAGCAGCAATATACTTCAAATATATGATAGAATCATTGGAGAGTGGCGATGGCTTCCGTTTGAAGGATTGGAGGAGGGAATGGATAAAGCTTACAAATTATTGGCAGAACGGCAGAAACGTATACCCGGTGGAGAGTAACGGTGATGCTTTGATCACATCACAATGGCTCTATAACAAGTACTTGCAAGGAACGGGCGTATTTGATCACTGATGGAAGCTGCCATAATCCCAAATTAAATGGACCTTTTGGCGTGTTGAGTAAAGAATAGTTGATGGTTGTGGAAAATAGATTGTGAATGGATTATCTTATTACAGTCTGGTGCCGTCTTTTGTTTACCAATCGAAATCCAGTCAACTTCCTTCTAGAATTTTTTTTTTTTTTTCTGAATAATATATTTTTATGCGCATAACTCTTCCAAGATAAATAGGCTAGCCAACTCTCTCTGACTAGTTGTGTAATATAATATACAATGAGGGTCAATGTGATGACAAAATACACCCCATCAACACCAAAACCTGAATAGGATCATTTGTTAATAACTGTATCCAGTATGTAGGGTCCACTAATATCAGGGCTACCTTAATAATAATCATTTCAATTTCTTATATAATAATGTTATTTAATAAAGTATGATTGCATGAAAACACCATTGGGTAAGAAGCTTCTAGTGAAGATATACTTGGGTAGTCTTTGGACTTGTAGCCTCCAAAAATTCGATCACCGGCCCCATCCTGCCATTGTTGATGTAGACACAGAACTACACAAATTATGGTCAAAAGTTTCCAGTTGATTCAAGAATGTCCTGCTCGCAGGCCACGGCTCTCTGAATTTACTGCAGTACCCTTCAAGCACAAACGCATAATATATTATCAAGTGGAAGTTAATTATCGGATTAGGAATGGATTTTTTGTTAGTCCTGTACATCCAGCAGAATTCGAATTCAGGTGGCTTGTGAAAGAAAATGAAAAAAATTATTTAAAACTATTTAGTTGTGATACCATTAATAACTGTTGCCCAGCAAAATGATTCATCGATCTTAATTAAATATGTTATTGAATTTTCTTTTTTGTGTAAATTATGTCATCTAATTGATATAATACGATTTTAGGACTAATTCAATGTGATCAGTAATTTCTTTATCCACAATTAATCATCATACGTGATGTTAATTAATACCATTAAACAAATTCCACGTGATGCTAAAATAAAAAAAATAAAAAAATATTAGAAACGGATTTCAGGATTTGGAAGGAAAGTGCTGGGAAGGAGAAGGGCATACTTGTCCGATAAGAAAAAGAAAAGCAGACGTGTTGACTTTCCAATTTGGCCACGTATCTTGCTTGGACGAAACTATAAAAGATGGCAAAGCCCCACGCAGATCTCCCATCTCAACAATAAAGCGTAACAGATTCCCAAGTTGCTAGTCTAATAGAAAAGAGAGAGGGAGAAAAGAAAAAAAGAGGAATAAAAAAAATTCAAAGATCTGCATCTGCTGAAAGAATTGCATTAGATCGTTCGGGAAAGGAAATGGAAGGACTGAACAACTCGTATGGAACATCATGGGCAGATCAATGGGACGATGGGCCGGACCCAATATCGGTGGTGCCTCAGAAAAAGAGGAGCAATAATAATGGAACAGGAGCAGCAAAGTACAAGCAGAAGGTGGGAGACGGCTTTGACAAGACCAAATCTGTGGCTTCGACTGGCCTGAAGAAAGTCAAAGAAGGTACCTCCGTCGGCTTCCAGTGGATCAAATCCAAGTATCACAAAACCACCCAGAAACGCTAGTTACGACTAAACCAGTTCTGCTTCTTGTGATTATAGGGATCGTGATCATATATCGTTTCCGGATTGATTCGTTTTTGGTTTCTTTATTATATTGATCATTTATTTCATTTATGCATGTAAATTATGAAACTAGCGTGATTCGTATGTATGTACACGTGTTTTGATCCTTTTGTTTTCTTTCGTGTTTATAAAAAAATATATATTTGTTTTTCGCTGTATCTGTTCATCTTGATCTGCATAAGTTCATGAATCATGGCTTCTATGCCTATTATTAATTGGCTAAACAAATTTTAAGTCAATCCATTGGTTTCGGGCTAAAATTTTTGACAAACTTTAGACCAACTGTTCCCCGATGTTAAAAGTCATTTAATCCGGTGACCACCATAATTTTCGAAATGGAAAGCCCCATATGCCCCCTCCTTCAAAGCCCAATAAGAAGCTTCATCCACATGAGAGTCATTGGACACGACACGTGCCAAAATCATGACTCAATCGCAGGCCAAGCAAGCTTCTCATGCAAAATTTCACACCACTACTCAAACCGCTGTAAAGAAAAAAGACGCGAATAGCTCTACCTTTTTTTTTTTTTTTTTTAATAATAATCTTGTATGTTTTTTATGTTTTCTAATTTTCAAACGCGGGCAAAAGATAATTTGTGTTGATGTCGTTATTTATATATGGCTAAGAGCATCTTTAAAATATTATAAATTTTACTTTTTAAATAATCATTTGTTTTGAGTGAAAAAAATGTATTGTTCTCCAAAAAAACTCTTTAAATAGAAATGTGCTCATATTATTTTAATTAAATAACTATTTTTTTAAAAGAAAAGTCAATAGTAATTAAAGCACATTTCTCTTTTTCTTCAACAAAAAGTAATAAAATATAAATTGAAGAGTGAGAAAGTAATTCTTCAAATTTGAAGAGAGATGATCATTTTTTATTTAAAAAATCTTAATTGGAGTGTTTTTTAGAACTTTAAATATTAATGTAACTCTTTAAATAAATAATAAAATCTTATTTAAAGAATTTTTTACTGACGCGATAAAAGCATTTAACGTCGATTTGCCGGTCTTCGGTTGATGCGGACGCCTTCATACCTCTATTGTCGTTATCCACCGCTACGCATGTTCACATGCTAAGGGCTAAGCTCAAATTATGCACGGTCGCATTCGAATCCGTATCGTATTCAATTAACTAATAAATAAATAAAAATTTTGGGAATATGGGATGCAATGCAATACATATCATATGATCCGCTGACATGCCAGCGAATTTCTTCGTATGAAATCCCACCGCTTCTTTAGAAAAATGGCCTGTGTCGGTGAATTTACATTTTTGTAGGACGACACGTAATTGAAGTAAGAGATGAAAATCGAAAACTTTGTGTTTTGTGTTTAATTCTGAAACGTTGGGACTTGGGAGTAGATTGATTGGTATATATAACGACAAAAGTTTTGGGGCTCGTCTAATTTCAACCATTTTGGACGCTATGATGGCCGGTCACCCACCTTTTTGCCTTTACGCTTATTAGCCCGTCCTTGCCTCCTTGAAGTCCAACTCCAAATCCCAAATTCAAACATCAATCCAACAAATAAAATTTGTCCTGATCAGCCGTGTAAATGTTAATATGTATTTTTCTTTGTTTGAATATTAATTAATTTTTGTTTTAATAAAGAATATTATTAAATTTAGAGATAATAAATTTCATAATCACGATCATGTTTTTTTTTTTTTTGACCCTTGTTAGGTGAGAATTGCCGATGCAAAGCAATCATTTACGAATTTCATGTACATAGCGTTCAGCGTGTAATCACAATTTTGATTTTATATGCTCTATTTTTCTTTTTGAAAAAAGAAAAACTAAAAAGCAAATTGGAGGGAAATATTTTCTTTTCTTCTTCGGCTTAAATACTAATTTAATTAATAAAAATTTCGTCACACGTAAATACATTTCTAAAATATTAGCTCTATTTAAAATTAAAGTTGAAATGCTATAAGTGATTTATTTCAGGAAATTTTAAAATTAACATTTAGTAAGTTTTCTCATTTAAACAATTCTACAAATAGATAAGAGATAGTTTTTATAAACAACTGTTTAAATAAGTTATCACCTATTTTTAAAGTTCTTGTTGTAATTTTAAATTTTAACAAAATAATAACTCTATTTTATTTTTTTATAAATCTTAATATGTAAATAAAAGATCATTAAAACATATATTTATTTTAATTATTATAATAAAAATTTTTCTTAAATGCATGGATTTTTAAGTTTTTTTTTTTGGTTTAAACCACTCGATTTCCGGCGACCGCATTGGGCCCCGACTAATTTAGATTTGGAGTGTAGTCACAGTTAAGGCTCTTTACCTCTCCCAAATAGTATGTTTAATGGGGATCGAACCCGAAAGCTCTTCCTACTTACTCAGCCTGCGTTATCAACTGTGCCACAACCGTTTCGTTGGGATTTTTAAGTTTTAAACCAACAGTGACAACAACGACACGTCTTCTCAAATACAAAAGCTTTTTAATTAATAACTCATTTTATTTACGCAACAAAAATAACTTATTATTTTATGAGACACTGCAATCCCAGTGATGAGGAAAATCATCAGCTATAAAAGCGAAAGTAGAAAGCAACTAATCCTTAAAAACCGAAACTGAGATTAAACACAGAAAAAAAAATAAAAGTAAAAAAACCGAGAGAAAAGGAAAAATGGCGATGGCGATCCCAATCCCAAGTCGTCAGCTGTTCATCAACGGTGAATGGAGAGAGCCCGTTCTCAAGAAACGCATCCCAATCGTTAATCCCACCACTGAAGAGATCGTCGGTCAGCCGCTCCACTCTCCTTGTTACTTAGTTTTGATTTAGTCGCAAAATTACGTTTATTATTATTATTATTTTTGGTGATGGAAAGAGTTTAGAGCTTTAACTCTACTGATCAGTTGAGGGAAGTTCAAAATTGAACTTGGTAAGCTCTGATTTAATGTGTTGGGTAATGTTTGTTTGTTTAGGTGATATTCCAGCAGCTACCGCTGAAGATGTTGAGCTGGCTGTGGATGCCGCCCGTCAAGCACTTTCTAGAAACAAAGGGAAGGATTGGTCCTCTGCATCCGGGGCATTTCGTGCTAAGTATTTGCGTGCTATTGCTGCTAAGGTTATTAGTTTTATCCATCTCTTATCAATATTCTTATTTTGATCATTCTGAGGTGTAGGCCTCCGCATTTTACTGAAATCTGGACCTTGAACATCAGTTTCTGAAAGATGAAACATCTCATTTGCTGAAATCCATTGATTATTTAACTTTTTGTATTGAGCTTTGAGCGTAATTTTGTTTGTCTAATAACAAGTCTCTGTACAAAGAGTTTTTTTTTTTTTGGGGATATTTTAACAAAATGTGGTAATTTAGGAGAGTGTGATTAATTGATCTTGGTATTTTGACGTGCAGATAACAGAGAGGAAGTCTGAACTGGCAAACCTTGAAACGATTGATTGTGGGAAGCCACTGGAAGAAGCTGTTTGGGACATCGTATGGCCGTGACACTATTGAAAAATTATTTGAAGTTGAGTATTTTGCGTATTTCCTTTTTTATGACTCTTCATGTTGTCCAGGATGATGTTGCTGGGTGTTTCGAGTACTATGCAGACCTTGCTGAAGGCTTAGATGCCAAACAAAAGGCTCCTGTTTCTCTTCCTATGGAGAATTTCAAGAGTTATGTACTTAAGGAACCCATTGGGGTTGTTGGATTGATTACTCCATGGTTAATGCTTCTTCCTGTGTTTACTGATTTATTTGTTTAAGTCTATAAAATATATTGTTGGTCCTTCCCCTTGCAATTTCATGCTGTTGCATGTAACTAGAATTAGTGACCATAAGTCCTGCCTTCTTCGCATTTCTTTCGCGACTGTGGAAGCTTAAAAAAGAAATTTCTTGATAAATAGTGCTTTGAAATTGCTTAAGCTTAGATGAGTCATGGGTTCCTTTAGTTGTTCCCTTCTGGTATGTAGCAATTTATGTGGACCCCAAACATTTTAAGCACATGCTTCTGGGCTACATCACATGTTTTTTATGAAGATAACTTCTGGTACTTCTGCCCTTGTACTTTTAATTTCCCTAATTGTTGTGCTACTTTATTAACTCCTTTATCAGCCTGAATCCCTGTGTGTTTCTGTGCAAACACTGAAACATATTTACTTAAATTATTCATGCCGATTTTTTATTGTAGGCCTGTACAGTAAACATGACTGAGAGATATATTGTTTATGTACTGCGGATTGTATAGCAATTCTGTGCCATCAAGATTCCTGATATTCAGTAAACTAACAATTGCTTGTTTTTTATGTTGAAGGAATTATCCTCTATTGATGGCCACATGGAAAGTGGCTCCTGCGTTGGCAGCAGGATGCGCTGCAATATTAAAGCCATCCGAATTGGCATCTGTGTATGATCTCAAATTTTATTAGCTAGGATCAGGTTGGATGTTGGTTTGTCATGTTGTGTGCCTGTAATTATATTAATTATTTCAGGACCTGTTTGGAGCTTGCTGAAGTGTGTAGAGAGGTGGGTCTTCCTCCCGGCATTCTTAATATTGTCACCGGATTGGGTCCTGAAGCTGGGGCTCCTTTGGTATCCCATCCCCATGTCGACAAGGTTCAATTGTCTTCATCATTTTTTTCATTGCCTTTTCTACAAATTTGAATCTTTATATAAAATCCCTTAGATTTTACAATGGCCTGAATTTTGGGTTGGAAATTTACCATCCATAGCTGCTAATGTATTTGATCATAACAGATTGCATTTACTGGAAGCAATGCAACAGGGATCAGGATAATGGCTGCTGCAGCTCCGATGGTCAAGGTATGTCAAAGTACTATAATCGAATTATTGTTAGTCTTTCCTGGCATTTGTGCTCCCTTGTTGATCCATGCGTAGTTCACATGCATGCGAACGATCATCTATATTATATCTTCATATGACTACTCTCTTGTAAAGCCTTTTTGATACCTGTAGGGTTTAAGACAGTAAAATTTTTTGTGTGGCATCTTCTCTCCGTGTGTATTCCTTCTTTTGCCCTTTTCAATTTACCATCTCAGTTTTTTTGAAAAACAAAATCGTATATGATTTCTTTGCAGCCTGTTTCTTTGGAGCTGGGAGGAAAAAGTCCAATCATTGTGTTTGAGGATGTTGATCTAGATAAAGGTTAGTGTTTTTGGAAATTATAAAGCATTGGGATTTTCCATGCTTCTCATATTGTTGAATTCCCCTTGCAAGAAAATAGTTGCCAAGAGAATTTCAGGCTTTTGAAAGCAATTGTAGGATGAAAATATCTATTGTGGTTGTTGATACTGATATCAATTTACTCTATGATTTAAACAGCGGTTGAGTGGACCATCTTTGGTTGCTTTTGGACAAATGGTCAGATCTGTAGTGCAACATCTCGCCTTCTTGTGCACGTAAGTACATAGTTGTCTGTTAGTTGTCCATTTTAATTTATCAATTTCATCAAAATTAGTCTACTCTATCCATCCCCCTCCCTTTGTCTCTGTGTTTGGACAGGCCTCAACCAGAAGTAAATCAACCAGCATTTGCTTCTCAGATTTATAACCTAAAATCAGCTTGTATACTGTTAGACCACATGTAAAACTATTAGAGCAGACCACAAGCTAGATCAAACATTTATATGCTGCAGCAATGTAGAGAGAAAACAGACAAGTACAGCAGATAAAAATGTCGAACATAGGTGTTCAAGTCCTACTGATTTAGATTAACATTCCAATATATATATATATATATAGAATCATTTTAGTGTTGCTTGGTTCTGCAGTTTAAGCTTTCAGCTGGCAGGGCTACTGTTTCCTCAGGCGTAAATTCATTTATCTAAAGTTAGAAGGCTAGAAGAGTGGTGTTTTGATTATTCCACTTCTGCTTACTTTATCTAGAAGCAGAACAGAAATGGAAGTATAGATTCCCAGGCTTAAATATAACAGTGAAGCATGGAAATAGTAGAGAAGGTGTTTTGTCAGACGTTTTCAGTTGCTTGAGGTGTGTAGACAGGGATCCTTATTGCTTACAATGTTGCAGGAAAGCATTGCAGCAGAATTTTTAGAGAGGATGGTGAAGTGGATCAAAAACATTAAGATTTCGGATCCACTGGAAGAAGGTTGCAGACTTGGTCCTGTTGTTAGCGGAGGGCAGGTAAGGTTGCAATTTTGAACAGGAACACTGTAGAGAAATTTTTTTCCTTAATGTTTCTTTCAGCCATTTCTCTTAGATTTGGTTTTTTGCAAAATAAATATCTCTAAACATAATCTGCACTAGCACTCATTTTCCATAACAATATGTGAATGCTCTTTCTTTGCTTGGAATGGGTCCATGATTAGGCTGTTGCATTTTTTCCGGTAACTTTAATAGCAAATTTGATTTAAATTATTGTCTGTAAATTTGAATAAAGAATGTGCTTTCTAATATATACTTAATCTGCTGCAGTATGAGAAAGTTTTGAAGTTCATTTCAAATGCCAAGAGCGAAGGTGCAACCATTTTGTGTGGTGGTGCTCGTCCTGAGGTATTGTCCACAACCTGTCACTGTTGGCACTCTGGTCTTTCTCAATAATTCATGATACTGAGCCAGTCCTTAAATGATTGGCAGCATCTGAAGAAGGGATTCTTTGTAGAACCAACCGTCATAACTGACATAGCGACATCAATGCAAATTTGGAGAGAAGAAGTTTTTGGACCTGTTTTGTGTGTCAAGGCATTTTCCACAGAAGATGAAGCCATTGAATTGGCAAATGACACCCGGTAAGTTGATTCAGTTACTGGAAAATTGGAAATGAAAAGATAAATTGGCTCTTTTTCTTTATCCTTATGTTTTCACAGTTCTGCTCTGACAATATATTGATTGTCCACAGTTATGGCTTGGGTGCTGCTGTGATATCCAAGGATTTGGAAAGGTGTGATCGTGTAAGCAAGGTGAGACTTGTCCTGGAGTGACATTTGCACATATAAATGCAAATAATCCTTGTCAGGAATCAGTTTATAGAATGTATATTTTAACTGTTTTCGTTGGTTGGCCTTCTGCAGGCTTTCCAAGCAGGCATTGTATGGATCAACTGCTCACAGCCATGCTTCTCTCAAGCTCCATGGGGGGGCAAAAAACATAGTGGTTTTGGCCGTGAATTAGGGGAATGGTATGGCCTGTTTTCCCACCAAATAATAATAATAAATTAATCTTGACCTATCAAGTAACTGCGGAGAATTTGTATTTCTCATGTATGCAATATAAAAGAAAACGTCTCAAAATATAAGTATTTTGAATCTTTAGTTGTTTAAGATATGTCAAATTAGTATTTGGTTGTCTGCTGATACTGATTTTGTGTTATTCTATTTGGCTGCCTTTTGAACAGGGGACTTGATAATTACTTGAGCGTGAAGCAGGTCACTCAGTATGTCTCAGATGAGCCATGGGGATGGTACAAGTCTCCTTCAAAGCTGTGAAATGAAAATGAGAAATTGCGGATGAAGCAAAACACAGATAGTAATGTGAGAGACGTACTGTACTGAAGCTATGTGCTAAGACTATGCAATAATAATAAGTAATGTAAAATGACAGAAACACTTCAGAATAGTTTATTCCCTTAGCCATGTTGTATTTCCCTTGTGGGATATCTTCGGCTTCCATTGGTTGTAAAACCATATTCCCAGACACTCTTGGAGTTTAATCATGGTTTCAGGCTCTTTAGCCTGCAATTAGATTCTTAGTTCTCGTCAGATTTTGGAGATCTTGTTTCACAAGTTTATTAGTGAGTAAATGATTAAAATTTAACTATTGCAGAGAAAACCCAAGTCAACAGATCATTTTGGTCCATTTTGCCTTGAGCAGCAAACTTCTAGCCTTTTAATAACAATTAAGGCCATGATGCATCTCTTCACGTGGTTAAGGGGGGAACACCATCAATCTCTCTCGACATTTACAGTTACCTTTTTCGCTTCTTAAACTAGAAGCAAAGGTTCTTAAAATGCTCCGCGCTTACTGACTTGCCAGCTCGAAATGAGTTGGGTGACTGGTGAGCTGAAGCTAGCTTCACGAGCAAAACAGGTGTTTGATCATGTGCGCAGCTTGAGAAATATAAAACTGAATTTAAGAATATGCGATGGATTCAGGATCCGAACCAAAGTCCGAGTCTGAGAATTTGAGGTGTTAGTTGCTGAATCCTGAGGATATTCTTTTTGCCGGCCCTTTTCACCAAGATAACGAATGTTAACGATCCTTGGGCACAGGGCACAAAAATCTTGGCGGATCATTCAAATTCTCTTTATTAAAGTGTTAGTGAGGACCCAACCATTTATAGTAATATTACATGAAGATGGGGTGAAAGTGATGAAACTCTGATTAACAACATAATGGCATGGCATTGCTCAATACGTTTTTGTAATTATATTTCAGATAACAAGCAAAAATGTCACTGTCGTCTAGTAGTAAAAAGATGGCGTACGTCCAAACGAGATTGAGACGGGCCCCACCACCAAATGTCTGTGTGAGGAAACTCACGCGGAAACTTCTTTGGTTGTCTTTGCTTCTTCAGCGTACTTATCGGAAACCAAACTGTAACTAATCGCATTTCGTACCACCTTTGTTTTTTTTTTTTTTCCCTTAACAACTTCTTCACCGACATCTATCTATTTTGTTGAACCACGTTCAGCTTCAGTGTTCACAATCCTTGCAATAACGAATACGCACACGGATACCGCTATAATAAGTAGCGATATCTTTGGGTCATACTGTACTAAAGTGGTCCCACTAGAAGAAGAATCGGATAAATTTCTCAATCTTTCGCTTCTGACACTGAACTCACATTGTCGTCGTTTTTGAAGATTTGAGTTGAATTGTTGCAGATTTTGAGAGATCTGGGTTTGTGTTGACTGGAGATGGGGAGCTCGGAGGATGATAAGGTGGTGGCCGTGATCATGGTGGGTGGTCCCACTAAAGGTAAATGCAATTTGTTTATTTGTTCTGTTTCATTTACAACAAATTATGGGGTGCCTTTTTTTGCTTTAATTGATGATTGATTGATAGCTTGATTGGTGTTGCGAATTTTGATTTTTGATGCAATAGGTACTCGATTCCGGCCATTGTCACTGAATATTCCAAAGCCTCTTTTCCCTTTAGGTGGACAGCCAATGGTTCATCACCCAATTTCTGCCTGTAAAAGAGTATGGATATTCTTGGATCCTTCCTTTTCTAATTGTTACTTTCAAATTTGAGGAGTGCTTGATTAATTGATATTTGCTTGTTCTGTTGTAGATTCCAAACCTCGCACAGATCTATCTTGTTGGATTCTACGAGGAGCGTGAATTTGCATTGTATGTCTCCTCAATCTCCAATGAGCTTAGAATCCCTGTCAGGTAATTCCCTCTTAGTTCTGGTTTTCTGCCCTATTTCCATTTGGACTGTTCAATCTTGGAGCTCACTCTTGTTCTTGATGAAATGTTATTGTTAGATATTTGAGGGAGGACAAGCCTCATGGTTCAGCTGGTGCACTTTACAACTTCAGAGATCTGATCATGGAAGACAACCCGGTTACTATCTTTGCCTTTTAATTTTGCATAGGCATGCTCTTTTGTCTAAATTTTTCTTACTTCACAAACATTTCTATTTCTACCTCCTGTCCCTTTAATATTAAGTATGTCAACTGCATATATTGATTCTAATGCATTTAGCATACAACAGTTGTCTTATTATTGTTTGTGTTATAATGTTATTGGTAACGTGTATTTTATTTTGCTTCAGTCTCATATCTTCTTGCTGAATTGCGATGTCTGCTGCAGTTTTCCACTGCCAGAGATGCTTGGTAATTATATTCTTTATACTGAAACTTGATTTCCTTTGCATTCTCTGTTCAAATTTCAAAATTGTCTGATTAGTTCCTTTTTCTTGAATCTTTTGCATGAGCAAGCAAGAAGCCAGTAATTTTAAGACTGGGCAAGGCTCATTTATGTTCTCCGGAAGCCTTATTGCCTTTTCTCTTTAATATTTCAGATGCTCATAGAAATTATGGTGGGATGGGAACTATACTCGTTATTAAGGTTAGTCAGGACATGCATAAGATGTTTATATAGTTGTTAACTTTTCTTTTATCTTCATTTTTGGATTCTTTTCTCTTATTACACAGGTTTCTGCTGAGTCAGCCAGCCAGTTTGGTGAATTGGTAGCTGATCCAGATACCAATGAATTGTTGCATTACACGGAGAAACCTGAAACTTTTGTATGTATAAGCTCAGAGATCTAACTGCTGTTTAACATGTTAAATATCCTTTGATATTGCTTGGAATGATTGATAAATTTTCAAACAGTTTCCTGCCCTGCTCTCCTATACTTTTGACTCTACCTATTTTATCTCAAGTGTTATAATAGTTATGTTGTAATGCAGGTAAGTGACCTAATAAATTGTGGTGTGTACGTATTTACACCAGATATCTTTAATGCTATCCAGGGTGTTTCTTCACAGCGGAAAGACAGAGGTCAGTAATACAGGATTCTGTCGGTAGGATGCTGGAGAGTGATAAAAATGTAAATGATGGTTTTGTTAGTTTTGCAGGCTTTAATGCACAGGCATAGCCTTTTATCATCCAAGTTAATTATAAACAAGGAATTAATATATTTAAATTTGTGCCGTTCAAGAACTTCAGGCTATTAAAATTTGATTTTTGATATGAAATTTACTCTGTTTTTCCGCTCTTTCTTTGTCCCTCATTTTACATATGGTATTGATTTTGTCATGTTAAAAACCAAGTTCTTTCTTGTCACTCGCAGAAAATCTGAGACGTGTATCCAGCTTTGAAGCGCTTCAGTCAGCTACTCGGTAAATCATTCCTGCTAATTCTTAGCCTGATTTTTTTTTCTTTTTTTATCATAAATAGATTTTTTTTTCTCTATCCATGATAACATGAGGTCATTCACAGGAATCTTACTACCGATTTCGTAAGGTTGGATCAAGATATCCTGTCACCTCTTGCAGGAAAGAAGCAGTTATACACTTATGAAACCATGGATTTCTGGGAACAAATTAAAACTCCTGGGTAAGCATATCATTTAACATAACTAACCCTCAAAAAATCCCTTACCAAATAAAGCATGGTAAACAAACCAAATTGAATGAAGAAAACCAACAAAACAGAATGAAATTAGAACAGAGAATAAAGATCTTTTACTCCTTAAGTAGGATCTGATCTTTTTATTTGTACATGCAGCATGTCTCTGAAATGCTCTGGCTTGTATCTTGCCCAATTCCGGCTTACCTCTCCCAATCTTTTGGCTAGCGGAGATGGTACCAAGAATGCCACTATAATTGGTGATGTTTATGTTCATCCATCAGCAAAAATACATCCAACTGCGAAGGTATTTTCTTTCATTACTTCCCGGGTTAAGTTATGCGGGTATAGTAAAGCATTGCTGGACAGTGCTTTACTAGACAAGCATCAGTTTGAATACTAACAGAAATAGCTTTCTTGTGGCATACAGCCCAAAAATGTTGTCTGGAAATGGTATCCAGGCACTAAAACTATAACATAATGCAGTTCTCATTTTCCTCTTCTTTTCTGCCATTGTCCATCTTCCTTCCTAGTCTCCAAATTATTACTTTATTACTGCACTGAGCTGAATAGTGAATTGAGAACCACCTTCTTCCATTTTACACATTGTCCTTTGTTTTCCTTCATTTTTTATCTTTACCTTAACTATAGAACTGACTTGTCTGCAATGCATGAAAACAGATTGGTCCCAATGTCTCAATTTCTGCCAATGCTCGTATAGGAGCAGGCGTAAGGCTCATTAGTTGCATCATACTTGACGGAGTTGAGATCATGGTAATTAAGCAATTTCTATGATTTGAAACCCTGCCTATCCAACCCAGCAAATTCGAACCCTCTGTTTATGTTAAGCTTGACATGTGTAAATCACTTTCTCAGGAAAATGCAGTTGTTACTAATGCAATTGTTGGGTGGAAGTCTTCTATTGGTAGATGGTCCCGTGTTCAGGCAAGTTCTAAATACAATTACTTAATGTGATTTTGATTTATGAGATTATCAAGTAATGAGACAATGTAGATGTATTGATGGTAAGTTTGCAAAAGGAGATGTTTTCTGATAGTTCCTCTTTCTGTCCCTAGTGGTGGAAGTAAAAGGGAGCACTTTTTGTTTTCTTTTCATTTTTTCCCTGTTTATTTATCCGAAGTTCTGCTGAATGTGCCAAATAATTTTATGTGTCTGATCAACGGATTACAGGCTGAAGGAGATTTCAATGCTAAACTCGGGATCACAATCCTTGGTACCTTCATGATGCATTTTCCCCCACCTTCCCTTAACTTTTCAATTTTTTTATTTGAAGTATAAAGTTGTTTGCAATCTGACTTATATTATAAATGTCTGTTCTAGGTGAGGCTGTGGGTGTTGAAGATGAAGTAGTTGTGACTAACAGCATTGTCCTTCCAAACAAAACACTCAATGTTAGTGTTCATCAGGAAATTATCCTATGATAGAGCTCCACATATCCCACACCAAAGGTTACTTTTGGGCTCTCCGTGTATTTCCCTTTATTATTGATTTATTGTCATGATTTCTCTTTTTACTGTTTTCCAAATTTCAAGTAGAAACACCGACATTTAAATTTAAAATAGTTCAGCACCCATTTGTAAATTGAGATTTGGCTGTTGGAATAAAAATTTTGACTATTGGCTACTTATGTGAAATCTGGAAAGAGTTTTCTAGCCAGGAGCGTAGCAAAAGTCGAAAGAATCATTTTAAGACGATGGGTGACAATGAATTCTGTGATCAGTGCCTCTTTGAAACTTCAATGTTTTAGCTTAATCTCTCAAGTAAAGATTAATGCAGAGATCTTGCTGGCATCATCTACCTTTTTTTAAACACCACTCTGAATGACATCAGTAATGCGCATTAGGACAGTAATGTCTCAGGATGCTAATTCAAAACAAATAAGTGATACTAGAGATAAATGTTTTGTATTAGACAACAGAACATGCAATTGGTCAGATGATAGAAGCAAGGAACTATGTCAACATAATAAAATTGCTTATCTAATTGAAAGCAATATATAATTTGAGTTTATTACATGATAACAGACTCAACCGAGTAGGATGTATTTTACACACACACACCCCTATCTCATTTCATAGTGAGGTGGGTTGTCAACGTCCCCTTCTACTGGCGCATGGTTCCATGTGTATGTTCCAAGGATATAGAGATAAGCGAGGTCAGGTATCGGATGATGCATTTGGTAGCCTTTAGTGCCCTCACTCCAAGGATTAAGGCAATAACCACTGCATATCAAAGGTCATATCTAACAGTTCCATTAGAATGTGTGCAAAATTTTAGTCAAATTGGCACATAGACAATTGAGATCAATGCCACAGGCATCAAATGATGCATTTGGTAGCCTTTAGTTCCCTCCTCCAAGGATTAAGGCAATAACCACTGCATAGCCAAGGTCATATCAAACCGTTCCATTAGAATGTGTGCAAAATTTTAGAATCTAAGTTAAATTGGAACATAGACAAAGCCACAGACATTTAAAAGACAACTTAATAGCACTGTTTAGCTTGCAGAAAAACCAGCTGCCACTATCATGGGCCACATATGCCTTTTCTTATTGGGAACATGTATAATGTTGTTAATATGAACAACAATTATAAAAAGTTGAGTCAGAAGTTTTGATACTCATCAAGAATTATTTAAAAGCAGCCCTTATCCAAAGAAGATAATGCAAACTGACTATGACAGCAATTCAGTGCATTAAATTTGAAACATGCTATGATCATACTCAAGTATTAGAGCAATGTAGATTCCAAACACACACAAAAAGGAAAAAGAGTGACAATAAGCGACAGTTTCTTCTACCTAAATGATCCAGACATCATTTTTCAAATCGGTGGTGATAATCATAGTAACACAAAATGGCAAAGAAGGAAGAATGCAGGCAAACCTCATGACTTGATTGAAACCATGACATCAACATCACTCAATATCCAGTGCTGCTACGCAGAATGGTACTTTATTTTATTTTTTTTCCAAAACCATTGGAAGATGATGTGGTGCCTCCACCAGAATCTGGAGAGTCTTCAGACTTTCAAAGTCCCCTCTATCACTACCCTCGTAATAGTATTCATTCTCTCAACTGCTTTGAGAAGTAAGCAGTAAAACCCAATACTCAAGTGCCTACTGAACTAGCACATCACAGCAAATTCAAATGGCAAGCAGTCCTCTGAGCGGCACAGAATCCCAAACGGACTTGGTTCATGAGCAAATGTGAATACTGATTGACCTCAAAGTTTGAATTGGCGAGGAAGACGGCCACATCTGCTCTGCAATCTCAGAATCTCTTTGGCTAGACCTTGATTACCAATTAGTAGAAGCCCATTCAAAACTCGATTGAAAGTGAACTTCCTTGGCATGAATCCTCTATCAACCATTTCAATCAACAACTTCCCAGCCACCAGCAAATCATCTGATTTCTTCCTCACAAACATTGAACTAATTAAAATATTGTACGTATCTAAATTTGGCAAGCAAACCCCACTACCCATCTTCTCAAACAACTCCAAACCCCTTTCAATCTCTCCAGCATCACAAAAATATCGGATCAAAATATTGTAAGTCTGCACATTTGGCTCACACTCATCATCCTTCATTCTTCCCACAAATTCCAAGGCTCTTTCCATTTCGCCTGCGTGACACAACCCTCTAATAACCACATTATAAGTTGTTGAGTTGGGCATATAACCCTTCCTCACCATCTCCTCAAAAACCAATATAGCATTCTCCACAGAGTCCTTCTTACACAAAACCTGAATCATGGCGTTATAAGTTGCAACTGATGGAAGCACACCACCGTTGACCATCCCATCAAAAACATTTCGAGCTCTCTTAATCTCACCCACAATTCCAAACCCATGAACAATTGTAGTATAAGTAACAACATCAATTTCACATTTCCTCTTCTTCATCTCCAAAAAGAACCTCCACGCTTCCTCAATTTGACCAGCTCTAAAATACCCTTTAAGTACTATATTATAAGTTGTCAAATTCGGGTTCAATCCTCTATCAACCATCTCCTTCAAAACCTCCAAGGCCTTGTTAGTCCTCTTAACTAAACACCACCCATTTGCAATCACATTATAACTAATAACATCGGCCTTAAATTTCCCCCTAAAAACCTTAAACAAATTATAAGCCTTTTCGACTTTTTTCTCTTTACACAACAGATCAAGAATGGTATTAAAAGAATTCAAGCTTTGCCGACAACCATGTTCATGCATTGACAAGAAAATCTTGACAGCTCTATCAGCTTTCCCAGCAGAGACATACCTTTCGGCGATGATTGCGAATGTTTTCTGGGTGGGGCCAAGGCGGAGCGATTTCATACGGTGCACGAGGATCCATACGGTCCTGTAGTCGCGCAGGCGGGCAGCGAGGTCAATGGCGTGGTCAAAGGAGGAGCGGGAGTGAGCGTAAGTTGGGTGGTAGGAGAGGATATTGAAGAAGTGGAGGGCTTTGAGGGCATGGTTCCAGAGGCGTTTGATAATTTGGTCGACGAGTTGTGGGGTCCAATGGAGACTGGGGCAGTGGAGGGTCTGGGTTAGGGTACGTGGGTCGGTGGAGGTCAGTATGAGGCTGGCTAAGGCGGCTGGGTCGGCAGCTGCCGGTGGTAACGGTGCCGGTGAGGTGGTGGTGAGAGGTGAAAGATCTCGGTAAATACAGAAGAAGTGAAAGTGATTTTTTGGAGGTTTTCGAAGCAACGCGAACATTTGAGCTCACATTTTTGGCTACTTGGCTAGTTCCGCCTTTTTCTAAAGCTCCGTCTCAAATTTTTTCTTTTTCACCAAAATCAGTGACCAGTCGCGCGTACAAAAATTACAACAATATTTTTATATTAACTCTTTTTATTATTAATATAATAATAACATACAGAAGGCTCGTACGCTGTGCCGGATTGAATTGGGTTGTATTAGATCAAATTAGATAAGATAATATTAGATAAAATAATATTGTATTATATATAATTTTATATTGTGTCTGGTGTAATATTGGATTAAACTATAAATAATTATGTCTCATATTTGTTATGACATGAGATTAGTTAGTAACTAATATTATGTCTTATATATTATTTTATTAAAATCATCTTAGATTTACTTTAAAATGACATGTAATATAATCTAACTTAAATCAATAATTATTGATAAATTTATAAAAAAAAAAAAGCAAAATCTTCCCTTAATTTTTTTTAATATTTAACATGTTATAATTTTTAATCCCATGAATAGTAGAGGACAAAGTTTTAACTTAGAAAATGTAATATCAGGCATCTCTTAGGATGAAAATTTGCCACTATTGGGATTAAGTAGTGGGTCCATTATTGTTATCCTAACTTTACTTTTTTTTTTACACCAAACATGATATAAGGATTATTTTATACTAAAGTTATCTAATCCCATGATATATAACTAAAACCAAATGCCCAGATAGTAATGGCGCGTCATATTTCACATATTGGTTTCACATAGCTGAACTATATATAAAATTATAAAAATAACATCAATCAAATTACAAATGAGCGAATAATTACATACATGAAATGATTGCCCATATAAAATGCAAGATCAAATAGTCCTTGAGGGTGCATCTCACGTATTGTATTGTACTTGTGGTGCATTTATTAGGACATATTATATTAAATTGTAATTCAATACATATTTAGTGTAGTATAGCTGATTTTATATAAAATTAAATTATTATCATTTTATTATTAATATTATAAATAAATTAAAAATTTCTTAATAGGTTTTATTATTAATTTTTTGAAATTTATTATTTTTATATTATAAAATGATTAACAATATACTATTATAAAATATAAAATACTGTAATAATATTAATAAATTATAATATAATATTATAATATAATTTATTTCTATATATTAGTTATAATAATAGAGTATAATTTAAAATTATAAAATATAAAATATAATTATATTATATTAACATTTAATATTAGGTTATAAATTTTTTTTATTTTAGTAAATAATAAATTATAAATAAAATTAAAATACATTTTACATATTTAAGGAAAATAATTAAAGTGAGTTTATGTAATGAAAGTAAAATAATTTATTATCATTTATTTATTAAATAGTTAGGCTAACTAATAATTTATATTATTATGTAAATTAAATTAATATTTAATGATATAAAACTTAAATTGATATAAATTTATTATATATAAAATAATGTTTAACAAAATTAAATTTATTATACTTTATGAATAATAAAAGTTAAATGGTTGTACTTAAAATATGAACCGTGTTTCAACGCAATACAACTTAAACCTACTTTCCATAGGTTAATTTTATGCGCCTTTAATTATATTAGCTATTTTTTTAATGCAACGCAATAGAATTAAAAAATTACGGCCAAATGTGTTAGTATAAGAATACTGTTTTAATGCAATGCAATTTAGGGTATTTTATGCTGCCAAATGCACCCTAAATAAATTCGAGTTTAATGGACAAATAATTTAAATAAATTAAATATTACATACACTATCATCATTTGATTCTTTTTGTACCTTTGCATCATCAATAATATAATTAAACAAATGATATATCAATTGGTGCATCGAGATTCTATAACTTAGGGCGGAGGCCCGTATATATATATATGTGTGTATGTGTGTATACATATACATGTACACATACACATTTTTGAGTGTTTATCTATTGTTTTGTTATGATATTCTTGTGTTGTAGTTTTGTCATTGTTTTAATTGCACAAGGATTTTCGCGTGTAATAGTTGAGATTGATAGACTAGGCCAGCGCCGTTAAAATTCCTCTACATTTCATCAGAATCAATCTATGAACCCATGAAGCCATTTAATCTCTTTTCAGTTCTTAAAAATTTATATTTCTAATTATCTGTGGTTAGATATTCTTGTGGTTAAATACTCTCTAACTTAAGCTTAAATCTTGAACATTATTCTATATATTATATTTAAACCTGACCTTGTGCTGCTAGCTTATAGTATTATCTCTTAATTTTAATCTCTAAAATATAATACCCACTTTTTATTAAAAAAGAAAAAGAACAGAAAGGCTTTGTACTTGTACCTATATGGCAAAGTACTATAAGTCATTATTGACCCTGGTCACACTTGTTATAAATTAAGGAAAAAAAAAATGTGGCACGATATTGCGCATTCAGTGTCTGCTTGGAAATCAGTAGAAAGAACAAGATACAAGTACATAACAGTTAGCAAGACAGAAACAATCCAATGAATTAACACACCGGATAAGTGTGTACAGGAGTTGGCTGGCATTACATAAATCCAGAGGATGGTCATTCCAAGTAGGAGCAAAGAGAGCGTGCTTCCACTGCGTTTCCATCTCTTCTTTGAGAAATAATGATATCTCGTTGCACTGCCTATGATGAAATTATTTGGAGTTCATTAGGAAAGTCACTGAATTGAAGGATCAGGAAATTTGTCGTATTGTCTTCCCGGCAACTTCAGTATACCATGATTGCCAGGCTTCCATGTAATGAGAAAAAAGGTCTCGGAGAGCTGAAATATTTATTCACAGAACCAACAAAAGGTCAGTATCATCTGTTTATGTGTGTGTGTGTGTGTGTGTGGAGTACAATATGGATGGACAGTCAGCTGACAGACAACAAGTAAACTTCCCCATTTTGGACATGAACATGGTCTCAGAAGCAAAATCTTAACCGGCCAACATAATTATTTTGAGCATGGTTATTTAAAAAAAAAAAAATTAGATACATAAGCTTATTCATGAAATTGCCAAACTTGTCACTGCTTATAAGTATGCTGTTTTATGGAAACGAACAGTATTCATTCGGTGAGCTCTTTAAACAATAAGATGTGAGTAAAGAAATGATTCAAAAGGCTGACCAAATATAGATTTTCTATTTCTGATCTTGCTGATGAAATTTATGGGACAAACTTGATTCAACTACAATGACAGGGCCATGTTAAATATTAATGCCATAGTCAAAACAGTTAGCAATCATAGAATATTGATGAATTAGATATTTAAATTATACCTTGATTGTGATATTGAGGACGATACTTTGAAGTAAGACTTTCCCAATCATGTGCCCCTTTCACATTATTCTTCGAGGTATTGACTTCGGGCACACTTTCAGGAGCAAAAGGACCAAATTGGTAACTCCTTGGGCCCTGATTCACATAATTTTCTGAATTACTTCCATCAACTACCCTTACCAAATCGTCAACTTTCATTTGTTTTTCCATTTTAATACTTTGGCTTATATCCCCATTAATTGAAGTATCCATTCTTTTCCTTTTGAAACTGATGTTTGTAACATCAGTTCCAAATGTCCTCTTCCGTGATTCATCAAGATTCAAAGAATCAGCTAATCCAATCTCCAACCTGTTTACCCCTAACCACCTGAATGCTGGCTTCCTGGTGTCTGCAGTATGGGTCTGCAAGGTAAAAGATCAAAATATCAGAGGACTATATAATCATGACCATATGTAATTAAGTTCAGCTAGATTCTAAATAAATATTAAAACTTAATTTTGAGCTTATATCATTTATAGCCTTTGGGATGATATTTCATTTACCTTCTCAATGAGGTTCATGGAGGACAAGACATTAGCAATGTCATACAACCGTCTTACTTTTGCTGCAGATATAGTTAAGAGAACATCAGTCACAAGAGCTTTTTAACTCCTATTTACAGAGACTTCAAATAGAACAGCAAGTTGAGAATTCACTTACTTCTCATTACAGAAGTATTGTGGGCATCCCCAAGCAATAACTTGGCTACTTCATCTAGGGTGATCATACCCACCTACAAAGAAACACGATACAAAGTAACACTTGCATAACAAGTAAATGACAATTTTAAAAGAATAACCAATCTCAAGATTTCACTCACATTAGAGCAGACAAAAAGCCTGACAAAATTCTGTGTAAGAAGTCCAAGAGACTTTTCTCTTCTACTGTCTGTAAAGGAAACATACATATAAGCTGTAAGTGTGACCATAACGTAATGATGAAATGTCGGAACTCCAATTTTCTGTTATTGTTCAAAACTAAAAGATCACCATAGCATATTGACCCAATGCATTAGGAAACTCATTTAACACAATAACAAATAACAAATAAAGGCACACTTCAAGTGCCAATAATATGGCACATAAATTGTACACACTAATGCTTCTAATCAAAGCATAAGCTGGTCAAATAAAACAATAACAAGTATTATATCTTTATATAATTACCATTTTTTGAAGATTTATGAGCAGATCTCGGGTTTAAACTATCACTTTGGCTTCCAGGATTGGGATTAGAAGAACTATCGTCGTCTTCATCATCATCCTCATCGTCTGAACCCTAAGACAAATAAATGAATGAATTTCACTTTTACCCAAAAAATAAAAAAGAACATTGTAAACCTATTTTGACCTACTTTTGCGCTATTGCCGCCATCAAGTGTAGTGAAAGCGTCCCTCAGGCCTGCTTCCTATCATCATTTCATCAAACCAAACAACATCAGAATTAATTTTCACTATAAAATTCCAATTACACAATTTTTTAAAAAAAGAAACAAATCAATTTAAAACCTTAAAAGTACCTTGAGCTCCTGCAGAGCGCCGGGGATTGCCTTGAACCCCTTCCACGTATACTTATTTTTCGCCCTTCTTGTAAGAACCTAAATTAACAAATTAAAAGTTAAAAAAATTACACAAAAGAACTGAAGAATATAAAAAATGAAAAAGATTAAAGATCAAAAAACTCACTCCAACACTTTCCAAGACATTGACGATATCATAGATTCGCCGCCTTTCGACGCCTACAAATACAATTCATCGAACGAATCAAAACCTCAATAATCACATAAAATTATTAAACTAGCAGATAAATATTTAAAACTAAGAATGAGATAAAAACCTAATTTCGAAGCGGCATCGTCAAGGCCGATCGATTCAACACCATCTCGGTTGTACAAGCTCAGGAAACTGCAAATGACAAAATAATAAATATAAATATCAAGAAACTTAAAAAGACAAACGGAAATAGTAATAAAGAGGAATTGAAAGAGTACTTGGAGCAGAGGAGGCCGAGGGATTTTTGTTTGCGGCTGTAGGCATAGTGCCTTGAAGAAGGATCTTGAACTTTGGTTGAAGAGGAAGACTGCGGCATCGTTTCGGTGAAGGATTTGAGCGAACTGTATGTAACTTTATAGAGAGAACTGGAGGATGGAGAATGGAGGGACCGTTAAGAATGTTGACTAATGGCGGGGTGTAAAATTTGGAGTAGGAGGGATCTGAAGGAGGTTTTTTTTTTTTTTTTTTTTTCCCTGAAAGTTTTGAAATGGGAGCTTCTGATGGATTAGCGGGAATTTGAATTGAGATCTGGACGCGCTTGTTTTGGGTTGAGAAATCACGTGTTTATCCTCGCGTGGGCGCAGCGATTAAGGGTACTTGTTCGTAATTTTGTTTTGTAACGGAAGAATTCAGAAATGATTAATCCTAAGATTTGGAGATTGTTTGGGATTGGGCGTAAAAGTACAATTACAATGTGGTTTATGAAACAGGTGGCGCGCAGTTCACAATTGGGGAATCCAATCATATGACGGATCCAGCTACGGTACCACCGTAGTACCCGTAACACTGGTTTTGTCTTTTGTCCCAGCAGTGTTGTAAAATTTCATTAAACCCCTTTCATTCATTTTTATTTAAATTTTACCTCATAAATATTAAATTAATTTTTATTGCATCCATATAAACATTATAATTAACACCTTATACTATTTGTTATTTATACATTTTTCTTCTATATTACACATTTATCACAACACCCCTCTCTTTATCACAAATACCAACGAACCCGACCCGAATTTCGTTTCCATTTCCTTCCACGCCACCGGCCAAGGTTGGTACCGATCGGAAGATTGTACGACGCCGGTCATCTCCACGCCATCCTTATCACAAAAATAACCGGGTCAACCCAACCCGAATTTTGTTTCCGTTTCCGGCAACTCCATCGGCCAAGGTTGGTACCGATCGGAAGCTCGTGCGACGCCGGTCATCTCCATGCCATCTTTGTCGCCGTAAAGCATTCGGAAAGCTGCCGATCGAAGCAGTGAAAAGTCACTGAATCCCCGCTTCAATTCGCCGCTGTTTCTCCAGTTTCCGGTGACGCCACCACTTGAGTTTTGCTCTCCACAATTCCCTCTGTCTTTTCTGACCAACCACAGTCACTGGAGGAGCCGATTTGCCGTTGATCGGCCGTTGAAGGATTCACAGATTTGGAAGAAATGAACTTAATATTTGTAAAGCAAAGTTCAAATAAGAATAAGTGAAAGGGCTTCATGAAATTTTACACAGAAAAGACAAAAGCAGTGGCCTTGTGCCACATAGGCGAGTCCTCCTATGACGGTACATCATCCAAACATTTAAGTTTCGGAAGTAAACATTTATGCTCTATTGCATTTATGTAGGTTCATTTTACATTAATTAAAATAGAGTATGAGAATTAAAACAAATTATTTATTTAAACTATAAAAATTAAAAGTCTTTAGATAAAATATAAGAATAAGTTAGTTGTTGTTGTTGTTATTATTATTATTATTATTTTATTACTACTGCCATGGTTTAGTTGTTTTGGCCATTACATTGCATTTGAAGCTAGGATCAATTTTCTTTGACACCAATCTTTTAAAAAAACAAATTAATTTGTATTCGTGTGTAGAGTTAGATGAAGTTAAGGTATGCGAACTACATGAGAAAATAGATTTGAGCTTGAGCCATAAATTTCATTTTTAAAAAATTAAAGATGTAATTATCACTTATGTGAATAAGAATCAAACCCCAAATCTCTTTGTAATAAAATTCACCAGTTGAATCAATCATTATATACATCATAGTGAATGACTTTTTTAAGGAGCGCATGCTTTTACATAAAAAACTTTTTTTAAGAACACATAAAAAACATTATGAAGAATTTAAATAAATAAGTGTGGTTCTTCACACGTTATAGTAAAAATATTATTTTTTTTTTCAAAAAAAATATCATCTACACATGTCTATAAATAATGAGTGAGGTATTGTTTGAGATATAAATTATATATTATAATTATGTAATTATAATATTATTGTATCATCATGAATTTATTTAAATAGTTTTCAAACAACGTTCTTTTAACCAATCACCTGAATTTAAATTTGGAAGAGGTAAGAGGCTGAAAATATATTGAGCTTCCCACCCTCGTATCTTTTAAATGAAATGTGTAAAAATAAAAATAAAAGTCTCTAATAATATTATTAAAATAAAAAATGCAGGGGAAAAATAACTATTATTTATTTATTTTTAATCAGTATTATTGATTGACCATTTGGCATGACCTAAATCCACCAAAATCAAAAGTAATCGGCTAAATTCAAAAACCTGGGCGCGGAACCGCGGAACAAGAAGACTGAACTGGCTAACAAATTAGCGGTAGTTAATGATCAAATAGCATTAATTCTTAGAAGAAAATAAGAAACAGATCGATGAGTTCGAAAGAAAGTTGTAGAAATGAACTCCGCTATGCGATTCGTCAACTCAGTAATCGATGCCTTTACTCTGCCGCCAAATGGTACTAAAACCCTAGACCCCCAGTTACTTCATTTTCTTATTATAATAATTTTTTTTTATGCTTTAATTTTTGTTTTTAAGTACTAAAATTGGTTTTGTATCTTCAGTAATTAACAATTAGCTTCATCTATTTGATTCTCCTTTTCCGAGCGTGACTGTGATGTTTAATAAACGATAAAGCTGCAGCCTTGGTGATCCATTGGTCACTGAGGATGTTGAGCAAGAATGGGGGTAAAATCAAATTTTGACCTTATTGTTGGCTTAAATTTTGAAGGGAAGAACATTTTAGCTAAATGATTGATTCATGATCATTTAAGACCAGATAGATTTTGTTTGAATAAGCAACCAAAATGTAAGATTTTGAATGAAAATTTACTAGTTTAATTTTATTTTTTATTTTAATACCAACGAGTTTTCGTGTGCCATTATATGTACAGGGCAGCAGAGCAGTTGGTGGGAATCGAACAAGACCCGGCAAAGTATACACCTACAAACACTAGATTCCAGCGTGGAAGCTCAAGCATACGAAGAAGGTTCCGCACAAATGACATCACTTCAACACCAGTAGCTGGTGTCTCTTATGTGTCCACTCCTGTTATGGAAGAGGATGAGGTAGAGGATAGTGACTTTTACCTTTTGGCAAAGTCATACTTTGATTGCCGAGAGTACAGGAGGGCTGCTCACGTACTCCGTGATCAAACTGGAAGGAGATCAGTGTTTTTGCGCTGTTATGCACTTTATCTGGTTTGCATCATTCTTTTTAGCTTTTAGCTTTTTATGTTCACATTTCATGGCTTTATACTGAAATCCCCATGTTGACCTTTTCTGCCTGAATTCTAGAATCTGCACAGCATTTTTTGCTCAGTTCTACCTACTATTTACATTCCCTGAAGTTGTATAATTAGTACTCTTCAGCATTGTTTTGAATGGTTTTTTAATTCCAGTGAAGCTGAATTTCAGTTTTTTTTTTTTTTTTGGGGGGGGGGGGGGGGAGTTTTGGATGTATGTAACTTAGATGCTAGGGTCCTTTTATTTCTGCTTCTTCGGTGCTCCTTTTTATACTTACTGTACCATGATTGATGTCCTGTTTGTTGTGTTTTAAATAAAACTTATCATGTATTGAAATTGAATCAATCAGGATAAAATAGTTTATGCAGAAACCCACCTTCAGTAAATATTTGGATTTTGTAAATAGGCCATCACAGTCACCTTTGTTTATGTGGCATGTGGATAACAGTCATCAAAACAAGTTTAACAAGTTCTCCATAGAAACTAGGAATTTCTGTTACAACCCACGCCAGGTTGTGCGAATTAATGATTCATTGGTAAATGTGAAGTTCTTGAAATGCACAAAGACAATGTCGGCATTGATAACTTAAATAAAGTTGGGAAGATACTGTTCAACAAGAAAAGAATTTTAGCTTTGACCCGGGGAGGATATGATTTAAAGGGACACGTAATATTACTTTTCAAAGGACTTTAACTGTCTGTAGGAGCAGTTCGTAATCTTATAATGCATCATTTTTTGCTTAGGCAAGTACTTGTACATTTGCTAGTGCCTTTTATTGGTACTTTCAGTATTATACAAAAAGTTTTGCTATATTTAGGGAGTTTTATGTTCATGTTATTGCCTATTTGTTGCTTAATGAAGGCTGGAGAAAAACGGAAGGAAGAAGAAATGATAGAACTCGAGGGTCCATTAGGCAAGAGTAATGCTGTGAACCGTGAACTAATATCGCTGGAGAGGGAGTTATCCACATCTTGGAAGAATGGGACAGTGGATCCCTTTGGTTTGTACTTATATGGTATTGTGCTTAAAGATAAAGGCAATGAGAATCTTGCTCGTACAGTTTTTGTGGAGTCTGTAAATAGCTACCCTTGGAATTGGAATGCCTGGTCGGAGCTGAAGTCCTTGTGCACTTCAATTGACATCTTGAACAGCCTTAATCTCAATAACCATTGGATGAAGGACTACTTTCTTGCCAGTGCTTATCAAGAACTTAGGATGCATAAGGAATCCTTGACGAAATATGAATATCTACAAGGCACTTTCAGCTTCAGCAATTACATACAGGCTCAAATTGCTAAAGCCCAGTACAGTTTGAGGGAATTTGAACAAGTTGAAGTAATATTTGAAGAGCTTTTAAGAAATGACCCCTATCGAGTGGACGACATGGATATGTATTCCAATGTGCTTTATGCGAAGGAGTGTTTTTCTGCCCTAAGTTACCTTGCCCACAGGGTATTTATGACTGATAAATACAGACCTGAATCTTGTTGCATCATTGGGAACTACTACAGTTTAAAGGGGCAGCATGAGAAGTCTGTTGTGTATTTTAGGAGGGCCCTCAAGTTAGACAAAAATTATTTGTCTGCTTGGACACTAATGGGACACGAGTATGTTGAAATGAAAAATACTCCAGCAGCCATTGATGCTTATAGACGGGCCGTAGATATAAATCCACGTGACTATCGAGCCTGGTATGGGTTAGGACAAGCTTATGAGATGATGCATATGCCTTTATATGCTCTTCATTATTTTCGAAAATCTGTATTCTTGCAGCCGAATGATTCTCGATTGTGGATCGCCATGGCTCAGTGTTATGAAACTGAACAGCTTCACATGCTTGAGGAGGCAATAAAATGTTACAGAAGGGCAGCAAACTGTAATGACAGTGAAGCAATTGCCCTGAACCAGTTAGCAAAGCTGCATCACGCACTTGGACGTGATGAAGAAGCGGCATTCTACTACAAGAAGGATTTGGAGAGGATGGAAGCTGAAGAGAGGGAAGGACCAAACATGGTTGAAGCTCTGATATTTCTTGCTACCCACTGCAGAGCGCATGGCAGATTTGAAGAGGCAGAGGTGTATTGTACTCGTCTTCTGGATTACACTGGCCCGGTGAGTTTTACCCATCTGAAAAATTTGTAGAGAGGAAAAATAAAATGTCAAAACTGGTTTATACATATTTTTAAGTTCTTAACTTCTGTGCATGATTGTAGGAAAAAGAAACTGCAAAGATTATGCTTCGAGGAATGAGAATGGCACAATCTAGTTTTCCTCCAATGGATGTTGAACACTTTCCTCCATGATTTTTATGCTATTACTTAGAGAAGTTAAAATTCCTTCTGAGGCAGCTGTGAGTTATTTACAGTTTTGAGGGAACTGTCAACTTTGAATAGCTTGAGATATATTGAATTTAGAGAGTCAAGCATATCTTGGTCGTCTAACCGAAGAAGCCATTGTATTTTCTGATATAAATTATGCTTTGTTTATTTGGAAGATGGATATTCCCAGTGCAGGAATTCAAGTCTGCATATGTTGCATTAACTTTAAAGGTTGTAAATTTGTAGCATGATCACATTTCATTGTATCAGTCAATGTTTACCTTCAGTGTTGTTTACTGTAGTGTTCTTAACTTCTGAAGACGGAAGAGTTGACGCAAATTGTACAACCTGGAAAAACTGTTTTACCTTTTATGCTAAATTTTATTAATCAATTTAATACTTTCCTTCTCTATATTCATTTCAGCTATAGCTGAGACTTATAACTCCATAAAACCATACTCATAAAAGTGTCCTTTCAATAAGTTATTTTACTTATAGAGCTTGAGCAATTCTGTTTGTTAGTTGATCTATTTTGGCTGTCCACTGTTGGAAATTGAAGCATTATTGCTACCAGTAGAGGCATTTGTTAGTTTTACAAACACTCCAGAGTTAAAAACTTTGATCATCATCTCAAGTTAATAATATATCCAATCTTGATAAAAAAATATTGTTGCTCCAGAATAGAAAAATAACATATTACAGAAAAGGAGTAGAATTCAACGGTAAAGGTAATAAAAGACAGAGCACTATCAATTAACTGTGTTGTCTTGGAGACACTGATCCATTTCAGACAAACACAAATCAAAGTGTTTATATCCACCCAAATCTTATTTCCATTTGATATATGAGACCTGAAGTTCACACATACCACTACAAAACACCATTAAATTCTCAAAGGAAGCAACTATCTTCACTGAGGGTCGGTGAAGAAGCTGTTGATTTTCGGCATGATTTCCGGGGTCTTGTTGCGGACATATTTTCTTAGGAAATGCTCAGAATACTTTTCTCCCTCAGCATAATTCTCCAAAACTCCTGCAGCTCTGTTTTGCTTGGTCACCCTGATTCAACAAGGCCAAAAGAAAGATTGTAAGTCAAGCAAAAGTCATCACATCTGTGTACCAGAATGCATATAATCTCCTCTCCCCTCTATATGAAGCAAATAAGACAACAGGCTCCAACAAATAAAAACTAGCACTGAAATCTCCAAGCCACGTCTTCCTTAAATAAGTGTTTCTCTAGCACCGTAGAGCTCAATATCAAAACCTATAATAAGCCTAATTCGTCCGCTGAAGTTAGGTGAGCTCTACATCAACATTTTAATCATTTTGTCAACAAATAGACATGGAGCAACTGCAGAACCACTTAAATCACATAGCGTGCAATCAAAAATTTCACATGCTTAAAAAATAACAAAAGTCCTCTTCCAATTTAATACTCAAATAAACATTCTTCCAAAAGCACAGATGCCATGGTACCATCAAACACAGCATTTAGGCCGGCTTTTGCTTACCGGTTTTTCAAACAAATTTGAAGTTTCATTTTTTTCTTATATTGTTATGATATTGGTGATACCTTCAAGAAATAAAGACTGTTCCTAGATTTCAAAAAGAGATTTATTTCCACTTTTTTCTTTGACACGAAAGCCAGAACTGCATTTTTTCTTTCTCTAACATTGATTTGTCTCCTACAATAATCTAATAGGACAGATTAAATCAAGCCTACTATAGGACAACCCAAATTTCTAACCTCAAAATCCACTCCATTCACGTTAGTCTAAACAATCAGTTTTTCCGCTAATTATATCCAGTTAGAAATTAAGATCGCCATGTACAAATTTTATTAAAATAAAAAATGAATAATTTTCTGGATAGAGTTAGCGGGAGACCTGACTTCAGGGTTGATGCAGATATTGCGGACGAGTTGCATTCCGCAGATCCCGACAGCAACGCCTACAGCCGCGAACAGTGGAAACACCTACACGTATATTTCAAACTTATCAATTTGTTGAGATCTATATGAACTCAAAAATAGCATTACGGATTTGACCAAATCCCATCAAAACCAAGCCAAGCAATATTGGCGTTAGACAAAAAATTAAACGCTGGAACTTGAACGCACCTCGGGCCTAATCCATCGGTTCCCGGCCATTGTATGCTCTATATGAAATTGGCAGCGGAGCAAGTCAACCGAAGGATCTGGTTCCTGTTTATCGCCAAGGAATACGCGGGATAGATGGCAAGAGAGACGAAGTATTTATTTTGATTTTTGACCAGGGGTTAGGGCTTTCATTTTTTCTTATTTATTTATTTCTTTTTAGGTACTCATTGGTCGCTTTACGGAAGCGGTCGGTCTGGCTGCGCTCTCTGTCCTCCAATCAGTAAACGACACGTAGCTCGGTAAACGTTGGCGTCCGGATTCCTTCTCTTTCAGCAACTTGCAATACCGCGTTCGTCGTTTGCAACAATTTGCAACCATCTGACGCTGTGTTTATTCATCGGTTATTTATTAGAATCGACTAAAATTACAATGGATTATTATGAGAAATGAAAAATAAATATAAAAATAATAATAAGATGTTTATTTAAATTATAGGGATTAAAATTTAAATGAGTTGTACTGTCATTGATGTGTTTATTTTATTTTAAAAATCAGAATGAATAGTAACATATTACTAAAATGTCCTTAATTATTATTAGTATTGTCTATAATAATAATTACAATTATTATAAAAAATTGTTGTTAATAAAAATAATAATGACAGAAATGTGAACAATAACAATAATAACGACGACGGCTTCAAAAGAAGAAGAATAATAACAATAATAATCACAATCATCATCAGCAGTAGTAACAACTGACAGTGAAACAACAGTAGCGATCAGGATGAGCAATATTGGCGACCGGCAATAACAACGTCAACAAGCAGCAATGGAAGTGAGTAGTGGCGATGACCAATGGGTTCTCAACAATGATATTAACAAGCAGTAATGACGATGAGATTGATTTGTGAAGTGCTTGCTAATCTGATTTTTTTTTCCAAATACTTAAAGGAATGCTAAAATGGAATTACAAGGTTTAAGTAGGGGTAATTTAGTTAATCTAAGGAACGGAGAGTATGATTCTCGAACCGTCTTGGGAGTCATAACTCGATAAGTATTCCCAAGTTGGTGTAGAGTCTACTAATTTGATTCTTATTCGCCCTACTTATTTTAGAAATAAACAAATCAATCTATTCGACTGTTTAACCTCCAAAATTATTTCATTAGCCTATGTTTCACCAACAACCTAAACCCTTAAAAATGAAGGTATTTTTCAGTAATTTAGGCCTACGTACCATTGATATGTATAATATAATCTAACATTAGAAGAATGATACTTTAAAAGATAGAGTGAAAACTCCTTACTTGTATACATAAAAAAAAAGAAAGAAAGAAAGTAAATTAAGTATTTTTTATTTTAAAAAAAAACCAATATCACAAACTTTTTGCGATTTGGCAAACGTAGGGAACCGAACAGACCATTGTGCCACCACGTCCAAAGTCATTCGGCACAGCCATTAAAGCTGTTGATGTAAGTAAGAATCCCAAGCCTTGCTTAGAAGCATTGCAGGTAACGGTAATGACATAATTTTCATGAATTTGGTTTTGTTTTTTACCCTTGCTTTTCATAGTTAATAATTGGGACAACTTGAAACTGAATAAAAGGAATTCTGAAGTATAAAATAATAAATGGCTCGAGAGAATGATAGTCTGAATTTAAACTGGCTTTTTTTTTTGTTAATGAGTTTTTCAATTGTTTCTAAGCATCCAATGCGTTAAAATGGTGTTGCTTGAGATTAGAAAGAAGAGATTTGAGTCCGAGAAGGCATGAGAGAGAAAAGAAAAAAAATTAATTCTTTTTTTTTTTTAATAAAGATAACTATGGAAATTAAAAGAAGTTAATTTAAAAGTAGAGACTGATGAAATAAACTACAGATCAAATATTATTCCTCATTTTCATTCTTAATTAGTAATACACCCATTACATCCACACAAAAATAAAGACAAACAAATTAGTCAAAATTTTATTATCCAATTTTTCCTTTTTTCCCATAATAGCTTTTACCATTTGCTAAACTGATAACTGATACGCGTAAGAATTATTCTGAATAATCATTAAATAATGTAAGAGATGCCCGACGACGGGTCATTGAAGTTCATTTGTATACGAGCAAGTTGTTATCCCCAACCCCAAGTACATGAATTTATGAAGGAGAAGCATGTCGTCCATTATTTTGTAATACACTCGACAAATCGTATGTTACCGCCGTAATGGAACGACGCACCATTTAGCAATAGAACCAAAGACATTTCGCAAATGACTTTAATGTTATTACCTCTTTTATTCAACATTACAATATTTACACTATGTTGTAACTTTGGGTTGTTAGGACTTGGTACATAATGAAGAGACATTCTCGACTGACGATTGTCATTTCGTCTGCGAAGTCCTCAAATGCAAAAATTTAGTAAAACCCGAACGGATGGCGTAAAAATGTGATTGAAACCGTGAAAGAAGTAATGAAGAGTAGGAAACTAAAGGCAAAAATCTTGATCTTCTGGATATTGTTTACAGACACGCTTTTGGCTATGGGGCGTCAAATTTCCACAATATCATCAGCTATATGTACAACACTTAAGTCACTGTAACTGAGGGTGGACATCAGGTTGTTGATTGGTATTCTATGCCTTGCGAAAACGGTCACGCCATGAACCTTGTTGCTTTGCAAGGACCTGAAACCAGATTAACAATTGTGTAAAATTTGATGTTCGTCCCTCTAGTTGCGGTAAAAAGAAAAATTGTTCATTAAAATCTGAAGTTATTTACATTCTCACTAAAGAGGCTTGTAGCAATATCGCCATCACTGCTCTTCTTTTCACTGCTGTCTGGTTCTGGTTCACTATCTGAAGAAACAGATGGTGGAACAGCAGATGCTCCAAACATGGCCTCATCGTGAGCAGCTTTTATTTGTTCCTCTCTTCTTGCCTTCAGAATTCACATAATATAAATAATTACTTCATTAAAACACATAATTCACTCTTACTATCTCAAGAACATACTGTTAGATCCAACTAGCATAAACATCACATGCTAACTCGATAAGAAACGGATAGCAGAACGCCTACCTCTATGGCAGAAAACCGGAAGCTCTGTCCTATGTGCTTGACTAAGGCTGCATCATCTTCCGCGGCTGAAGATAGGGTGAACATAATAATATTAGTTCTAACCTCCATGTTATTTTATCCAGGTCAGACATAAAGGTGGAAATATATAACCAACCTTCAATTTCCTCATCATCAAGAGGGGCATCCTTGTCAAACTCAAATCGTTCCCATCCAGAGCCCTTTGTTTCATCCTTATTAGCTGCACTCAGAAAACACCACTATAATGGGACAAAAGATAATAAATTACAACATAGAGAAAATGCCATATTTAGGAGCTTAGCTAATAGGTATCTAACAGCTCTTTTGCATATCCGGGGACAAGGGGAAACATTATAAGCTAAGTGAAACAAACGCTTGCCCAGTGAGAACCTCAGGGATCGCAAAATTGATATGTCAAACCAAATCTACATAAAATATTGCTATCGAGGGGGTCATTATTACGAAATTTTGTAAAAGATTCAACACATGAAAGGGTGATGCCTAAAAGATTGGCCTTTCAGTGCATAAATATACTTGAGAAAGCAAATAAAATGAATCCTCAAGTTTCTGGAAAACTACAATTTGATCAATAAAAAGAATAAAAAGTCAGCACCAAACGAAGATGAGGTCACTTACCAGTTTCAGCTAGCTGAAGTTTCATCTTGGCTTTAACTATTGCAGCTGGCGTCTGTTCACAAAAGAAAGGTAACTTTAATGACTGATCCGGTCCATGGTGACCGAGAACTATTGTATCAAAGTCATTTGCTGGAAAGTTATTAATGTATTATATTCCAAAGAACTCAGTTCTACAATTCAAGTTAACCTCATAAATAAGAAAACAACTTCAAAAAAACATAATATACAAAGAAAAAAAGGTATGAATGTGAGAGAGGGTTGTAATATGTGCCAAAACCACATGTAACTGAACCTTAACCAAATTCTGTTTCAGATTAGAGGTTCGATGAAGTGACTAGGTCGCGTGGTATCTTTCCCTCTATCCTCACATATTTTCAACATTAAACTGGAAAAATAAAACTACATCTGTTGCAACCACATATGTGTTTAACTTCTTTGACCAAGACAGTAGAGATATGTCTTTATCAATGCATTTTTAAACTAGAATAATTCATTACTACCAATATCCAATCTGAGGTGCATTCCCAGACACTCCTCTTTTACTTCACAGTTGATATATTTGTGCATAAGGATAAGCAATTCAAATCCTTTCTTCCTTTTTAACTCATACACACAATACACAGTCATTTCTCGGTGACAGCATCTGATATCAAATATGTAGATTCACATGCAAAAATTTCTGATTTTACATCCAATGATTACAACAATGGAACATGCAAAAGATGAGTAACTAAATTAAAATCTCACAGCTCCGAAAGTTGAAGTCTATGAATAATCTAAAATTCTATAAGATTCAAAGCTGTAAAAAGCAGTGATGTCAGCCTGAATCAATTTCTGAGCTCTAATAAAAGCACATATCACCACAGTATCGAGATCAACATACTCTCAGACTCATTCTGTTACTCTCAATTATCTCCCTTTTGAGCATCAACCACAGTTATAAAATAACCCATATTAATCAGACAATGACAATCAATTCAAAGAAGAATCCAGCCATACAAGTTGCCAACAGACCCAGACATAGTAACAATTCAAAGTAATAACAACAGAAAGAAGAGACGTACCATGTGGTCATAGCCTTCAATTAACCGTGAATAATCAACTTTACTATTCCTCTCCTTCTCCACCTCCCTCCTCTTTCCTCCTCTCCCCTCTCGTGGCGGCGACACGCTCCTCCTCCTCCCCCTCTCCCTCTCCCTTTCTCTATCTTTATATTCTCTCTCTCTGTTTCCATCTCTATCTCGATCACTCCTTCCTCTGTCCCTGTCTCGGTCTCTATGATCCCTCCCTCTGTCTCTATGACTCCTCTCTCTGTCTCTGTCTCTATGATCCCTCCCTCTATCTCTATGACTCCTCTCTCTGTCTCTGTCTCTGTCTCTGTCGCTGTCTTTAGTGCTAACCCTTGATTGAGCTGGTTTTTCTTCGCTAGGCTTCTTCTTGAGCTTGTTTTGAATAGATTCGAGCTGAGAGGGTTTCTCAGGATGGGAGGCTGTGGTGGGGCTCGAGGCTCTAACAAAGTTGCTGAGGAAAGAAGTATGTTTTGCGGGTACGGCGTCGTTTTCGGAAGTGGATGAGGAGGAAAAGCCGAGACCTTGCTTGAATCTAGCGGCTCCTCCGCCCTTCCGGGTCAGCTCGTCATAGTACGCCGCCGCCTTTTCTTCCTCCATCTCTCGATGGTAATGAATGGTAAGGTACTACCGCCGAAACTTCTGCGCAGTTGAAACTTTATTGGGCGGCGGATTTTGCCCCAACGGCGTCGATCGCTTTCTGTGTCTTTGGGCTGCCAAAGAATCGGGCCATGTACGTTTGGATTTTGGACTGACGATCTATTACTAAATCCACCCTCCAACTTCTTATTTATTTCTCTCACAGTAAAGTGGACCCAGCTCACCGAACTGGATAATGACCCATGAGTGTGCTTGAAGGATCAAATGAATGCACTTAACAACCCTTGTTATAGATTATTCTCGACTCCTCGGGTCAACTTAATTTTTTTTTAAGACTCATTTGTAATTATTGAATTAAGAGTAATTTTACGATAAAAAAAAAAAAGCAAAGAACCCTTACTTTATTGATAAAGAATTTTATTTTTTTTAAAAAAAGGAAAAATACATGTATTGTATTCTTTAGCGTATTGAAATTCATATTTTTAGGAAAAAAATTAACTTAATCCTTACTATATATTAAAAATTAGGAGATATATATATATATATATATGAGAAGAGGCACGTTCAATCAATCGACACGTGGAAGGTGAATAATATGATGGTGTTGATGTACGTGTATGTTGTGTGGACTCGCATAACAGACAAAGGGGTCTTTGTATTTAGAGATTTTGTTGTCGGTAATTTGAACTTGATTGAGGACGTGGTAAAAAGTGTGGGTGTAATGAGATGTCACCTCAGGATTCAGCAATACATCTAATTTTCATTATATGAAAATACGATGCGCAACAAAATCGCACGCCACAATCCCACGATCCAGGTTTCCCACTCGATCTCTCAGATTCGTATTCTCTGTCTATAAACTATACGCAGTGAGTGCCAGTGCCACACAAAAAAAGTAGAAACCCTATAATTATAAATCATCAATTTATTTATTTATTTATTTAATGATGATCACTCACGCACATAGAGGAGAGTTGGGAACTTCACCACCTGTCGCCCTCTCACCGGATCAAACCTAAAAAGATTTTGGCGCCCAGTAACCCGTACGTACATTCAATCCAATTTCTGTATTGTATCGAGATTAACCACAGTCTGTACGACTTTCCCATTTTTGAAGCCGCCGTTTCGGCCGTTTCTCGGATTTTGCAAAAATTTCAAAAAGTACAGAAAATCACGTCAATTTTTTTTTTTTTTTATAAAGTCAATATAAATAAAGACTTTATTTATATTGACCTGCGGTCATATGCAGTGCCGTTCCCTTTACTTTCTTCTTCTTCTTCTTCGTTTTTCCTTTTTAATCCATATTATTACCGAGGCAAGGGCTGCTTAAGCACTTTTAAATTAGAGCACAAATTCTAATTATATTCATAAAGTGATAAATAATAAAAAATACATTATAATTTTAATCGTGTGGTTATAAAAATATGTTCTACTTTAAAACAGTTTTAACATAATCAGACCATATCATCAATCTATGAACAATATAATTAGATATTAACATATATCGTACTAAATTTAACATAACAGTCTTTATAAACATATCATATTGCTAATTGAATAACAAAATTTTTTTAATTATCTGACCATATTATATCAATAATTGAAAGTCTTTTGATTTAACTTTCAAATACTTATTTATTTATTAATATGAAAGATAAAAGAGTAAAATAATAATAATAATAAATTATCTCTCAAAAGATTCTTCAAATAAAAATAAATTTATACTATTTTAATCAAACACAAATATCATAAAAAAAACTATTTAATAAGTTTTAGATTAATTGAAAACATAAATACATACTCCTTCATTCCGTTGAACCTAAAACCACCTTAAAAGAATAAATGAGATAGTGAAGGAAATAAAATATTACGCGGTTTCATACGTTAATATAGACATATCTTGATTCATATCTTCGTTAGTCAATTTTGGCAAATCTAGAATTTTGTCGATCGGTATGCTTGATATCAATGCTGTTTTGAACAATCAACTTTGTATCGCTATTCACTTAGATTTAGAAAATTTCCCAGTGGGTCATATTCTGCCCGTGAAAGAGACGACCATTGGACCATGAACATGAAGCAAATATTTGCAAATCTTTGAACCCATTTGTGTGCAATTCAAACCATACAAGAGTCAAAAATCCTGCTCCACAACCCTCAATTCCCCGCCTCGACCTCAATGTACAGGTAAATTTATTCTTTTTGGGTCAAAATTAATAAAAGTTATTATTATTATTATTATTATTATATTTGCGTGTTGTCTTCTCGCTGACAGGGAGCCATAGAAACAACACCGAAAAAGATTTTGTAGATGAATAAATAGAGTTAAAATTGACGGGACAAACAACAAGTTGGTGGATAATGGGTCATCTGAAAGATACTTGCTAAAAAAGAAAGATTTGCTAAGATCTTAAGATATTGGATCCTCAGAATCTTGTCACCTTCATCTCTCCTTTTCTCTCTCTCTTTTCTTGCCTTATTTATAAAGCAAAACCTGCAGGAGCACCAACTCAACGTTTCCCGTTTGCTTACAGCCTTACACAAACACATAATATATCGACAAAAACCCACCAACGGCTCGTCAAGGAAAAGAAATTCAAAGAGACTAATAGAGGCTTTCCTTTTTGGGCAATGGCAACAGTGGCTGAATGTTCTAAGGAGCTGCATGTTCTTGCTGTCGACGATAGTTATGTTGATCGCAAGCTTATTGAGAGATTGCTTCAGATATCCTCATGTAAAGGTAATTATTGGTCTTTTTCATGAAAAGATGCTAAAGTTTTTATTTTGATGGGTTTGTGAACCGAACTGAAATGTTTTTTTTTTTTTTTTTTTTTTTTTTTTTTTTTTTTTTTTGCAGTGACGGCTGTGGAGAGTGGAACAAGAGCTTTACAGTATCTGGGTTTAGATGGAGAGCAAAGCAATGTTGGTTTTGATGTAAGTGCCGATTTTTTTTTGAACATTTTTGTTTTTAATTTTGTTTGATTGATGAGAAAATGGAGGGAAAAAATATACAAACATGATGAAGTTGAAGTTATGAACTTATACCTTAACTCAACTTAAGAACTCTAAACTTGTTTTCTGTTGGGCTCATTTTTTTATTTTCTTTGTTTGCTTGCAGGCTTTGAAGGTGAATCTGATCATTACAGATTATACCATGCCTGGGATGACTGGATATGAACTACTCAAAAAGATCAAGGTGAGCTCTCCGGTCTTTTTACTTGAAAATCTCTGGTGGCTTCAATCCTATGTTGAAATTTCAAAATTTTTTCCCTTTTCCGTGTGTTGATTTGATGTTAAATGAATTTTCTGAGCAGGAATCATCTGTTTTCAGAGAGGTTCCTGTGGTGATCATGTCTTCTGAGGATGTCTTAACTCAGATTGATAGGTAAGTTCTTGGTTTAATCTCATTCTATGTTTAATCAATTGTTATTAACTTTGTATTGATGTTACCATAAGAGCTAAAAATAGTAGATTTGGGGAAATTTCTTTTGTTTAATTGGAGATCAAATCTGATATGGTTCTAAGAGGAATCTGATCATTTGATTCAAAAGATCAAATCTCCTCTGGCCCTTATGAAATACAGTGGATCTGTGATGAGAGAATGAGAATCTGTCAATATTTCCAACACCAGATTTGGGACACCAAAATCTTTATGGGATATGATATTATGATATTTTTCTCCTCAAATATAAATATAATTGGACAGACTGGTGGCGTGTGTAAAAAAATAATGCATGGATAATATACCCTACCCTACATGGCTTTATGTCTGTTGACTAGGGAATATTTCTAAATCTATGAAATAACACCTCACATGGTATGTTCTTGTAACTACTGTCCGATTTAGAATTGTAGAATGCTAGAATCTTTTGATCTTAATCATGGTAAAAGACTATGTCTGCTGTTTTTTATAAATGAAATTTAATTGTATTTCATCATTCCATATGGAGAAAGTGAAGGATACTCGCCACTTAGGTCAGGGTAGTTCACTTGCATTTTCCTTTGGCCATTATTGGGTGGTGAGGTTTGACTGTTTGTTTATTGTCTAACACGAAGCAGCCTAATCAAGTATTGTAAAATTATCATAAAAAATGTTTCCTGCTTATCTAAAACTCATTTTATTGCCTCTTCCCTGCACAAAATTTGGATTAAGAAATGGTCAAATTGCCCTAATTGAATCCTTTTTTTTTAATCCATTTATGTCTGTCCTCTATGGCAAGTTATTAACAGCTTCCATTTTCTCTATGATGAACAGTTGTTTGGAAGAAGGGGCAGAGGAATACATAGTCAAGCCAGTGAAACTATCAGACGTTAAACGGCTAAAAGATCACATAATGAGAGGAGAACCACAGGAAAATGGCAAAAGTGGACTTCTCAAGAGGAAACTAATTGATGATATTCAGGCCTCCTCGGTTCCCATATCATTCTCATCATCGGTTGCTTGTGATCTAGAATCTTCCCAACTACCATCTTCACTGTCTTCACCCAATTGTGCCTTCAAGCGACCTAAATTACTTTAGCAGGGACTCTTGAGTCATTTGCTCTTGAGTGACTGAGAATTGTCATTTTTTGTCTATAGTCAGTAGTTAGCCCCAAATGAAAGAGAAGATTGATTTTTGTAAAATTTTGCACACCGTGGCTTGACATACTTCGCTGACATGAAGAATTTACCACGACCAGAGAAAAATGAAAAAGAAGAAGAAGAAGAAGAAGAAATCCATGAGAATTATGTATAGAAAAGTAATGAAGTATTTGTGCTCCTTCTTGTGATATTTCTGTGGGAGATGAAATTTCATTGCCATTAACGAAGCCCCAGTTACACAGGGGATGTTACCTGATAGTGTGCTCGATTGAATCTTTTACGTGAAATGCACTAACAATTCTGCTCGTATGTGACTTTCTGCATTATGTGGCATGATCAACAATTCTGCTAGTATGTTACTTTCTTCATTCATTTCTCTTCAATGAAGTGACTGAATATATATACACGTACATTGATGTGAATGTCATCGACGGAAGTTACAATCAGCAATATTATCTATGGAATCTCACTAACACAAAAAATTAACGTTGGATAATTGCATTTAACTTTCTTGGAGATTATGTTGTTTCTAATTCTATTGCAAGTATAGCTTGAAGCCTGACCTAAGCATCTTTACTCGTTTACATATCATGGACTCTGCCATTCAGGCCAATGGGTAGGTGGTAAATCACTTTTATCCTATCACGGAGGTAAAAGTTTGACTTCTTATAAAGGACTTAGAATTCCTCTCTAAATCTTTTAAGTATTTTGCGCAAATCATAGATAGAAGTGAGATTTTCAAACTGTGCTCGATATACTACCAAATTATGTTATAATTGTATAAATTTAGACTCTTAATTCCTCCATCTATCTTTATATATATATAAATAAAGGTATTTGAGCAGTGGCAGGTAGACTTCCCAAGTTCTGTAATAATTTCTTTGATTTACTCTCCTAATAATGTCATTTGGAAGGAAGACATACCAAGAAAGACTTTCCCAGGTTATGCAATAATTTCTTTGATTTACTTTCCTAATAATGTCATTTGGAAGGAAGACATACCAAGAGAGACTGTGGGAAAGCTAACATTACAAGGGTAAAACATGACCAAGTAAATCTACGATAATGTCTTTCTTTGCTACAATTACATTTAAACAAGTCTTGCTGGATCATGCATTGGCTTTGAGAAAGAGCTGGGGACGACAGTCCATAATAAGCAGCATTTAATGTTTTAGCTTGGAGTTCTAGTAGCTCCCAGCTAAAACATTAAATACTGTTTAGTATGGTCCAAATGGCATTCTATACTCCAGCTAAAACATTTAATACTGCTTATTATGTGTTAAATGGCATTCCTATATATATATATAATATGGAGAGACAAAATTAAAAAAAATCTATAAATTTAAAGGACCCATGGGTGCAGTTAAAAAACTAGGGACATCAATCACAGCAGACAATTACTCAAGTTTATCTAAAACACATTTGAGTTCATAAATGGGGTGCAACGCTTTCAGTGCCTGTGTTCAACAATTCTTTAAATGAATTGGTGAGGCTTTTAATTAACTCGGATTCTTCGCTAATGGCTACGACGTTCAAGTCTTAATGATGAGCGTTGATATTTCAATTCAGATTCTACAATAAAAGCATGTGACTGCAATTTGAGAGGACATGTTGCCAAGTGCCAACAGATCATGCAGTTTTACCCCGTCAAAAATAACTAGTGAGCCACATTCATCAAAATACACCTAATTATCAACGGGGGTATATATTTTGTCTTGATTTGGTCTAAAAGGCCCTTTAGAATTTGCCGGTAATGTGATGCCCAGTGGCATCTTGAGAGAAAATGCTCGAAACTTTCAAAGCATTTATTGATTATCATATTCAGCTGTGTAGCTTGCAGCACATTATACCGGTTCGTTAATATTATAATCTTCCAATCAAATAGAAACAATGAACACATTCTGGGAAGCCTGCTTATGGCATTTTACAACAGCTGTAGCAAAATTGTTTAATTTAAATCGAAGACGAGATTACTAAGAATAGAAAAAGAAATAGACAATGCAATACAAAGATATTGATACAATCCAAGGCAAATGTTTGTTATGTTGGTTGTCTATATGAATGAAGTTAAGCAAGGGCGACGGCTAAACCATCACTTCCCTCATCGGAATTGTAGATGCATAACACATTTAGAGCTGGACAATGTGCAAATCCAACCTGAATCTTAACAGGCTGTTATAGTCATTTCCAATGGAGTTTCACAGGAAGAGTTAAGCAAAACTGGACATGTCATCTACCTTCATAGAAACCGTCTGCAAACAACACCCATATGCAGTACAGAAGAATTTACTTCGATTGCCTAAGAGTAGTAATGAAACAGCAGAGTTTCCTTCGCTCCTCATTGCAACTTTCTCTAAGCCCCTTTTGTTATAATTCACATTGGTGCAGCCATGTCCTTTTACTTGCCTTACCCTTTTGTTGTCATTTGTTCTTCCTCACTCTTTTCTCAATAAAATTCTTCACAGAACATTGATGTTCATTCCTTGGCCAACAAGTCTACTAACATAATCTTTCCATAGTCTTTGGTTGATCGGGATGCCCAAAAGCACTGCCAAGATCATTGCTGCCACAACAGAGTTACTCTGGTTATCGCTGGAGTCGCCTTCTTGATCTGTCAAAGAACTAAAAGACTTCGGCAGAAAAATAAAATTAATTCAAGCTTCCGTAGGCAGGAAGCAACTGTGACTCAGGAAGAGTTTGAGAAATTTAAAGGAAGAGTAAAAGGTTTAGTTGTTGAGGAAGTCCTTTACATGAGGAAACTAGAACACGGAGAGCTAAAAGCTACTTTTCCGAAGATTGTGTTTAATCCGAGTTTCGAAGAAGATGAAGAAAAATGCATGGACATAACAACAGTACAAAGAAGTACTATGTCACGTTTGTCACCCGAAGAGACATCTGATTTAACCGGCAGTGAGAGAAAGGCAGAGCCAGTTCGACAAAATCCAACTCTGCCACCTCCAGCTTCAGTTAGGTTGCTAACACAACCGCCGCCACCGCCTCCTCCTCCTCCTCCTAGTGTTAATCATCCATCACAAGCAACACTGCCACCAATACGGGTAAAAAGAAATCCCACGCCAGCATCCCCACCTCCTAAGGCACCTAATTTAGCTTCGCCATTGAAACCTTCACCTACTCCGAAGGGGAATGCAAGTAAGATTAAGGACGGAGAGCTCAAGTAGGACTGTTGTTGGCCACGTGAAGCTAAAACCATTGCACTGGGATAAGGTCGCAACCAATGTTGATCATTCGATGGTCTGGAATGAGATCAACGACGGATCCCTGAGGTAATTTGTCATTTTTTTAAAGTAAAACTACTATTGCATTGCTCCAGTTCTTGTTTGCTAAATCTTCTATTTCTTCTCAGATTTGATGATGAACAAATTGAAAATCTATTTGGATATTCCACCATCAATCGTAGACTTTATGAAAGAAGCAAAACGTCCATGAGTTCAGGCAGTTCCAATGCGGCACCAACAGCAGAGCTTTTTATCCTTGAACCCCGCAAGTGCCAAAACACAGCAATAGTACTGAGGTCACTCGCAATCTCTCAAAAAGAAATCATAGAGGCCCTCCTTGACGGCCAGGGACTCAGCATTGACATCCTTGAAAAACTTGCCAAACTATCTTCAAGCCAAGACGACGTAAGCAAAGTCCTCTAATTCAATGGAAATCCAACTAGACTTGGGGATGCTGAATCTTTTTGAAATATAAGTGTGCAACCCAAGAAGGGGGATGAATTGAAATTTTAAAAATTATTCTAGCAAATCTACACAACAAACAATCTAATGTCTTAATAAAAATTGAAAGCAATAAGTTCAATAAAAGCACAATAACAAATGAGTAAGGGAGAAGAGAAATAAACACACGAATTTTTACGTGGTTCGGCAATCTCTGCCTACCTCCACGCCTCCAAGCGATCCAAGCTTGATGATTTCACTATCCGAGCCTTTCTAAGGCTTCAACCGTTTACAATTGACTTCAAAGTATCAATGAATCTTTACAACAAAGAGATTATCTCCCAACCTCTTCACTCAAGTGTCTCACACACTCAAACTCTTACAATTAAAATGAAGAAATGAAAGTTACAATAAAACTCAATCAAAAAGTAGATATTCAAAAATGAAGAACAAGACATGATTCAATATTTTGTGATTTGCAAATTGAAAGCTCAATATATCTCGTATGCTTTTTGTTTATGCTTGCTAGAGGGCTTGAAAATGAATTGGATTTGAGTTTTTATAGTTTGAGCTCAAAAATTAGCCGTTATGCACATTTTGGTCATAACCGGCTTGCCGTTTAGGAATTTGATAAGCCGCTTTTATGTTACTGTTAAGGCAAAAATTTGAATTTCAGAATATCCGGCATGCCGCTTTTCATATCCGGTTAGCCGCTTTTGAAATTTGGATTGCCACTTGCGAAATCCAGATAGCCGTTTATGCTCCAGAAGCTTACTGCCCAAAATCCGGATTGCTTACCATATCCGGCTAGCCGCTTGCTACAGTAACTGCTACAATGAAATATCTTTTAAAATTATAATTTGACCCCAAAACTTTATATAACTGTATTATGACCCAAAACGTTATGAAAACTTTCAAATAGTTTAAATTTCAGAATTTTTAAATAATGCTTTGTCAATCCCAAAACGTTCTGAAATTATGATTTCACCTAAACTATGTGAAATTATAGAATGGTCCAAAATATTTAAATAGTTTCAAATAGGTCCAAATTCGAAATTTAAAACATTATCAAAGATTTTAAAATTCTTTCATTTTAGTCCAAAATACTTTAATTCCATAACATCATTTTCTTATTATAAAAGCACAATTCATAAATCTTTACTTAATCAATACATGTGGTTTGTTATCATCAAAATCAATATTTATAACCATATAGGCTAACACTTTTCTCTTCCACATCCTGAAAGTTATTCCTTCGGCATTCACTCGCGTTAATGCAATGCTTTTCAGATCAAATTACAAATCAGAAATCCTTCAACTCAAAGAGTCCTTGCAAGCACTTGAAATGGGTTATAATGAGCTACGAACCCGGGTGATCTTCCTAAAACTTCTTGAAGCCATTCTAAAAGCTGGTAATAAAATGAATGCTGGAACATCCAGAGGCAATGCTCAACGTTTCAACCTAAGTGCCCTCCGAAAGCTTTCTGATGTTAAAAGCACTAATGGGAAGACTACCCTGCTCTACTTTGTTGTGGAGCAAGTGATCTGATTGAAGGGTCGACGTGGCGAACTCAACGGAAACCACATTCTTGGAAGGACTTTCAGTCAAAGAAGCAAAACTGGTGATTCAAATTCAAAAAGCTCGACGCCAAAAGAGAGGGACAATAAGTACTTAAAACAAAGATTGCCCGCAGTGGAAGGCCTAAGCAATGAGTTCAACAATGTAAACAAAGCAGTTAGGATAGAACTTGACACATTCATCAATACCTACTCCGCACTTGCATCTCGCGTGGTAGAAATCTGGGAACTAGTAACACACTGTGCTAGTAGCGAGAAAGGCGGGTTTTTAAAGGAAATGAAAGGGCTTCTGGAGGAGTGTAAAGAAGAGCTTAAGCTGGTAAGAAATGACCAAAATAGGACTATGGAACTTGTTAAGCGGACAACAAAATACTACCAAGCAGGAGGTTCCAAAGAAAAATGGGGGCACCCACTTCAACTGTTTGTTATAGTAAAAGAATTTTTGGACATGGTTGATACAGTTTGTGCTGACATTAGTCGAAATTTACAGAAGAAGAATGGGACAACAAGCGTAGCATCATCACCACCACTGTAACCACCATCAAGAAGTCTAGTGAAATTCATCAACTTGCCAAAACAACTCAGGTTAGATATTCGAGCATCAGCATATTCCAGTGAATCATATGATAGTTTCTGAAGCATGATGATAGTTTCTCAAGCATGCTTAGAGTAGAAAGTTGTTTAGATTGAAATAAAATTGAAGACCTTTCCTAGCTTCCTTTCCAATGATTTTAATTTGCTCTTGGTTGATTTTACAGAGAAGGAATGATTTTAAACTCCCAAGTCCCAAGGCACAATTTCCGACACAAATTTATCATATCACCAGTTCTTTAATGTTAAGAGCCAAAATATAATTTCTTCTCGATCATTAAAAAAAAAAAACCAAACTATAACTTAAAACTACTAGCATATACAGATAAAAAATTAATTATTCATTTCCTATGATTTTTTTTTTAAATAGTGATTAATCATCAGATTACTACATTACACAGATATTTACAACAACCACTATTATAGCAGAGATATTACACTGATATTTACTAATCATTTCCTATGATTAGTAAAACTATCATGGCAAAACCAAAATGGTCTAAATGTTATATATTAGCCAGCTAGCTAGCTAGCTAGCTATTACCGGTAGGTCCTACAGTAATTTGGGCCGAACCCTGGGTCATCACACGGATTTAGGCCCAATTCAATCCAGATCATCTGCTTGTAACTGTGACGAAATGTGGCACAAGCCGCAATGCAATGATCTACAGTTTCAGACAAACGTGTATTTGGTTACTGCATTGTTCACCTGTTATAAGCTATTAAATAAATAATCTTAGAGCTGTTATAAAATAAAAGAGCAGTTAGTTTTCCATCCCAGGAGATGTCTGAACCTTTTTCAGTCTTGGATAAAAGAATTAGATTTACCCGACTAATATTGTTTTATTTGAGAAAGGGGAGAGAAGAAGCCAGAAGTGGTTGCATCGTGGGCGGCTTGACTCTTGAGCGAGCTTTGAGCTTGACCTGGATCAAAGTGAAGGTCGAGTCAACGATTGGGAAATACCCAAAAAGGTCTTTCACTTCCCTACACAATAATTTCCAGGAACGCGTTCAAAACTTAAAACAAGAAACATTCTATCTCCTCTACGACTTAAAGATAAAAAGGGCAATAATAATAAATCAAGCAAAGCTTCTAAACCGGGAAATTTTCTCAACAAGTACTATAACAGTTGTGGAAACGATGGCAAGTGAAAGACTTGGAGAGGTGATAAGCATGAAAGAAGAGGTGATCAAGAACGCATGCTCGATAGCCATGAAGGCACACAAATTGCCGGAGAAGCAGCTGTATCTCGTGGAAAAGAATCGTGGCTCATCAGACGTCATTTTCAGCTTTCCAGGTTCTTGGACTATCAGTGATTGGTTTAGTCGAAGCCCTTTTGGCGAAAAAATGATCGATCCACATCCACCTCAGTTCGCCTCTCTTCGAAGTATAGGGAATGATCAAGTTGCAACTGTCAATGAAGCTTTTCTTACTAGATTTCAAGCAATTCTACCTCAGCTACAAAGCGAGGTGTGTGATTTCTTTGTTAATTTACTTTTCTTTCTTTTTTTTTAAGTTTTTTGCCCCCTGAAAAATCAAAATGCAACATGTACTACTAGTTAGTAAGTATTGGTGTTGCTTCCTCTTTGGCAATCATCAAGATTCCAAAATAGACGACTGTGATAATAAATAAACTATACAATTGAATTCGAATGAAGCAATAGAAATGAAGCAAACGAATGACAAACTGGCATATATGTATATATATATAATACTGGGTAGTTCCTTCGAATCATTCTCAGGTGGTGAAAGCTGTGGCAGACAGAAAGCAAATAGTGTTCACAGGGCATTCCTCAGCTGGTCCAATTGCCGTTTTAATGACAGTTTGGTTCCTGGAAAATTGGGAAAATTTCATAAAGTCAGACCCCAGCACCAGCAGAATGCCACCTATATGCGTCACTTTTGGATCACCTCTTGTTGGTGATTTCATAATTAACCATGCTTTGAGGCGAGAAAGTTGGTCTCACTACTTCATTCATTTTGTAATGAGGTATGACATCGTCCCTCGGGTTTTGCTTGCTCCTCTCTCTTCCCTTGAGCCGGAACTGAAAACTATCCTCGATTTCTTGAACCCAAAATGTACAATTCACATTCAAGAACCAACTAGGGAAGCTTCAGCTCTCTATGTGACGGTGATGAGAAATGCATCATCTGTGGCAAGCCATGCCGCCTGTCATCTCATGGGAAACACAAACAAGTTGTCTGATACTTTGTTGAGTTTCATTGAGCTGAGCCCCTATCGACCCTTTGGAACTTATGTCTTCTGCACAGGAGATAGGGAACTCGTAGTGATGAAAAACCCTGATGCCGTTCTGCAGATATTGTTCTATTCTTCTCAGTTGAGCTCTGAAGTAGAAGGTCCAGAGATTGCTCTCAGAAGTGTAAAGGACCACTTTAATTACCAAAGCGAACTGCAGAACTTAGAGACAAAAGGTGTCGCCCATTTTGACAATTTGGAAGGGCTTCCATTGTCTTCCAATGTTGGTGCCGCTGGCCTTGGCCTGGTCCTGAATAACCTCGGCCTTGTAAGTCCGTTTCAAGATAGTTTCAAAATTTGTCTTTCAGTTTTAGAAGTTCCCCTATCAGTTTTTTTTTTTCCTTTTTTTTTCCCCCTTGGACTGACATTTTGAATCTTCGGTTTCCAGAGCACGAGAGCCAGACTCTGCCTTTGTGCTGCTGGAGAATTAGAGAAGCAAAAACGGAGAAACCAGGACAAGATTAATAAAAAGAAGACAGATATAGAAAAAGGACTACTAGCACTTGAAGGGTACAAGACCAGGTGCGAGGCTGGCAGAGTCAGCTATTATGATGCACTCAAGCTTTCAAAGGACACTGATGATTTCAATGCAAATGTTAGGAGGCTTGAGTTGGCTGGTATATTTGACGAGATTATGGAAATGTTGAAAAGGTATGAACTTCCTGATGAGTTTGAAGGCCATAGAGAGTGGATAAACATCGGAACAAGGTACCGCCGCATTGTTGAACCTCTAGATATTGCTAATTACTATCGACACCTAAAAAATGAAGACACAGGTCCCTATATGAAAAGGGGCAGACCAAAACGATACAGATACACTCAGAGGTGGCTCGAGTATGCCCTGAAGATATCGGCAGGATCCAGCGGGGAATCATGTTTCTGGGCAAGGATTGAGGATCTCTGCCTCAGAACTATTAATATGGGGCTGTTTGAAGATGTCAAAGAAGAAATACTGTCCCTGGAGAAGCAGGTAGAAAAATGGGTTCAGAATAGGGAGTTAGGTGATGATATATTCTTTGAGGATTCGACCTTCGTCAAGTGGTGGAAAAAACTCCCTCAGCAACATAGATCAGGATCATGCATTTCAAAATTCATCAATAACTAAGAAAATAAATCTTAAAGCTATAACCACTTGCTTCTAGAAGTGCAACTATCAACCGTTGGTCTCTGCCCTGGCCGTGGAAGTTGTGTAATTAGTTAACCTAATATCATTAGTTTCTATTTGTAATGTGTGCTTCAATTATACCTCAAGAGTGGTGACTCATTTTGTATTACGACCAAATAAGTCATTAGTGGATTGTTGCCAAATGTTATTAACCAATAGCAGCATTATTGTTGAAATTATACTGGCTGTTCACTGCTAACGCATCCATTTCGGGATGCCATACTGATACAAAAACAAGGATTCTGTCATACTGATACAAAAACAAGGAAAGAAAAATAAGGGCTCTCAAGAAGCAAGCCATTCTCAACGTGCTAAGATACAATGTATCTAATAAAATCATCACCGTGCAGTTATACAGATTAAAGTACAAACAGAAACGGCCGCAGGAAATAAAATCAGCAATTATAGAAGAAAATCAAAATAACTGGCCTAGCCTCCAATGACATTAGGAAGCATAGCACACTATATGCTACAGTCCATTAGCTTTATCCAACAGAACTTACACGGTTTTTAGGTCAAAATGTATATACATCTCCTTGCAAATCTTTATGGTTGAAGAAATATAACACAGTAGCAAGTCTCCTCAAATAAATTACTTTACGGATAGCGAACTAATCAAATTCTGAATAACAAAACTCATAAAACATATGACTTTAAACTGCAAAGTAGAGACATTAATGAGAACTGGCATACCTCAAATATCATATTAAATCCTCAAATAGCCTTTTGAGCTAATGAAACTAAGATAATATTACCTACAACTTGCAACCATCGAGTTTAAAAGTTACTTTTCAGTTCAACAAACAACTGAAAAAGCTCAAGAAGTTCAAAATGATTCTAGTGGGTACCGTTCATTCCATTGTAAGATCTCTTGGATGATAAAAAGAGGCTTAAGGTTCCAACTCCACTCACCTAGGGTTAGGAAGGGTTTGGTCCATATTCATGTATTACTTCAAATTGTCTCTTTTTTGAAAAAAACAAAGGAAGTTCCAGATTAGAGCTACAAGACAGACAAGATAGGATATTCCATATCTAACCAACAGTGCACGAAACCATCAACACACTGACAACCTTTTTAAGTACTACAAAATAGCAAGCATTGGAAGTACAAATATTAGAACAGACCTTGACTAGTCGCGAATATTACATTCCAGCCTTGTGAAGCTCTTTGTACCAGCCATATGAACCACAGATTCTGATTGTGTACTCATAAAAACAGATTCCAATTATCATTATTTCTTACAGTTCGAAAGAATAAGCATCAAGCAGAATGAAAACCTCCCAACAGTGTACCCAAAATATCTACTCTATGCTTGCCAGAAGAAAGGATGGATTAATATCTCTGAGTTCCGGCCCAGGCCTTGCCATTTTTAATTTTACCTTCTCTCATGACAAAGCCTAAACCTCTTATATTCCTTTATTTCTTGGAAACAACCGCTGTTTAGGTTTTAAAGAACATTTTAAGATTCTTTTTAATCAGTGCAAAAAATCTTAACAAATATTCAAACACAGACAATTTTCTATTATATACTCAACTACAATATCGTACTGAATTTTAAGTCAATGTCAGCATAACAAAGTCTAGAGTTACCTTTCAAAGAACATTTGCATATATTGGATTCAAAAATTTCTCATTCCTTCTTACAACAGCGAGCACGAAATTGAAATCACCACAGAAACTTATAATTAAAACAATTACGGGATTGTAACCCAAGTTAAACATTTCAAAGAGCAAATGTTAAAAACCAACAAAATAAAAATTGGAAACACACCTCAAATATTGAAGCTATGACATAATACAAAAGTCAATCAAATAAAGATCCCCGGGATATTTCAGCCGCTAAAGTGTTTACCATTCTAAACTTACGGTCAGCGCTTTTGGGCTAGATGAATTCATCAATCATTCAAACACTAAGTGCATACAAAACAAAACAACAAAAGCAAAAAAAAGAAAGATGCATGTGATGTGGCAAGTGCTTCATTAAATACAGCTTTTAATGAACAGATCTCAAAATATGAAGCCAACCACAAGAAATGGGGATCAAACTTCACATATTACCTGTGGATAGGACCTCAGTACATATATAGTCCATCCCTTTTATCTTTGAAGTTATATGAATCTTCAAATTCAAAAACCACAGAGAGCAATTAAGCTAACATGTTAAGTTAGACACACTTCTCTAAGTAAAAACCAAAGAAGCAAAGTAGCAAGTAATTAAGGTTATGACTGGTAATACATTTAAGTACAGTAACAGAGAAGGAATATCCACATGCAAACACTACCACAAGCATGGACCCTTTCAGAAAGCAATTAAATTTATAACAAGTACTTGCACCCAACGAAACCTATCCTTTTAGAAAGCAATTACTATTATTACAAGTAATAAATCTAAAAAAATGCATAGTAATCGAAGGATAGAATAAAAATCAAAATTATTGGAAAAAGGAAATACAACACATCTTTAGGTAAGAATTAGGTCACCTCCAACAAAACTGGGCTTGATCACAAAGTCCTCAAGTAATTAGGATTGCATTGGAAAGTGAAGAACCAAGGTAAACAAGTGGATACACTAATGATGAACAGCATTTTTAAATTCATGAATGCCCATACTAATTGAAACAAATGGAAACATATGATATATTGTAATCACTTTTTATGTATTGGATTTCTATACCAGTTTATCTATTCACATAATACCAACATGAGTCTTCTACATTAGCACATGCACCATACAAATAAGAACTGAACTCGTAAGAGAAAAGCTCACTGCTCTGGTGCAAAAACACAATACTCCTCTATCAACATCTAAAACGTCTATAAAATGAGTCTAAAAAGTAAAAACTAGCATAAGAACACAAAGACACACAAAAAGGACAGACCCCAACATACATAGTTCACGGAAACAGAGACTCCTCCTCTTCCTAAGACCTTGCAATCATGCTACAAGACCGAGCTAACCGGAACGTCATGCTGCCTCCTTGCACTATCGCTTCCGACTCAACTTGATCATGCTCATATGGCTTCCTGCAACCTGGACATCGCCCATCTTCTTCAAGAATCCTCTTGTGACAAAATAAGCAGAGCCGGAAGCCACATAAACAGGGCAAAAAGCTTGAGTCCGTGTAGTCCAAATCCTCATAGCATATAGGACATGAAGATGGCGCCGCTAAAACATTGTTACAAGCCCAAGGAACCCCTCCTTGACCAAAATGCCGGTCTGCAGCCGGAAAACTCCGCTGTTTAGCCAAATTAGGCAGACTCTGAGGCCTGAAAGCGTCATCTGGTCTCCAGGCCCGTCTATTATTCTCGGAGACACTAGGCACCATTCTTGCACCATCGGGCATTGATTTCACAGAATCTAAACTTAACCCATTTGCCAGTTCATGCAAGGAATCCGACTGAACACTCAATTGGCTCTCAGAGGGTGATTGGGAACATGAACGATCATGTTCTGGTTCCTGTTTATTGTTATCATCATCAGCAGCTAAAGCATCCGCCACAGCCTCCCAATCATCCAAACAGCCATCTTCTTCTTCCTCTTCTGTAATGCTACCAGAGCAACAGCCGCCGCCGCTGCTACCACTAACGCTACTGCTGCTGCTGCTACTCCCGATGAAATTCGTTCCCGGATTTGTGCCGCTGTTACCACATAACAGGCTGTTGGTGGGGCTGTTTGATGGTGACTCTGAATCACTGTCATGGTGCATAGATCCAGAGTCATTGCTGTTATCCTCATCCCTTCGCCTCAAATTCTCCAACGACCGGGCCCTCTCCTTCCGCGCACCGTTTTGATCCTCCTTGCAGCACTTGCTCTTCACCGCCCCGACTATCATATCAAACAATGGCAAATCCATAAATAATCAAAACAAGATAATCATCCAATAAAAAATTATTTGGATTACATGCAGAGTCATTAAAAATATAAAGAGAGGTTAAAAAAAAAACATTTGCGCACCTTGGGAGAGCCATTGTTCACGGCGAACATCCAGCTTGCACTGCTTCAATTTCGCAGACCTGTTGGTCTGAAATCCCAAAGAGAAATAACAAACACAAAATCAATTATAAACAATTTAAAAATTTTTAATTAAAAAATGGAGAAGGAAAAGAGAAAGAAGATAAATTAGACGCGATACACACCCTCTTCTTCTTAGAGAAATCCCTCGAGTTTGGGGCCGATGCAATCGGAGCGTTGTGGGTGATTGAATCAGATACCATTGTTAAAGCAAAATTAGAATTTGAAAATCTTAAAGGAAAAGCCCTAATTTGATTTTGAGAGATAATAATCTTCGAGACAGAAAGTCAGAAACTCTGCGGGATTTTAATTTGGAATTTTCAATGGAGAGAAATATTGCCAATGTGGATAACGGGAACTCCTCTGCTCCGCTCGCCCTGTGCACAATACCTACTAAAACAGAGGCCCAGCTTTACATTTATACTCTTCGTAGTTACAAAACTACCCCTTCTTTTCTATCAATTTCGAGTTTAGACAGGAGGTTTTGGGTGGGTTTATACGAATATTGCGAGGGCAGTTAGGGATAATAGCAAATATTGAGGTCCATTTGGTCTATACGTTCGTGATATAAGCGAAGCAGCACGATGTCGTTTGGTTTTCTTTTTTTTTTTTTTTTTGGCTGAATATGAAGATTTTTCCTTTATCTAAAATTAGGTAAGTGGCATTAATTGATTAGGCTGTTGAATGAATTAATTATGGTAACAAATGCATTTAGTTTTAATCCTGATTCATTGATTCGGATTTGTTTTGGCATTTTACTTTAAATGAAATCGTTTTCTAGTGGTGGCTTAGCTAAAAATAGGGCCAGCAACACCCTCCCCCCCCCCCCCCCCGCGTTTTTTCTTTAATCTAATTTCGTTTGATAATTTTGACATTGGACAAACAAAATGCTTGTGTCATTATATTTATTTCTCTAGATCCAATTAAAAAAAAAAAAAGGATAACACATGTAAATAACTTCTTTTTTGCAGGACATATAAATAAAAAGGTTTTGATACAAACAACATTATTGAATTACTTGTTATCGGGTGAAAAATATATCATGTACATAATACACAAACAAATATTTTAGAAACTTTTCTGTAAAATTTTTTTACTAACGTCCCATTAATATGTCAATTTAACGATTTATGCACATATATATTTAAAAGTCCAATGCATTTTTTTTTTGTTTAAATATATCGTGGTTTTAATGATTTAGACGAACTATTGATAATTAAAAATTAAATTACCTTACGACTTACAAATGCATGTTAAAAAATATCCTTTTGAAAAATAATGTATCTAACAAATTACGAGGAATGATGCATGTCTCAAGGATGTTTTGAATGAAAATGGTAAGGGGATTGAAGTCCAACTAAGATTATATTTTTAAAGTGATTGTTATTTCATCCAACGGTTGTGGAAATATAAAATAATAAAATCATATTATTTCTACGACCGCTTGATGAAAATTCAATGATTACTACATAATGGCTGCCAAATTGAGTCACCGGCACAACTCGGATTGATACGATGTTTAATTGTATGCGATGCATCAAATTATTTACGCGAGTGTTCAAATTCTTGGCCGCGTCATTTCAATCAATAATTGTGCTGGTGGAATAAGATAACCTCGTAGATATTTCCTGGAAAGTAACCGAAGGAAAAACATATTGAAGAGAGTTTGGCATCGCCTACTCATACATGCCTTTTTAAGGCACCCATAGTGCACCTGCAAATCTGCTCAAGTTTAGCCTTAATCTAACTTAGGAATCAAATAATTCGAACGATATATGCGTTATTAATTAATCAGATCTCAGCACGTAGTTAGGCAGGCAGTGCGGTGCAGTCTCGCGGACAAAGCGTTGTGCGCAAGGAAAAATATGTGCGTGACATGTCGTACCAAATTTGTGTAACAACAATAAATGGATCACATACAATACGGGCTCTCTAGTTAAGGTTCGAAAACACGCAACGTGGATGCTACAATTATATGGTTCCTATTTAGGACCGATATACGCCCGCCGCTAACGAGATGCATGAGTGCGGCAAAATGGTTTACGGCACAATTTTTCTATATTTGGGTTGATAGGTATTAATATAATTAATAAATAGGTTGACACGTTGGGATATAATAAATAAATAAGTGCGTTGTATTTGAGTTGGACAACATTATATGTTTATGATACGAATATCAATTAATATATGGTAATATTATTAAAAATATCAATTGGTGTATATTCATGTCATAACCATATTGTGTTATAAAATTTATTTATGTTGTGTTAATTTTTTCATGACCTGATTTTAAGAATAATATTGATATATTTTTTATTTATAAAATAAGTTTTTTTATTTTTTTGAATTAGTTTTTAATATTTTGTATTATACATGTTAAACCAGTCAACTTAATTAACATGATTAATAATTTGATCGTATTCGTATTTTGATATTTCAACATAATCAATAAATGGGTGTATTCGTGTTTCCTTAAATTTAACATGACAAGATTACACGAATTAACATCCTTTATTATACGTCATGTTGAAATTCTAATATGATACGATCAATAAACCAAAAGACAAAAATCAATTGGTTTAATAATCATGTTAATTAAAAAAAAAGCCTGGTAATTCAAGATTTCGAGTTGTATTTATAATTTATGTGAAGTTGATAAACGTATCCCACAAATTGCCACTCACTCGAACACTAGAAGTAGCCACGTGCCACACTGCTTGGTTTATAGTGCACACGCGTGTACAATGCGGGAGCACACACGAAATTCACAGGCAAAGAGAATCGGGTGATTCCATAACACGTGTACGGCGACGATGCAAATGGAGCAGGACCGTTGCGGTTCTTCACACGAGCGATGAGTAAAGATGACGTGACGTGAGGGACTTTTTTATGGCAGGGATTCAGGGAATGGATAGTCGACTGCTAGATGGTAAACCTGTGGGACCCGATTTCCAGAAAGAATCTCAGCCGTTCCGTACGATCTAGGTTTATCAAAAAGTCAACAAAGAGAATGGGTTTTTTATCATCAAGCTGTGCCTTAATTGCGTGGCCACTTTTTATTGGTGGAATCTGTGGACACTGACCCCTGAGATGATGCTGAAGGTCTGATTTTTTTTATTGACTAATACGATTTTTTTTTTTTTTTTTTTTGAGAAATCATGTGTTTTCAATGTCAGAAACTATGTATTTTTCTCACAGGTACATCCATTATGTGTGATTAGGGGTGGTAAAAATTGAGTCCGGGTTTAGGTTTGGTCTTCCTGATTCTGGACCCGAATATTAAAATATTATACCGGACCCAGATTTAAATCTGGTTTTTATGACATTGAGTCCGGTACGGGTTAAACCCAAAATAATCTGGGTTTCTGGATTGTAGGTTTTCAACTTGGATCACATACAAATAAAAAAAAAATCAAATTCACTTCACAAATTTACAAATCCAGATTCTACCCAAATCAAATACAAAGCAATAAACCATTTTAAATTTACAGATTTTAAATTTCAAAGCAATAAACCATAGATCTATGATATAACATTCACAAAATACAAATCCATATCTACAATTCATCTCACAGCCGCGATTTAGGGATTTAGTTCACAAACTTCAACAATCGAAGTCTGGTAAAGCAACGAACATGGGCTGTTGATGATATGATGATGATGAACACGTCACAGCTGCGAGCATTATTTGCAAAAGGCGGATGAACAGCAGCCAAAATCAAGATCGTAATGGACAAATGGCTGCCAAACAGAGGCTGATGATGATGATGAGCGGGAACACAGCGTTGCGAAGTGATGACGAGTAACGATGATGATTTGACGAAGAGAAGAATTGAAGAGAGACGAAAAAGATGATTTGATGAATTGAAGAGAAGAGAAGAGAAGAGATGAAGAAATAGGAGAAAAATGAATTGGGCGGCTGTTAAGTGAAAGTATGAACTAGGGCATTGACTTTATCTCCCCTTTTTATATTAAAAAATTAATTTAAATATAATGCTAAAATAAGGACATCCGGGTTCGGGTTCCGCATATGCGGGTTTATGCGAACCCGGAACCAGACCCGGAGACGTCCGGGTTGGTAAAATCGCATCCGAATCCGGATTTATTTTTAATCCGGTACGGGTTCAACCTGGACCGGATTATCCGGGTTCGTCCGGGTCCGGGTTAAATTGTCATCTCTATGTGTGATATACATTTATTGTTATTATTATCATTAGGGTCTGGTTATATTAGAATTAATCTTCGATGGAATCGCTCTACTTTAAAACTGCTCTAACATAACCATAATTTTACTATTATTACACATTCACTTTCTTTTAATATACTAACAAAGATATATCTTAGTGCATAGTGCTTATCTATTAATAAAGTAATTGTACAACCACAAGTATTTGTGTACACACATATTATGTATATTGTTGTGTTATATTATAATTAGCTGAACGGAAATGGTTGGACCCATATGATTTATTTATTTATTTTTAATCAACAAACCATATCTTAATATATCAATTTGTACAAGTGATTGAGACTTTATAACTATTAATGTCATTTTTTAAAAGATTATTAGAAATGTTATTACATATATTTTCACTATTAAATGGAAATGCATTGAAATGTTGATAAGATGTTTTGATTTTTTACCCTATTATCAAGAAATTAGAAACATGTTTTGTTAAAAGATTTCTACGATGTCGTCATGCTATATTTAAACTACTGTTCCAAATCTATCTATCTATCTATCTATCTATCTATATATATATATATATATATATATATATATATATATATAAAGCTGAGACTTGAGGAGTTTATGTGACATCACCATTTCTCATCTTTATATATTCTCTATTATCTAATAAATGGAGAAATTTTCTTTTAGATTTGGATTTTCATCTTCTCATCATTAATTTGATTGTTATTACACAATAACAATTATGTAAAGGTTTTAATGAGGCATATTCTTTATAATTAACATCCAAGGGAGAGTGTTATGAATTTATTAAAATAAATGTAGATGTTCATAACATATATCTCTTAATCTGCCAACTATCTCCCATTAGCAACATTTATCTTCCCTATAACTCCCACTATCTCACAATGAATTATGATCCATAATTTTTCATTAATTTCATGAAGTGATTATGTAACTGTAAAATAAGAGCTCATCTTTTTGTTTTATACACACACAATTGGAACAAATAAAATCACTCTATAAAAATATTCTCTCATTTTATTCTTTATTTTACGTTGCTTATTTATTTGTATTGCTGGCTAATAGCTTTTTTTTGTTTTTTATAAGGCTGCCTCATCTTAAAAAAAAAAATCAATTCATATTTTTTATCAGTTTCATCAAGTGTAAAGTAAGAAAAAAAGATAATACTAAATTCTTTTTTCAAAGCCGCGTGAAGCGCGATTCTATTTTCTAGTATATATATAAAGTTGGGACTTGAGGAGGTGATGTGGCATCACCATTTTTCATATTTGTATATTCTCTATTATCTAATAAATAGAGAATTTTTCTTTTAGATTTGGCTTTTCATCTTTTCATAATTAATTTGATTGTTATTACACAATAACAATTATGTAAAGATTTTAATGAGGCATATTATTTGTAATGAACATCCAAGAGGGAGTGTTATGAATTTATTAAAATAAATGTAGATGTTCATAACATATATCTCTTAGTCTCCCCACTATCTCTCATTAGCAACCTTTAGCTTCCCTATAACTCCCACTATCTCACAAGGAATTATGATCCATAATTTTTCATTAATTTCATGAAGTGATTATGTAACTATAAAAGGAGAGCTCATCTGTTTATTTTGTATACACGCAATTGTAATGAATAAAATCACTTTATAATATATTCTCTCATTTTGTTCTTTATCTTACATTGCTTCTTTATTTATATTGCTGGCTAATAGTGTTTTATTTTTATTTTTTATAAAGCTGCCTCATCTTAAAAAAAAAATCAATTCATATTTTTTTATCAGTTTCATCAAGTGTAAAGTAAGAAAAAAGAATAATACTAAATTTTTTTTTAAAGCCGCATGAAACGCAGTTATATTTTCTAATTTTTTTTATAAATGACGTGATATTTATCGGTTAGCTTGCAACCATGGGTGGGTGATAAGTGATAAGAAATGCCTTCTTAATTATACCGATGATGATTACGAATGCAAAGGCCAGTATGAGGACAGAAGTACACTTTAGGGAGGGACCAAAAGAGAAGGCCGAAAAAAATATCAGCAATGAGATATCGAGTCGGAACATTTGATAAGAGTTGCCCAAGTTACTATACCCATAGAAATTATGGATAGGGATTGATTTTGAAGTTGTCACTGGTTTTTTTTTTTTTTTTAATATCCATAGCAGATCTCTCTATAACGTTCTTTTTAGTCCACTTGATTGCTTTGCGATTGGAAGTCTTGAATTTGCATCACCCTCACCCTCCTGGCAAGAATTACAAATTTACAATTGGACAAAAGGCCCACCGAGGCGTGCATTATAAAATTTTGGTTTAACAAAAGGAATGAGAACTGGCGCTTGATTGAAAATAAATAAATCGAGAAAAACAAACAGGATAAAATATGATGCATGGGCAAAATTATGTTGCAACAGTGGTATGGTACCACTGTTGCAACCAGTCATTGAATCTATAGTTGTACATTTACATTAACAATATCTTATGGCTGAAAGCAATAGTGGTACCGTACCACTGTTGCAACATAACTGGACCCATGATGCAGACCCTATTGATGACACGAGACATGTCTGTATGATGCGATCGAGAATTCTTTCTTCAGTAAAATATAAATAAGGAATTAAATAAAAGAACTAATATGAATTTAATTAAATTATAATATCTTTACTAATCATGAACCTTTACTATCTTTAGATTCTAATATATATGTATGTATGTGTGTGTGCGTATCCATAAACCAGGCCGAAAAAGGTTGCAATCAATTATCCTTTCCATTCTTATAATTGATTTGATGGTAGTATTTTATTAAATAATTATGTTAGAAATCTTAACAGTTGATTCCAAACTATTATGTATCATTAGTGTATTAGATCCTTAGCATTAATCTTAACTAAACTCTACTGTAACTTTGTTGTTTTTTGTTTTTTTCTTTAATTTTCAGAAAGAAATAACTATAAATGTGAAAAGTGATCTTTCATAAATTTTTTTTTTTTTTTAAGAAGATGTTAGAGAAGGCCCACTCAACTTACATACCAATGGGTGCCAAAAGCCCAAAACAGAGCCAGCGACAATTTTGAAGTTTGATCTAAGAGTCCATGTTTTTGAACCCTGTGTAATGGGCCTGATTTTGACCCAGTTTGTTCGGACACTGGGTTATGCAGTCTTCCTTGGGTCGATTGTGAAGCACATTTGGGCTTTATCTGGGTAGCTCATAAGTGCAGGCCTTTTGAGACCCCCCCTAAACTTATCAACTCCTTTTCAACTAAAATTGCATAAAGAATCAGAAATAAATTAATTTTTTAATGAAAATTCAATTAAAATTTTAAATAAAACATTCTTTTAAAAAATTATTAAACTCACCCAATTTCATAGTTTACATTTATATTTTAAATTTATTTGAAGAAATTTTCAAGAATTATGAATTATGGAGATAGAAATTATGTAACAAGAAGGAAATTATTTAAGATTTTAGGATTTGTATGGATTTAAAAATAAAATAAAAATTAAAAGAAATACTATTTTCTAAGATGAGATTTAATGACAAGACAGATTGATTTTAATCTATGGGTTTGTATTTTGAAGACCAAAAGGGGGTATTTTAGGAAATACAATCCAAAAGTGGTGTCATAAGGATTTTGTGGGGTGTTAAAAGCTCCACTGTGCTTATAAACAAAGGGAAATCCAAGTCCGAACATAATCTTTCATTCTCTATTGTATCTCAATCTTAGTCGGGAAAATATGTGATGCAATTGATCAAAAGCTAAAGTTACTAAACAAGAAATAGGGAAATCATAGGCGATCTACCCGAAAATTATCTTGTTATCAAAACTTATAAAAGTTTGAATTTATTTAATTTTTCCTTCATTTTTTACAACATTTATCAATTATCCACTAAAAAGACGGAATTATTCTTACAAAATAACTACCACTACAACTTATATTTAGTTTTATTTTATCATTTTGTAAAGATAGTTATGTATTTTTAGTGAATGATCGATACAAATGTATGCATTAAGCATAAAACTAAACAAACTTAATTTTTTATAATATTTTATGTGGTGGGCTAAACCTAGGGGGAAGGGTTGTTAATTTTCCAAAACAAATATCATGTAACCTTGGCCCATTCGGAACTCCAAAGTCCAAACTAATTTTCTATAAGAGTGATGATAGAGTCACAAATAAATTTTTGTATAAATTTATTTTGTACAAATTGATGTGGTATTAATTCATTGGTTGAATGGAAATATAAAATAAAAAAAATAAAATATGTGGGTTAAGAGATATTTAATTTAATCAATGAATTAATGCCACATCAATTTGTACGAGATAAATTTATATAAAAATTTGTGACTGAATCATTACTCTTTCTATAATATTAGTTGGAAAAGACTTCGCGTCTCCGGCTAATCCATGTGGCAGGCGGTGTCTAAGCAGGCGAACACAAATATACAATCGATTTAATGATTGTTGAAAGGAATATGAGATGGAAAAGAAACAATCTCAACGCGAAAGAGGCGCCGGCAGTCGGCAGCCCAAATGGCAGCAACACAATGATTCTCTTGAATGCATGTGGAATTATAAAGGGGTGATGATGAAGTAGATATTAACTATGCATAAATTAAAAAATATGTAATTCAACATTACCTGCCACTCCTACTTCGCATTGTATATGGGTTACAAAGTCTACTAATTATAGATTGTGTGATGCGGTCTAGCTAACCAACGCAAGGCAGTACGGGGCCCATCACACGGTATGATGAGCCTACAGTCATGCAATCGATTTATATAAAACAAAAATATCAGAATAATCTTCTCTTTTTCTTTCTTCAATTCCAAGTTAGTTACCCCGTCAGATGTACTGAAAAGTGACGAGAAGTAGTGAAGTAAGGGCCCTCATTGCTCATTAGTCCTCATCGCATTAGCTAAATATGGAGTTGCATTGCAATCCCATATTTGGCTGCATTACGGTGCATCATAACGCATCATAATGCAGCCACTTGCGGCATTAGCTAAATCCAACTGTGAGTTGGGTTTAGTTAATGCGGTTGTGGTCGCATTAGTTAGTTTTTTTTAACAAATACTTTATAATAATTATAAATAAATATAATTTTTAATATAATATTAATTTTTTATTTTTGCATTATAATTGTTAATACAAATTAATAAATATATAATTTATTATTTAATAATATTATATATATTTTAATTTTATTATATTAAAAATATAACTAAATAATGTATTATTTAATTATATTATAATAATTAATATATAAAATTGAGTAATATTTAATAAGTTAATATAATTAATTATAAATATTTAAATAATATATAAAATATAATATTATATTATTTAATTATATTACAATAATTAATATATAAAAATTATTTATTTTTAAATAATTGAATATAACTTATAATCAATATTTAAGTACGAATAAATTTGAATAATATTAATTTAAAACTAATAATAATATAAATAATGATATAAAATATTATTATATATACTACAAAACTCTCACTTGGATTATTTAGCACAATTCATTTTGTTAGTGAATATGTTACAACAATTATATTCCTTTCTTATTTTGTGTTTATTTTGTGGTATGTATAAACTTTTATTTTATCATCCTAAAATGACTTTTGAACTAATCTTATAGGTTTTAACTATTTATTTATGTTGTTATTTTATTACGAGATTATTTGATTAAATTAGTTGCTTCGATCTTTATTTCACAAGTTATTATATTTAGAAAATATTGAAAATAAATGTTATGCTTCTAAAAATTTAAGGCTATAAGCTTCGATCATTATGAAGAATTATGATATTTTTTAACATTTATAATAAAAATGTTAAATTTCTAAAATTTAAGGATTCTATATTTAGTATTTTTCTAAGTACTAATAAATATTATTTTCTAAATATATAATTTAAATTAATCACAAAAAATTAACACAATATAGTGCAACACCAAACATAGTAGAATTACAAATTAATATAATATAGCGTAGCACCAAATATTATACAATATTATTATAATACAGTATTAATATAATACACTTGTATCAAAATAATACAATATAACATGATACAATATAATATAGCAAATGCATCCTACGTTAATACAAAACGACCGAGTTTAGTAATTGGAAATTCAAGTGTGTCCATTCCCACGCTAGCTAGTGTGCAATTAATGACAGCAAACAGTCTAACGAAGAATTAGAAGTCAAACCATCCTCTTTAAATCCTTTTTCTTTTTTTTTCTTTTTTTGACTTCAATCCATGTTCATCCCATGACGACGTTAAATGTCACAGTTAAAGAAATGATCACGATTCACGTGCCAACAGGCGCCGACTCGAAGAATGTCGGCACATGCCTTATCCAGTTAAGAGGGGAAGCTGGCTTAGGACTGAATTTGTCCTTTGGCTAGCTAGTTCCACGTTATGCGTCGCACCAAGAAATGGCACATGCATGGCATGGGTCGTGTTGAATGAATCATGAATGCAGCTGCATGAAATTAGTCTTGAAGATGTTGAGAGGGAGGACCTCCCAATGAGGTATACACGTACGCAGAATGGACTCGCATAGACGTTCATTCTGTCAGCTGGTGCAACCAAGCATCAAATACACGTTGACCGACCTGTGCCCATAATTACAGATCAACTCGTCCTGAACCATTGAAGAAGTAAGCAACTTAATATGTGATTTGGTAACGGTGGATTAGAAGTAGATTAGAAATCACGCTTCTTCAATGAACCCATTCTCCTTTAAGAACAAGGAGTGTCTCCTCCAGTGGATTTGGTTTGCTTTGCGTTTCCTAAATGTAGTTGAAACTTTCACGTCTGTTTCAGTCCAACCGACAAGTAGCATGACCCTAAAAGCAACCTCACAGCGAGGGCGAAAAGCCAATGCCGAGCTGCTTTTGATTTCATTATACACGCTGTCGGTTTTGCATTAATTAATCATTTTATATAATGGGTGTCGATCACTATTTTTGATAGAGCAATATTACCCTTTTGATAGTGCCTCGATTTTGTTTTCCCCTCTCCTTTAATTTGGTCCATTAATTCTCTATTCTCTCTATTTTCACCATCTGCCACCTAGTCACATATATATATATATATATATTAGGTCCGGACATCCACATTTTTTTTAATGTATACACACTATTAAACCGTGCGGTTTAAAAGAATTAATTTTTTAATAAACTATAAAACTGTAAGAGAAGTGTATTCACATAAAAATGCAATGAGAATGCCCGCACTAGAGAATGACTATATATATATATTCTATTAATTCTCTATTTTCATCATGGGCACGTGTGTGTGTATATATATGTATTGTATGTATGTATATGTATATGTATATAAAATTATTTTAAGAAAAAGAAATCGTTCTAGTTAATTAATAAGGCTTTCTATGTGATTCTAGTTATCGATTTCTTGGTAGGTATTAGGTGAGAGGTTGAAACAACATTTGAGAGAGAAGGTTTCATTTCAGTTGAATGACTATAACTTGTTGAGTTAATTAACTGTAGGCATTAATTATGATAATCTCTTTCTTAAGCTATAGTAAGCATGCTATAAAGTTTGCGGCAATGAAACTCGCCCACCTGAAGACAATACTTGCCTTGGATGCTCTTTTATTTTAATGGTATGTTGCTCCATCACTGTTGTAAGAGACTGACTATTACCTGCGAAGGAAAACATATTATTTGATGACCTCCCGATATAAGGTTTATAGTAAGCATTTTTTTTTTAATAGAAAGTCCAGCTCATTTGTTAATTAAGCTTTCAAACCAAATAAATTTTAGAATATTTATGAGGTATCATGTTAATCATATAATAAATAAATAATGTTATAATATGCACGCATTTATTTTAAAAAACTAGTGTATAATTCGTAGTTATCTAAAATTCAACTACTCATGTCATGTATACATTAATTAGTGGTATTACAACCGATTTATTTTAAAATTCCTCGATTGATTGAGTATACAAATCACTATCTATGTAAGAGTAATGATAAAGAGTCAACTTCTTTTATACTTCAACTCCACACAAAAATAAAACAATCAAAACTCATCAATAGCTTTTATAGAGTGCAATACATTGGACTCAGATTATTGGTCCATGTTGGAGATAAAATTTAAGGATTTGAATCCAATACTGAGTTGTTCTATACTTAACTCTTCATAATCTTCAGCCAAAAGTGCTAAGATTTTAGTTAGCTATATGGTTTTTATTCAATACCAATAATATTTTTTTTAAAAAGTTAATAAAAATTTCAACTTAGCATTAAAGCCACATCTAAAATTTAAAGAGGCTCCTCAACACATGCATAGACAAATAAAGTGATAGATATAAACCAATTATAGGCAAATTAAGTCAATAATCGTGTACAACTTCTCAAAAGTATGGTAAAAATGTTCGTTTAATCCTTAAATTTTGGGTTGTGTGACCCTTTAATCTTTATATTTTAGAAAATAGCTAATACACCATTATTGTTAATTATATGACACTTCTATCTTTATTTTTGTTTTATTTTTACAATAATACCTTTGCACCAATTTGAGGGATATTTATAAAAAGTAAAATATATTAATTTACCAAATTAACCTCAATAATAAAATAATAACAAAAAATAATGAAAAATTAATTAAAATAAGACAAAGTAAACAATTTTAAAGTATATTAATTTACCAAATTAACCTCAATCATAAAATTATAACAAAAAAAGTATTAAAATTAATTAAATTAAGGCAACGTTAACAATTTTGATCCTTACCGACACAAAGTAATTCATGTGGGATATGGACGTGGGTTGTAAGATTAAATCAGTGAATATACAGTAAGTGGTTTCCAATATTTTCACCTCAGCTCTCATCATTTAATTTCCCTCATTTACTCTCATGCTTCCCACCAACCAAATTAAAATCTCAAGAAAACATATTCTCTTACGCTACTGAGGATTCCTATGTCTTCGATTTGATTGTTGTTGGTTCGTAAGTCGACACTCAATCTGATTGCTAGTAAACTTGAATTGCGTTTCTTGAATTGGTGTAATAACACAGCACGTTCAATAGCTGTGTCCCGAAACCATTCAACTGGGTAATTACAGTAAGGAGTTACTCGTATTTTCAACTCGCGTGAGGACGATTTGAACGATTTCTAGTAATAATTACAGCGGTAGAAAAGGGAGCACATCGATTACAGCCACAGTAACTTTCATAATAATCCATGCCTCACGCGTCACGTGACTCCTTAATTTTGGCGCTAATTTACCGGAATTAACTACCCCATCTTTTACATGATTCCTCCACATACCCTTCACTTGACCTAAGTTATTGGGCTCCATAATTGACTCCCCTCCTTAAGAATAGGACCATCGTGGTCGTGCCCCTATCTGAATTTTCACACCCTTTAACCTTAAGTTCCTTAACCTCCTGTACACTCCTTAGTCACATATGAGATTTATAACCTAAAAAGGAAAAAGAAATATTAGAGAATATGTTACGTGGCAGGTTATGATAGAAGTCGGTGGCTCGGTGCTATGCAATTTCTTTCCTTTTTTTTTTTTTTAAGCGAAAGTATAATTAACTGACCAGAGAAGAGAAGGACCACAGAGTATTTAAAAAAAAAAAGTCTATTGTAGTACACAGTTCGGTATGCAGAGGTAATTATAAATCTTGCTTAAGTTTCAACTAAAAATTCGGATAATTAAAGGCATTAAAATGTCATTAACATAGTTGGAGTGAAAAAACCGAAACAACTCTACTTTTTTTAGTTCAATCTCTAGCGTACAGATGACCCAAAGGTTAAACGACGTCGCTCCTTATACAGTTCCCGTGACACCATTCTCTTTATAGTTTTATTTCCTCCAACTTCAAAAGCCCAAACACAATGAACTGACAGTCTCATCACCACCGCTAATGTTACCGGCGACGTCTCGAATTCCGGCGGCGCCACCACCACCAGAAGAATCGTAACTAGAAGCAGCAACCGAGGCAATGGCTCACGCTCTCAAAACCAGCGTGAACGGTCTCCTAAACAAACTGTCCGACCGGGACACGTACTCACAAGCAGCAAAAGAACTGGACTCTATCGCCGCCACTGTGGATCCTACTCTACTGCCGACATTTCTCTCCTGCATTCTCTCGACAAACTCCTCTGACAAACCTGGAGTACGCAAAGAATGCATCCATGTCATCGCCACTCTTTCGAATTCTCACAATCTCTCCCCTTACATCACCAAAATCATCAACAGCATCACGCGAAACTTCCGCGACAAGAACTCCGCCCTGCAGGCGACGTGCATCAGCACGGTTTCCTCTCTCTCGCCGCGTGTCGGCGCATCGGCGTTCGTGACGATGCTGAAGCTGCTGTCCGACGCTCTCTTCACTGAGCAGGACACGAACGCGCAGGTAGGTGCGGCGCTGTGTCTGGCTGCGGCAATTGATGCGGCGCAGGATCCGGATGCGGGGAAATTGGGGAGAATGGAAGTGAGGTTGGAGAGGTTGCTGAAGAGTGAAGTATTTAAGGCGAAAGCTGCGGGTTTGGTTGTGGTTGGGAGCGTGATCGGCTCGGGAGCGGTGGACGGCTCGGGTCTCAAGGGGTTAGTGAGTTGTTTGTTGGGTTTTTTGAGTAGTCAAGATTGGGCGGCAAGGAAAGCTGCTGCGGAGGCGCTGTGGAGGTTGGCGGTCGTGGAGAAGGATGCCGTGCCCGAGTTTAAAGGAAAGTGCTTGAAGATTTTTGAGAGTAAAAGATTTGATAAGGTTCGCAATTTTTTGTTTTCTAAATTATCAAATTGTTTTAATCATATGGTTTATTTTGTTGACAAAGCAAAATTTTTAATATTTTAGGTGAAGGCAGTCAGGGAGGTTATGAATAAGATGATAGAGGCGTGGAAACAGGTCCCAGATTTGTCAGAGGAGGCGTCTCCGCCACCACAATCACTGGATCCTTCAAAAGGTATTGGGGATGATTTATTAAATGTCAGCTCTTTAGGCAGATAGATCATCCATTTTATTGAGGATATTTTTGTTGCTGGGATCTGCTGCCTTGTGATACAAGTTTAATTTAGATTCATTTGCTTTTTGATAGACTGGGAATTTGTTTGTGGCACTTGTGCGATGTGGTTTTTATCTTTTTGTTTTGTTTTGTTTTGTTTTGACAATGGACAGAGGATGGGAGTGATAGACGGTATCTGACTGAGTCCAGGAGCTCTTCCACGAAAGGTCTTGAGTTGAAGAAAAGATCGATTTTAGCTAGCAAGTCAACTCCACCTGATAGTTCATTTCCAACCACCGCCAGGAAGAGAGGTTTCTTAAAGAAAGTGAGTCCAGCAGTGCTCCATAAGGTGGATCAGAAGAAACCTTCTGACTGGAGAGATCAGATTTCTGCTCCCAGTGGTGCTTCTTTGGTGGATGCTCATGAAGACGGTACTGTTTTGAAGATTAGGAATAATGAGAATACCAAGCTTCCAAAACCTGAAACAAAACGTGCCCTTTTCAATTGGAGTTCTGATGACAAGGTGCACAAATTGAGGTCTGGATCTCGGGTAACTCCTTATAATGAGGAAAGCCATGAATTTACTGTTAGTGATAATACTGAGAATCTCCACATAAAACACAAAGATTGTGAAGATTTATCTACGATCCGCAACCAGCTAGTTCAGATTGAACAACAACAGTCCAGTCTACTGGATCTTCTTCAGGTTTGTTTATGATGCTTGAATCTGGGCTTTGCACTTGAGTAATTAGCTGTCATTTAATTAGATTTTAGTGGAAAGTACCAATAAATCGGTCTAGGCCAGTTTTATTACTACTGTTGGCTTACTGCTTGCTGAATTGTTCATCTTATTATTGACCTCAGCTTGCAAGCAATTACATTGTCATGTGGCAATGATGGAATTAGTGAATTACAATAAACAAGTCTCTTAATTACACACTTGATTAGCTTAAGCTTACCTTGAAGTAGTATGAAAATTGAATCATTTGAGAAACAATTTTTGTGAACATTGTCATCCTTGACGTGAATTGTTACTGGAAATTTTTGTTACTGTAGCTTCATGGTTCTTCATTGTTGGACTTGATGAAGTCAAAAAGCTCCAACTTCTATTTGCAAGTTCCTAGTTGTGAAATAGTTTATGATAAAATATTTTTAGCATTCTTTACGCCTTCACTATTTGTTTTGGAACAGAAAGCGGTTCATGATCTATGAATGGGTACTGATTAATTTGTTTTTGTTGTTTACTCCATCAGTTCAAAGTAATTAGGTGGTAATTGTTCTTTTATTTATGTTCTTTGACAGCTCACAAAGTCCTCTCCAATTTTCTCCAATTTTATGTCATTTACGTTTCCACCATCTAAACAATTTAACGCCTCAGATCATGTATGAGAGTTTCTGTATGACTGTATTCATGCAGAATCAAGTCTCTCATTGTGTTTTGATGAATGTTTCTACTCATTCATTGCTCCTCTGATTATCCTTTGTGTGTCCAGAGATTTATTGGGAGATCAGAAAGTGGGATGCAGTCTTTGGAGACACTTGTTCTTGGCCTAGAGCTGGCATTGGATGAAATCTCGTATGATTTGGCTGTATCAACTGGAAGAATGACTAAAACTAACTCCCATGGAGCCACATGTTGCATGCTGCCTGGTGCAGACTTTTTGAGCTCCAAATTCTGGAGGAAAACAGAAGGCCGATATTCACCATCAAAATTTTCCACTTCCAGTGGCACCTCATCTTTGACTGCCATGAATTATGGAACCAATAAGGATCGCTATGCTGAAAAGCTGAAGTTGGAAAATCGAAGGTCGAGGTTTCAGAGTAGTGGTGGGTTTATTGTGAATCCACTGGCGGAAATTCACCCTCGCTCAAGGGGTATCTCTGAGGCAGCACATCAATAACTGGTGGAATCAGCAGGTATTGTATTCTATAATAATTCACATTTTATCCTTTTAATTTTCATGCAATCTTCACATTTTTCTTTCTTTCTTCTTTTTCAAGCACCCAACCTTTCTATCCCTTCAAAAATCTAAGCCTGCTATCATGCAACTGCATCGCCATTAACAAATGGTTTTTATATTTGGGGCCATGCATTGTATATTTGTATGCCCTAATCTTTGTAATTGATCAGCCCTGTAGGTGGAAAGATAGCAAACCATGATTAGGCTGCATAATTAGGAAAATGGCATAATTTGCTCAGTAAATGCTTTTCTACAAAAAGTGCTCAACTTTTTCCTAAATTTCTCTCTGCTGTCCAGCTGGCTTGCTGCAGTTTGATGCCCCTTCCATGAAGTCTATGTCCATTTTCTTTTGGATTGTCATGATAGGGTTCATAGGCACATGGTATTCCAATGGTGAATGTATTGATGTGCATTCTTGTTTTTATCTTCTTTCTTGATAATAACCGCACTTTGTGAATTTAACATTTGTGGCAAAATCCTGCTTCTTCTACTTATAGTTGTAATTGCAATTTCTTCCTTTCTTTAACAGAAAAATGGGAAGTGAAGTTTCAAGGCAGCTGGCATTGGGAGAAATCATTATATGCCTGATGCAAGCCCGAGTGAACATATGATTCATGTATAGGATATGGATGGCCCGTTGGGAGCAAATGGACGCAGTAGTTTCTGACTTACCTATAAAGCAATCCCCTACTTCACACTACTACAAGAGGGGACCATGAGAATTGAGAAACAAGATTCGTTAAATGATTCTTCATTAGTTTAGCATTTTTTTTTTAAAAAAAAAAAAATATATATATATATATATATATTAAAAGTGAATTGGAGACCATAGAAGAGGCGTGTTCAGTACCAAAAATTGCCATCACCACGGGTAGTAAATGAGAGACGTGTAAAGTGTTGTTGGCCTTTTCCATCATGTTACGTAAAAATTCATTTGCTTTGTTTCTTTTTTGAAACATACTTGACATGAAATGGAATGAGATGTGGTTGGTAAGATAATTATAAACTTGCTTGTGTATTTTTCACATTTATAATATCCTTGTTGTGGAAAGAGAAAAACTTTCAGAGGCAATAGTGATTGTGAATCATTGTCCAACCGTACTCATAGTTGTAAGTTGTTTAGATAATGCATTCGTCCAGAAATTTTAAAATCAACCTGAAGGATTAAGTATTGTTTGAAATTAAGGTGCTATAATTTTTTAATTTTTTTTAAAAATTATAATTATAAAATAAAAATTAATAATATATAGTAAATATATTTTTAAATAATAATTATAATAAAATTATTAAAAATATAATAAATTTTTAATTATATTAACATAACTTTCAAGTTATAATAACTATGTTTACCAAACACTTTAATATTTAAAATTTTGAAGATATAACTATCCAATTTCAATCTCAAATAAGCCCCTTAGTTTAATGTGGAGTATGCAGGTGCAACACAAACTCAAAAGGAACTTATTCACGTCTGTCCGCGAACCAAAAAAAGAAAAACTGTTGTAATGGTCCAATCAAACCAGACAGATATGCTTTCGACATTAATCCAAATGGAACTTGTTTCTCAGTTGTATGCAGCATCGTCCGTCACACTTACCGACATAAAGCTACAAGTCACACAAAGATACTCAAATGAAATAATGAATCATGTTATGTTTACTGGGAAACCAAAACGATTGTCAAATTAATACACCAAATAAACAAAACCTCCATTCACTCACGGGACTGAATCCTAGTAACTAGGGTATACAAATATTTGCTGGGAGTTTCCCTCGTTCTACCATCAAAGGAGATGTTGACGACACTTTTACATTCTAATTTTCATGTAACTTCTTTCCACTTCAGATGCAACACAAACTCAAGAGGACTGCTCACTGGAGACTTGCTTCTCAAGTTTCTGCACGAAAATGCCAGAGCTCAGAGATAATAGAAAACAAGATATGCAGCAATTGATGACAATAGGAGGCCGAGTTAATATGTAATAGCATACAATTCTCTATTACAAAATATTTATCATATTTACTAAAATGATAAGGATTATAACAACATTTTAATCATCACATTAATTATAATTCATAAGGACAATCCTGCATGCATCACCTGTGACCAAGTTACCTCACAGACTAAAAAATGTTTTCAATTTGCTTCCTTTTTTACGCCTAATGCATTTATAGATAGGACAAGGCAGTATTTAAAAATGCCAGGCATAAAAAATGCTACTGTCAAGTGAGTCAACTGATACATGCCTTATATTTTTAGTGTTGAACGCGCAAAATCTATACAACCAATAGTTAATTAACACATAACTGTCATATCTTAAGAAACAAAGAGAGAGAGAGAGAGAGAGAGAGAGAGAGAGAGTGAGAAGAGAGTGCATAGCTCCATAAACTAGCGAGCTAAACCATATATAATTTAATACCCAACAATGAAGCTAATAATGCTGGGTTCAAAAAGAAGAAAGGACAGGGAGGAGCAAGAATGCCACTCATACTCATGCACACTACAGAAAGCAATGCAATGCTTCGTGATATTCAATAAGACACTTGAGCATTAAAACATATTTTTGTCACTACACAACTAAGACGACTATCTGAGGGTAGGTTTATGCTAAGATTATTGAAAAGCATACAGCTAATAGGAGAAACAAAATTTCAAATTATCAATAAAAAAAAGGTGCCTGGATAGGCAAATAGCCATCAAGATATCATATTAATCTTCGAAATACTCTTTTAATCTTAAATAGATTCATCATGCACATTCGCCAAATAACTACCTCAAGAAATGAAGTCCCCACCATTCAAATGTTACACAAACAAAAGCTCACAAAAGTTATAAAATCTTGCTGCCAAGACTTGTAAAATCACATCTCTGCGTCCATAATACATGATAGACCTCAACTGTGACAGCACGAGCAACAACCCAGTTTTAAGATTCTTCTTCTAAGTCTAGTTTTAAGTATATTTATCTGTTTTGACAAATAAATAACATGTCTTACACGGACACAGTACACCAATTTGCAATAACATGGGCTCTTAGCTTCCTTGATCATGCAAGAAACTAGTGCTAAAGATACCCATTAAAACATCAAAATAAGCTAGAAACGACAACACAATTCATACAAGAACCACAATAGTACTATAAAAATCTAGGGCTATCGTACTCTATATATATATATAGAGAGAGAGAGAGAGAGAGAGAGAGAGGGATATAGCGATAATTACAGTTTGAGCGTTGTGCCAAGCAAGGCCTCTGTAGACATTAACGGAGAAAGTGGCGGTGAGATAGATGGTGGTGACGCCGAGACCAGCTGTGAATGCCTTGAACGCCCAATCCCCTGCTTTGCTTGCAACTCCCATATTTACTCTTGACGCTCAGCTGACTCCCACGATCCCCTTTTCGGTTTTTGAGAAAAATAAAAAGGGTTTTAGTGTCTACAACTTGGAGCACCGCCGCACCGGTTGATCTAGAATTATAGAACTGAAAGGCCGCATGGCTGACGGTGAACTTAGAAATAAGTCGCAGGCCCAATGAGTTGCTAACCATAGAGCCATCAAGTGGATGGGTCAGTTTCAGGATACCTTGGCCCATTATATGTATAGACAATATCTTGATTTTTTTTTATATTATCATTTTACCACCAAAGTTATTCTGGCATATCATGTCAATAACATGATTTGCTGAAAAATATATTTTACTATTAAACGTTTACGTTGTTATCAATTTACTATATTTCTGTTAAAAAAAATGTTAATGTTTAATAGAAAATGAATTAAAAATCGATTTTACCCTAAGGAGCATAAAAGCAAATTTATCTTTTGAAAAGAAAGAAACAATGAACAAAAATAAAATTTAAAAAACAACTAAAAATTGTAATTAATAAAAAATAATGAATACTATGCAGGATTACGATAAAACGGTAAAGAAAACAATTAATAAAAAATTTATGTTTCAGAATTAATATTATAACATATGAAGTTCAAGTATTAATCACAACTAAAAATAATAACAATTGATAATAACAATAACAATTAATAAGATTTAGAAAACAACTAAAAATTTTAATTAATAAAAATAATGAACAATATGCAGAATTACGACAAAAAAAAATTATGCTTCAAAATTAATATTATAATCTATGAAATTAAAGTATCAATCACAACTAAAAACAATAACAATTTAATTAAGGAACAAATTAATGAGAGGGGTCAATTTTATGGTTATCAATTTCCTAATTCTCTAATTATTTCCCTTGAAATATTTTTACTTTGTTTTATTGTTTATTTTGCACTTGTAATGCAGTGTGTTGCCTTCAATATGAAATGTCTTTGATGCCCTTATGACATCAGCAAAACATCAACAATTTTTAACGTTTTTAACAGAAGCGTGGTAAACTGATAACGGTGCAAATATTTGGTGGTAAAATGTACTTTTCGGCAAACTGTGATACTAACATGATATGTCAGAATAGCTTTGGTGGTAAAATGATAATATCTTTTTTTTTTAAGGTCATGATTTTGTTGGAGTTACTTTGAAGTAAGACACGAATTACAACCACACACACAAAATAATAAATAATAAAAAATATATTATAATTTTGATCGTGTGATTATGAAATAGTGTTCTACCGTAGATCAGTTCTAATATCGTTGATTTTTTTTTAATTAGCCCTTTTCATGCCTCCTCAAAATTTCTCTTAAAACTCGTTTTGAACTGAAATTACTTAAATAACCTAACAAAAATTAATTCATTTTTGGTTTTGAGTAGAAATTTAATTAAACATTTAGATAAATTATTATTTTAACAAACTTTTTACACACATCCTATTTCATAATTTATATTTATACTTTAAATTTTAATTGAGAATATATTTTTTTAGAAAATTAAAGGAGTTCAGGGTTACGAAGATAGAAATTAATAATAAGAAGAAAAAGATTTAAGATAAAATTAATATTTTAGGATTTTTATGCAAATCTCTCGCGGGAAATCCAAGTTAACACGACAGTAATGGGCTTCCAAGATGAGAGCAGAAGGAAAACACTAGCCGAAAAATACTAGCGTTAGAATTGCAATTATCATATTAATAGAACCAACCCATTTACCCAAAGAGTTTCATATGATTCAAAGAGAAGCTTAGAAAAATACACCAACGTCCATAACTTTGATTCGATGAATATATTGTCTACAATTGTAATAACTCTAGGATCTACAACTCTTCCCCGATTAAGAAGCCGCTGATTCAATGCTGGAACATCATTTTCAAAGCTATAAAGCCCAGGGTCTGAAGTCAATTGTCTCTCCATTCAGGCAAAACTACTACCGCTGCTACTTCTCAGACAGCGATATAAGCTGCAAAAGGGGATTTTTGAGATGAATTCATAACTATGGAAACATGACATCAGAAATAATGCATCAAAATTGTCATCAAACTACACCACATCTAATGTCAGATTTATGAAAATTGCAACCAATGGAATGAATACTTTCGGATGGGAAATGTCATGAGAAAGGGTGATAAAAATTCAGATTGGAAGCATCTTATACCAACAAAAGTATGCTTTCACACCAGGAAATGCCACAAGTCCAAAGATAAAGACAAGCATATGATTTCTTTGCGACTTTTAACAATGATTGATGAAGTACAGCAGCTGCTTGCTCCCACAACCCAATTTACGTGAGAACCAATACACTGAAACATGTCTTGGAACTTTACAAGAATTATCCCCAATCGACCAAGAACAACACAACCAAAAAACATTCCCCTCCAAATTCTATTCTCCCACAAAAAGAAAAGAAAAGAAAATAGGAGGTACCAACCCTGAATGTAAAATCTTTTGATGACGAAGTAGTGCAGAGAGCAGCACATGATGCGTGCAAAATAAGATCAATGAAAAAGTGAACAAAGCCACCAAGTTGATAAATCAATTGAATGGTGCATTTTAGCAGCAAGCACCTTATCTCAAGCCTAAGTCTAACCCATTTGATGTCTAATGCCACAAACATAATGGATCAAATTAGTCTACTTAGACAGCAAATTTGGAAATTCTGGAAAGGTGGAACATGATGAAATTTAGAATCTACAAGAAAATATCACCCATAAAAGTGCAACCAAGAAATGGTTGAATATATGATAAAATTGCTAATACATTTGATGAAAACCTATTGACTGTACCAGGTTATCGTAAGCCATTGAATCAAATATATTCATTTGATCCATAATTAGGATATGAAGATTTTTAGCCAAAACAAAGGCATAACTATTCCCATTTAGAGAGGCCCAACCAAGCTTACACATGTCAGCGGAACAACAAAACCTAGCAAGGACCCCACATTTGTCAAATAAAGATGTCACTATTCATAGACATGGACCCATATGGACAAAGACATACCCCAAATGCATACACATAAATAAACACAGCAGAAAAGGCACATTTAAACATAAAACTAACCTGACAGGCAACCTGCACAAGGCTTCCACTATCTCAAGATGATTCAGTAATCAAGCTGGGATTTTCTGACTCCACAGAACCATTTGGATTCACCATCATCCTCCTCTTCATAACACCTTCCTCAAGGGAGGAATACCCATCAGGACTGCTCAGAGACTCCTTCTTTCGCTTCCTTTGGAATGTATACTTCAGAAATTTATCATTTAATGATTGACTAGAAACACCTTCAGTTAAATTAGATGACTTAACATTTGAGTTCAATGGGGACAAGTTAACAGCTTCAAGATCTGTTTTGCAAGCTGACATCTCAGTAAGCTCAGCGGGTCCGCTTTCCTGTCTCGTCAACTTCAACCGATCTATCAACAGGTCATCATTGTTTGTTGTGGTCTGGACAGTATCACTCTTGGGAACTTCTTCACATCCTGACTGAAGAATCATTTCAGTTGTATCTGAGGGTGAATTCAGCGCCGACAGGGAAGCTGGGGTCATCTGAATGTTATTTCCAAATATCTTAGACTCCTCCTTATGCTTAACATAGTTATCAACTGCATTTAGTAAAGTTGTGGAAGAAATATCAGACTTTTGAGTTGTTTGTGCTACCTGATCTGGAAAATTCCTGATCCTACTTTTCTTATATCTAGCAGCTCTTTTCCTTTTCTTGCAAAAAGACTTAGCATGAACTGAAATGGAGTTGCTATTTTCCTGCTTCAGTCTAGATTCATTCGGGTTATCCTCTATTCTGCAAGTCTGGTTAGCCCCACGGTCAAGGTTTTTGCACAATTCTTCATCTTCTTGAGTACACGATCCATTTTTTATCTGCTGCTCTACTTGCCCTGGAAGAGACAAATTTCCTTCTAAGATGTTCCTTTCAAATGCATGAATTCTCTGTGTACATCCATTCCTATATAGTTTAGGCTCTTTTCTCCTCATCACTATGGAGGCAAAACTAGAGTTGCAAAAATAGCAATTATCTTTGTGAGAACCATTTTCACTGTAGCACATCTTGTTCTCATATGTGCCGTTCAAAGTTGAATTCCCCACATCTGAAGCCATGACCGAATCAGGTTGTACATCAGGTAGACAGGGCATTGCAGCCTCAGAAGTATTGAGTCTGTTTTCCAGTGATGGTGTCATCACAGTAGCGACATCACCAGTTGAATTTTGTTCATCCAAAAGCTGCTTTTCATTATAAGTTGCCCTCTCCAATTCATCCTGTGCTTCTCTCAAATCTGCTCGAAGGTCTTTGACAATATCTTCTGCTTCACCAAGTTGTGCCTCAAGCTCATCTATCTTTCGTTGTTGACACAAGGATACCACCTGTGCTTCATTAACCTACAATACAGCACTATGAGTCAGTACTTTGATTGTTACACACAGCTGATGATGAAATCAATTCTTCAAGACAAAGAGAGCAAAAAATAAACCAAAACTGTCTAACAAAGAATTGCCTCCGGTATCTCCGCTAAGTTGCTTAATTTCACTCAAATTGACAAGCATGATTTCTCCCTAGTTGTTTATTTATCTCAACCCAGCGCCTCTCAGACCAAGCTTGGAACTAAAAACACAATTTAGCAGCCATCTTGATGTTTAGAATGAAAGGGCAGTGGTATTTAGGCAACTTTCTTTGTTATCAGAAATACCTCCAACTCCTACTCTGCACTTGCCTCCCAACAGACACACAATATGAGTTTTGACTCCAACACAGAAGAAAGGAGAATAAACATCTAACAACCATGGAGACTTCTAGGAGAATGATATTGATGAACTTATAATGGGATGATCTTAATGGTTTTCAAATGTACCTTTTATATTAAAGACAATACCAACACATGGAAATATTAGTGCAATTGCAATTTGCTTAGCTTTTCAGAAATTCAAGACTTGATTCCAGAGCATATTGTTGAAGAAAACACTACAAATTAATGACCATCATTTGTCAGTGAACTAAAGGAAAAAAAAAAAAATTTACAGCAAATTGAAAGTTTAATGCTGCATAGTATCCCATAAATGTATAGAAAAGAAGCCACCATATGCACTCAAGCTCTCTCTACAACGGGTTGTGAAAACATAATCAAATCAATGAAGAAGACTGACTGCCCTACCAAATAAACAATTAAACCAAAAAAAAAAAAAAACTAAATGCAACCACCAGAGGAACCAGACCACTTATCTGACACCCAAAAACACCAAAATCCGTAGAATCATAACCAAGACAAGATCAAACACTATCGCATTTGGGAAAAAGAGAAATACTTTAGCATCCAGCATCTGCTTAAGCCTAAGCAGCATCCGCAACGCGTCTTCCTTCGCCGCAAACAACTCCTGCTGATACCTAATCGTTTTCCTCTCCGACACCATTATCCTCGCCGCTGCCTCTTTCGCTGTGTTCAAAATTATATCGGCGTAGGCCTTCTTCAAGGCCATCAATTTCTAACAGAGCAAACACCAAACACCACCCAATCATTATTTTCAAAATCAAAAAAAACCCATAGAACAATATAAGTAACATGAAAAAACAGAATCAACTCCAGATAACCCCCCCAAAAAAGGTGGTGTAAGAATTTGGAAGTTAGATTGTTCAACAGAGGGAAAAAGATCGAAGCTTTACCTCGGAATCGGGCATTATGTGAGTCTACAAAAAATGCATAGAAGCGATGTGAAGCTGCTTTTGATATCAGACGGAAGTTTAAACAAAAGAGAAACAAAGGGAGGTTGTTTCGTTCCTGTTTTGTTTATGTTTTTTCGCTTTCCTTCGGAGCAGCAGCTGTTGTTGTCTGTTAGGAACTGAAAGTTCGGCTCGTATGACCCTATTGCCCACGCTGCTTGGGACAAACTACGGAACTGCCACGTCATATTACAAAACTGTTAAAACCGCGGTTCGGTTTTATCATTTTATGGGCGCCAGGCGTGAGGGCGGGCTCGCGTAGTGGGGCTGACGCCGTGACGCGGAAGATTTATGTGATGTACATGTGGAGGTAGTGACACGTGGCGAGAAGGAGTGCAATTATTTGATGTAAGATGGGTGGCATGCATTAAAAACCGTGAAGTCTGACACTTGGGCGGTGGTGATTACTGGCCTATAGTGGTGTCGAGGCCAGGGAATTCTGGCTTCGAGTGGGAAATTGCAAATGGCGGTCGAGCCCTTGAGAATCCAACTAAATTTAGTTTAAGTCATGAGTTGTCAACCTGGTCAGTAGTCACTGTTTGGGTTTGAGAAAAGAAGGTGATATTTTCATAGGCCCAAATGTCAAAACCTAGTAACTATGTATATAAATCAAAGCATACAGTAATTTCATTCCATCTAATATCGGTCACATTACGTATTTACAGTAGTAGTATATAGTATTTATACAAATAATCCGTTACAGCATATGATTAGACAAGTCAATTAAATTCAATATCCCATTAAAGACTAAAGGAAAAATGAGTAAAAGGGGAAAAAAATACGGAAAGGATGTCATATTTTGTCAAATGCTATGTTACAATTAATGTAACATACACACTCAACAACAACCACACAAATTGTGTGGGCCCATCATTTATGTGGTTGTTGTTGAGTGTGTATGTTATATTAATTGTAACATAGGGGCTCCCTCTATCAATATTATATACGATAACTCTAGTTGAAATAACTTCAGTTACTTTAACTTATCTTTTGTTAGTAGTGTTGGCTCTACTAACTGATAATATATTTATTTGCAAAAATTGATCTACCTGAACTATAACTCCCTAATTGCAACTATCTTCAAGAACGGCTATGTAATTTGCTAATAAAGTATATTTTAAATCTATTATTTTCTTAAATGAATTAAAATTCATCACTTTTTCTCCAACTTAAAAAATCTTCACAAAATAATTATGAAAGGTTTTACTTAATATCCTTTAAATATTGTGAAGAAACTCTCTTTTCATAAAATAAATATACTAATAATCAACATCTTTTAATAAAATTAGCTAAAGATCTCTCAACAAGAAGTGTATGGATTTGAATTCTGCTCCATAAAAAGAAAGATATTTGAGTTATAATTCAGCTAAAACTAAAAAGGATCATTTAATAAAATTAGTTAAAAATAGTTGTTCTCCATTAGAATTTTATTGTATAAAGATTTTGGATAATTAAGACAATAATTAATTTACAATATGCATTTAATTGCTTAAAATTTGAAAAAGCTGCAATCCAATAAAAATTGATAGTTAGATGGATCATATGATTCATGAATTAAATCTTTGCCGTTTAAACATATGTTGCCGCCAAAAACCAGGTTGTTGTGGGCAAACCGCAAAAAAGAGTTCGGATCAGGGTCGTTGACCCTCGACCCGGTATCTCTTACTATTATCCGCAGAAACTCCACGTGTCATTCGTCAAATGTGAGTTCAAACGCTTCAACAATTCAACTCAGTTCTCGGCACACTGCAACTTTCCCATCTAAATTTGAGACAAAAACAGATCAATCCACTTAGAAGGAAATCCATTTCATCCGCCTACTTTTGCCCGAAGCTCATGAAAGTTTATTTACTAAAATGACCCTATCAATTCCCAGTCCTTCACTCCTTAAACCGAACCCTCGTGAGCTTCACTCTTTCAATTTCTCCCTCAATCACAGCTTCCTCTCTGGCAACAATGAGTTGCCCTGTACGCAAAGAATATTCACCTCCGGTCGCCGGAGTCTCACGTCCGGCACCCTGCAAGTCCGGGCCAAGCCGAAAGAGTTGGTACTCGGCAGCCCCACGGTGACCGTCGAGAAAGGCAAGTACAGCTACGACGTCGAAACTCTAATCAATAAGCTCAGCTCCCTACCGCCCCGTGGCAGCATCGCGCGGTGCCTCGACATGTTTAAAAACAAGCTATCTCTAAATGATTTCGCTTTGGTCTTCAAAGAATTCGCCCAGCGCGGTGACTGGCAACGGTCTCTTCGGTTATTCAAATACATGCAAAGACAAATCTGGTGCAAGCCTAGCGAACAAATTTACACGATAATGATAAGTTTGCTGGGGCGCGAGAATTTGCTCGATAAAGCGTCGGAGGTTTTCGAGGAAATGCCGAGTCAAGGGGTGGCGCGTAGTGTTTTCTCGTACACTGCTTTGATCAATGCGTATGGGCGGCACGGTCAGTATGAAACGTCTCTTGAACTATTAGATAGAATGAAACGAGAAAAGATAGCACCAAATATATTGACTTATAATACTGTGATTAATGCATGTGTAAGAGGAGGATTGGATTGGGAGGATCTGTTGGGATTGTTTGCTGAAATGAGACACGAAGGCATACAACCCGATATTGTAACCTATAATACTTTGCTAAGTGCTTGTGGCGGTAGAGGTTTAGGTGATGAGGCGGAGATGGTTTTTAGGACTATGAATGAAGGTGGGGTATTGCCTGATTTGACAACGTTTAGTTATCTTGTTGAGACATTTGGGAAATTGGGTAAATTAGAAAAGGTTTCTGAGCTTCTTAGGGAGATGGAGTCAGGAGGGAATTTGCCCGACGTAACTTGCTATAATGTGTTACTGGAAGCACATGCTAAAATGGGGTCAATAAAGGAGGCAATGGATGTGTTTAGGCAGATGCAGGCAGCTGGGAGTGTGGCAAATGCAACAACGTATAGCATTTTGTTGAATTTGTATGGGAGGAATGGCAGGTATGATGATGTGAGGGAGCTTTTCCTTGAGATGAAAGCGAGTAATACGGAGCCAAATGCAGCTACCTATAATATTTTGATACAGGTTTTTGGTGAAGGTGGATATTTTAAGGAGGTGGTAACTTTGTTTCATGATATGGTGGAGGAGAATGTTGAGCCTAATATGGAGACATATGAGGGGTTGATTTTTGCTTGTGGGAAGGGAGGGCTGCATGAGGATGTCAAGAAGATTTTGCTTTACATGAATGAGAGAGGGACAGTGCCAAGTTCCAAGGCTTACACTGGGGTTATTGAAGCTTATGGATTGGCTGCTTTGTATGAGGAAGCACTTGTTGCGTTTAACACAATGAATGAAGTGGAGAGCAAGCCAACTATTGAAACTTACAACTCGCTGCTTCATACATTTGCCAGAGGTGGACTCTACAAGGAGTGTCAGGCAATTTTGTCGAGAATGAGTGAATCTGGGGTTGCGAGGAATAGTGATTCATTCAATGCTGTTATTGAAGCCTTTAGGCAAGGAGGCCGATTCGAAGAAGCTATCAAGGCCTATGTTGAGATGGAAAAGGTGAGATGCGATCCAAATGAGAGGACCCTAGAGGCAGTTTTGAGTGTTTACTGCTTTGCAGGTCTTGTTGATGAGAGCAAGGAGCAGTTCCAGGAAATTAAATCATCCGGAATATTGCCTAGTGTTATGTGTTACTGCATGTTGCTTGCTGTCTATGCGAAGAGTAACAGGTTAGAGTTCATTCAGTTTGGTTAGGAAGTTTGGAGTAATTTATGTCTTAATAATTGCATTTGTTCTCATCCACGGTCTTGAATGTTGAATAACATTTTTTGTGCAAAAAAGTTAAGTAAATTTACAATGGTGTATAAGATGCCCACTAGCCCCAAAAACATCCTAAGAATTTACAAATAAGAGAGATAAGTTATCTTAGTCCTCAGAGTTTACAAATAAGAGAGATAAGCTATCCTAGTCCTAGTTTCATGAATGTGTGAATAACATGAACCTAGGAGATTTGATTATATTACAGAATTGTAAGATAGATAGAGGCTATCATAGTCCTCAGAGTTTGATATTATTCACATTGGAGCTGATATGAGGAATGCCTTAATGTAAACTTCAGGAAAATTCAACCAAGGTTATAATTGTTGTTATATTGTTACTTGGCAATTAGTTATAAGCTAATTATTTGTAACTAGTTGACTATTGATCCTATGCACATTCATGTTAAGAGTACCAACAATTGATCTTCCTTTTTGGTAAATTATCTGATATATAGAGCTCCTTAATTTCAGGTGGGATGATGCCTATGGATTACTGGATGAGATGCACACAAATAGAATTTCAAATATTCATCAAGTAACCGGGCAGATGATCAAGGGAGAATTTGATGATGAGTCTAACTGGCAGATGGTAGAGTATGTCTTTGATAAACTGAACTGTGAAGGGTACGGCTTGGGAATGAGGTTCTATAATGCACTGATGGAAGCGCTTTGGTGTCTGGGTCAGAGAGAACGGGCTGCAAGAGTGCTTGATGAAGCAACAAAGAGAGGGCTTTTCCCTGAACTTTTTCGTCATAATAAACTTGTTTGGTCTGTGGATGTGCACAGGTACAAAGAAAGTTATTTTTTTCTAATAATTGATTTCAATCAATTTTCTTTCAGTTTTGATATTTATCATTTTTTCAGGATGTGGGAAGGTGGGGCATATACAGCAATATCAGTTTGGCTCAACAAAATGTATGAGATGTTTATGATGGGCGAGGATCTTCCTCAACTTGCTACTGTTGTCGTAGTGTAAGTAATTTTTTCTCTGAATTGCATAACTTTCGGTCTACCTTTTGTCCTTGTAGCATCGTTAACTCTCAAGCATGGGTCCTTTCTGCTGCACTATTGGTCTTCTCCATTGTTGGATGAAAAACCATGGATGGCTTTCCTCCTGTTCACATATCTATTTGTGTACGTTATAAATGAACTAAAACTAAAGTTGGACCTAGAGCTGTTGAAAGGCTTGGGCTCAGGCAATGTTAGAGCTGTTATCTTTAGGTTTCATATATAATAGTGAGGGTATGGATATGATAGTCAAACTGTCTTCTCATTGTAGATAGACAAGTTCCTACTTCTTATCTATTTCCCATTCCTTGTCTTTCTTTAGGCATAGCCTATGTTTGTCCAACCCAATCCAGCCTTTTACTTCGTTTCGTTCTTCTTCTGCATCGCCGCTTGAATGAAGACACCCGATCAGCCCGACTTTCCCGAATGCCTACCAGCGGCCCTTCTCCTTTCCGGGTCTGGTTTTTTTGTAATGACCCAATCCATTCATAAGAAAATTGAGGCCAAACATGTCTTCAGTCCGAGGACCCCATACAATAAAGCCCAACCTATCCATATGATATCAAGCTGAATGCGGGCTAGCCTGCCAGAAAATTTTGAATTTGGAACTAACATTAGATGTCAATATAGACACTAAAGCATTGTCAAATTCAAAAATCATAATCGTCCATCAATTCATCTTGTTTTCCAACCAAATTGATGTTACAAAAGAATGTAAAAATTCTCCCCTAAAATAGTGATAAGATATATCTACAAAATTTTTAGAAAACTATATTGCTACCACAATATTAATGAAAATGATAAGGTGGATTTGGCCTCTAATTTCTAGGCAAAGTATGCCTGTAGACTCATGCTGATAATTAACTCGCCAAAGAGCAAGCAAACTAGGCCAATTTACCACATTTATGAATTTATCTCTAGAATGATATGCATAGAGAGAATTCAGCCTCTAATTTGAAGCCAAATTATGTTGCTAGATGGAGATTGATCATTATCCCTTATATATATTGTAATATTTGGTTTCAATTTGTCGTAAGTTAATTATTTAATTTTCTGTTCATTAGACGGGGACAGATGGAAAGAACTTCAACTACAGAAGATCTACCCATTGCAAAGGCAGCCTACACATTCTTGCAGGAAAATGCATCATCATTATTTAGTTTCCCACAATGGAACAAGGGACGAATTATCTGCCAGCGAACTCAGCTCAAGCGGATTTTGTCAGGCAGAGAATCATCGTCAGATGGCTCCAAAAAGGATAACATAATTTCTCTAAGCAATTCACCCTTTTCTCCTCCAGACAGAAAAGCATCCACCACAGGAGTAAGGAATGGCCTATTTGATAATGCCAATTCTGAAACAAAAATGTCGGCAAGCACAGAGCTTATGACAAGCACATTATAAATAGTCAAACAAAGTCCATTCATCAGTCTCCAGTGCTCGGAAGATCTTTCTCCCTATTACAGTTGAAAGAAGGTGAAATGCTGCGGCTTGATTTACTGTTCCAATGCTTCCACTAGAGAAAAGTCAATGATTCATGGTCTCTATCGAGTTTTATGTCTTTGCTCATGAAAAAGCCGGAGCCATTTATAATCTCACAGGGGGATTAAAATGTTCTTATGGTTGGCGGTGAGCTGATGCATGTTTGCTTAATGTTATTGGTTTGAGAAAAAGATATTTCTGCTCCCTTTACAAAGCAGTGGAGATCTTGGATGACGAGGGGGATTAGCTTTTTTGTAGCCGTAGATCATTCTTATTTACACAAAAATGTATGTTATATACGATAGAGTACATCCACCTAGTGATTTCTGAAGCAAAAATAAGAATGTCTATACTTGATGCAGAGATGCAAGATGCTTAGCTTAGGATCTTTTAGACAGGTTGAAAGATTTGTTGTTCACACAAAACGAGTTCTATCAAGATATGCAGATACACGATGTTCTGAAATTGATGCTTTTATATGTTCACTCGTCCCAAATATTAAGAACATGAAGTTTTATTATCTATTATCTATGGTAAGGTCTAGTTTGGTATTGATGTGATATAACTTTTAAATCACAGTTAACGTAAAAAAATAAAAGAGGTTATAATTAAGAAACAAAAATTAATAATATGTAATAGATACAATTTTTAAATAAAATTTTAATAAAAGTACAAAAGATATAATATTTTTTTATTATATAAGTGTAAAATTAAAAATTAAATTAATTTGACTTTTAAGTTATAACAATTAATATTTATTAAATATTTTATTTTTACAATTTTAAATTACAACTGTCTAACCTCAATTCCAAAGAAAGCTAAATTTAAATTCTCATATTGGGATCGAAGGATGATTTCACCTCAATTTTAAATTCTAATATCATTCATTTGAGAATGATCAAGCATGATTAGAAGCATGGGTTAGCCAGCCCTGGGATGGAAACTGCGTGAAAGAAAAAAGAAATTGTTTCTTCCAGGCACTAAAGCCCAAATTAAATCATAATGCTCGCTGTCAACGGAAGTGGTAGACAAAAGCATCCAATAGTACAAGCTCTCCACAACAATAGTGGATCACCCATTTTACTAAATTTGGAAACCATGACTTTTGGATAACATGGGGAAGGTTTGATAATACAAAGAAAGCATCTTCAACAATTATATGAAAGCGCTATCATGTCTTCTTCTACTATGCTGTCTTCCAAATTTTTATTCTCTTATTGCTCCTCCTTTTGTTGGACACTTTTTACAGTGATCACATGCGATGCTTAGCAGAATTCACCCACTTTCTTCATCCATTTTTCTCTTAAAAGGATTAAAGGATGCACGCTCCCCTCAATCAGATCTAATTTTCAGAAAGTAAAATGAGATTGCACTTGAATTGTGGGTCCAGCTGTGTTGCAATGGCGGTAAGGTGCCGCAGTCTCTGTCTTTATTCTAGGTAACCGTTGGTTTAAAACCTAAGTGATCCGATGTCTACGAGGATGGACACGTTAGTGTAAAAGTAAACCGGCCAAGTTGGCTAGTAAAAGTTAAACTCGCTTGTAACAAAAGTGTGGTGATAGGTGACACGTGACAACGTTCTGATTGGTGAATTAGAAGGCAATGAAACAACAAAATGGTGATCAGTAGAAATTCAGTGAAATGATTTTCAGACAACTGTTGAAGCTGTTTTGAGGAGGAATTTGGATTTTAGGTCGATGAATTGGCATTTGATGCCATCCATAAGAGAAGTGCTTCCACTCCTTGTGACCAAAAGCACTTTTCTCTCCTGTTTTTTTAACAATATCCAAAGACTTAAGTATAAACCACCGCCTTCTTTCAAGGACTTTCAACAACTATATAGTTAGTAGTGGAAGCTGGAGCAGCAGTAGTTGAAGAAGGAATCATCAATTGCACCAGCTTTGCTGCATTCTCGTCAGTTCTGTCACTGAGTCCTGCTTAGCCGCTGGGTCTGAGCAAAAGTTGACTGTGGGCACGCAGTCAGTCGAAGCTTAGGCTCAGTGAAGCTATAGAAACTCTCTCTCTTCTTCGAATTTATTAAAAACAAAAGGGGTAACAGTGGCTGTAAGTGTGCGTGGAGTTGGGTTAGCTAAGTGAGCTTTTGAGATCCAATAACTATTTTTTTCCAAATCCAATCCCTTTGCCATCTTCCACACAATCCACAGCATCTTTCTCCACTAACTAACAAGAGCAGACATGATTAGTCCAAAAAAGCTAATGATATCGGCAAAGAAATGGTTGCTAATGCTGGTCGCTGACCTAAATGATTTCATTCCTTAGATTAAACATGGAATTATTCAACAAAAAATGAGAAATAAAGACAAGAAGTGTGGTAAAATATAACTGTGGCAACGCAGCTGGAGCCTGAAATTATATTGGCCCCGTTTGATTCTCTTACTCTCACTCAGTTTTGCCTAAGTTACATTTATCTAAATTAAACAATGTGAAAATAAGTAACAGTAACATTAGAATTAAGTAGATTAGTGAATGAATTTTGTTTGACTGCAAAATACATAAAATATAATTTAAGAAGACCGCTTATTCTAATTTTTAACGCTAAAAGGCATTGTAAGCATGATGGCTGAATTTGTATTGGAAGGCTATTTCTTTGTCACTAAGAAAAGCCGTGGTGCGGAAAAGACATTGCGGATTCAATGGACAAGAAAAAGGAGAAGTAAAATCATATCGCGTGTACGAATTGCAAAAGCACCAAGCAAAGCAAATATTTAACCCTCAAAAATCAAGATACTCCCATCCAACCCACAAAAAAAGGCATAAAAAAAAGATAACCTTGTATGTGTATCTTCCACTCAGTTTTTATCAAAAAGTTGACAATCACTTTTCTTCTAATTTCTAAATAAAACAAAGTGCCATATCTCATTAGGGTTTTATTTTACTTTAAACTCCTCTCAAATTTTTGAGTTTTTACTATGCACGTTGTCATTAGTCTTCCTTTATACAACTTTGCAACAATTGGAAGTTGAAACTTGTAACACAAAGATGAAGGAGGAGACCTTGTGACTTAAAAGCTATGACACAAAACATAAGGCCTGGCTTCCAACATATGGTGAGGAGAAGGGGGTACTAATAGTGGTAGCGACTAGTGTAGTGTGAAGATTTTTCTATATAAAATGTTAGGTCAAATGGGGTTAAAGAGAGGATTGGGGGTGAAAAAAAAAAGAAAAAGAAGAAGTCTGAGATAGAGAAGATGATCTGATGTTTGATGGAATGGAAATGGTGGAAGTGGAACCCCACAAAAACCTTATCTTGGCTTATTCTTTCAGATGCACCCCACCATCAATGGTGATCAAATAAAAAGGACCCATGTTCTCATTTTAAGCATTAAATTATCTTCTCTTTCTTTTTCTCTTCCTCTTCCTCTTCCTCTTTTAAGAGAATATTCCATGCCCTTGGTCCATTTTCCTATCCCATATTCATGAAGTTGCATGATTGTGTTTGCATATAAACTGCTAACCATAATATCCCTTACATTTTAGGGTCTAATAACCAAATAGAGGGGTAAATGTTGGTATTGACATAATCATATACAAGCTACATCAGATCATACTAATCGAGTTTGTACAATTGTTAAAATAAGTGTCTCAAAGTTTGTTCAAGTTTCTAACTCAAATAATTGATTAATTGAATACAAGGGGGTTTGATTTATTATAATTAATACCATAAGAAGTACTTTTATTCACGTGATTATGGTAATAGTTTATAGCCAAGTTGGGATGGGGGCAAACTTGTTGACTAAATTGATGCAGGTTAGAAAGGATAAGAGATAGGATAAGATATTGTTTTCCGGGAAATGCTTGCAGCACTTCCATGTGCACTGTCCTTTCTACCGTTAAAAGTAGCAACCAAATGAATCGTAGCCCATCAAAATACAAATATAATATTATATCCACCAAATAGAGGGGACATCGTTTGGTCCAATAACCTTATAATACTTGTTATTACCATGTGAATAATGAATCCCTGGTACACACAATTATTATTGGTAATAGTACAAGATTTACCCACACTTTTTACCCTTATTATTCGAATACTGCCAGTTTCCCTCATTTTCCTCACATTTAATATTCATTAATCAAGATGCATCTATTCTGTTCATATTTTATGATCCTCTTTAATTTATTAATAAAAGAATGTCCACTCTGCTCACCCTCACTAATTCATTAATCGAGTGTAAAAATTCTCTTACTAAACCAAAGGTAATTGATTGATTTTTATCATCTTTAATTCTAAAATTTCAACCAAATATGATTTAGATTTGACATTATTACTCATCGCTTGTCACCCTCTATGCTCATTATAATGATAACAAGTATAATTTGAAAATCAATTTTTGAAAGAAAATAATATGGGTATGCTTCAGACAAATAGAGAAGAAATTTTATTAATTTACAAATTTTTACAATCATCGTCATACTTCAAATTTCATACCTATGAGCTATATAACTCAAACCTAAAGTTGCGAAAAAAAAGAAAAAGAAAAAGAAAAAATTCACATTTCAATAACTGGCGTTATGGTGGTGGCTCTCTATCTACGGGTATGAGTCGTAGAATCAGAAATAAAATTCTCAAATCAATGTGACTTAAATTATTACGTAACTTAACATCGTCCATAAAAATAGACGGCATATAGAATAACAAAGGAAGATAAGCGAATCAAATAATGCCACGTAACAACCAACTTTACACACGCGTCCAGTTCAGTTTCCATTTCTGCCTTCCGACGCTATAAAAGCAAGAAACAACCACAAATGGCCCTCATTTCATTCCATTCCAATTAATAGTTGTCACTTATTTCCTCTCGTCTGACAATTGAGTCATCGGAGTAATGTCGGGAACGGGCGATTCATCCGCCGTCAACGGCGGTGGCTGCGAGATTATGCTGTTCGGTGTCAGAGTGGTTGTGGATTCCATGAGAAAGAGTGTCAGTTTGAATAATTTGTCTCAGTATGAACAGCCTCAGGACAACAGCAGTAACTGTAACAACAACAACAACAAGGATGACGTGGCGGCTGCTGGTTACGCCTCTGCTGATGATGGCGTTCACAACAACTCTTCCAGAGCTAGCCGCGAGCGGAAGCGAGGTTCGATTCAGATCTCTGTGATTTCTAACATCAACAATCATCAGATTTAAGATTTAAGATTTCATCATATTTTATTTAGTGGAAAAATAGAATAATTCATCCTTTTTTAATTTGAAAAAAATATATGTAATTTGTTTAGGGGTGCCGTGGACGGAGGAGGAGCACAAGTTGTTTTTGTTGGGACTGCAGAAGGTGGGGAAAGGAGATTGGAGAGGGATTTCTAGAAACTTCGTCAAGACGAGGACGCCGACGCAGGTGGCCAGTCATGCGCAGAAATATTTTCTTCGCCGGAGCAATCTCAACCGCCGCCGCCGCCGATCTAGCCTCTTTGATATTACTACTGATTCGGTATCATTTCTTTCTTTCGTTTTTCTCTATTTCTGTTGCTTTGAATCCTTTGATTTATTAAATCTCAATATTAGTCTACGTGAATCAAGTCAACGAAACTCTTTTCATTTTTTTTTTGGGGGTAAAGTTTTAAAATTTGTTTTAAAATATTAGTTTTAAGTCTGAAAGAATGAAGATGAAGTTGTTTTTTGGATCCTGTAAAACAATTTCTTTTATTAGGTGTTCGGTTGGTTGATTTTTTAGGAAATTATTTAGGATATAGAATTTTGGGTACAAATTATTTTTAGGTTTTGAAGTAGCACTTAAAAATCATGGGAAAACTGTTGCTTGAAACCGAAACTTAATCCGATTTTCCTAAGATTTTTGATAGAGACTTGTATTTGGATTCTAAATCAAACAGGGTGTTTAGTTACTCAGGTCCTAAAAATTCATGAAAGCTCAAAATTTTAAGCTTTTGTATCTTTGTTTTTTACTTTTCTTTTGGTCAGCAACCGTGAAGAAGTTAATAATTTTTTTTTTTCAAACCATTTGCAGGTTGCAGCTACTCCAATGGAAGAAGAGCTAGTTGATCACCAAGACCACAACCCTTCTCAGTCATATCCATTATTGCCGCCTACTCCGGCTGAAACCAGCAACAAAAGTGGTGGATTTTCTATGATGCCAGCTTTGCCAGTAGTGTTACCGGTTCCAATTGAGAATCCAATGGAAAACCTGACGCTGGGGCAAAATAGTCAACGGACTGCGGGCGAGGCAACAAGGCTCATCCGTCCTGTTCCTGTTCTTCCAGCAGCTCAACCATCATCAACAGTGTCTGATCTTAACTTAAATTTGAATTTAGCTGTCGATCCACCGCCATTGTCTCAAAGGGAATCATCATCAAGGCATTCAGCTTTTCAGGTGATGCAAACCTTCAATAATGGGGATAGCAATAGCATCATCAGTGTTGCTTGAGTTGAGGTGAAGGGATTAACAATTGAAAAGAAGGTGCACAATTAGAGGAGAAGATAAGATAATTAGGTCACTGAATTTGGTCCTTTTGTTAGTTTGTTTTTATTGTACAGACTGGGAAATAGAACGATCATGTCCTGTTGTATTTGTTGTTTTATGGTACTATCTTGAATTCTCGGTAATTTGTCTGCTTGCCATCATAATTAATAGTAACTAAAAAATAACCCCTTCCCTATGGTTATGAAAATATAGTGGCTTTCATTAGCTTTATGAAGAAAAATATCAAGTTGCGTGTAAATGGTGGGGAAGCATTTTAATTTCCTCTTTTCATGTGAATGCGATGGGCAGATTGTGAAATCGATGTTGTGTGAATGAATGTGTATTGAATATGGTTCTGATCAGCGGATGAGGATTGAGGATATGGATATTATTGTCTTTAAATGAGTGGTGGAATGTGGGGGCATGTGCCAGATGCCTTATCTTTATATTGATAGTATTAATGTAAATAGTTAAAGTAGTTGTCATTTGTGTGGTGGGTTTGTATCTATGCCTTGACTGGTCTTTAATTGGACAGACAGATGATGGTGTCATGTCATTTTAGGTCCCCCTAATTGATTGAAAGTATTGCTATCAATGCTTATGCTATTTCCGCAGCCGTTGGGAATTATTGTTTTTGTCTATTTGGCTTCCTATTAAACTAATAGTTCACTTGCACGCTTGATCTTCATATACATGTAGCGGTATAAGTGATGGTGGTGCCTCCTTTATGTTTAGTATATGTAACGGTTCTCAAATTAACAAAGATTATGAACTAAATTATGTTATGTCTACTGGGTATTGTTAATTGAACATCTAAGTTGCCAAGACAGTTGAAAAGTTGGGAAAAGCTGGAGAATTGTGTGCAGCCTGTTGTTGTGGTCTAATGCTTGCTTAAGTTGAGCTTGAACTTTCCATGGTGGTTGCTGGAACTGGGCCTACTCTGCTTGTTTACAATTTAGTTTCAAGGAAACGAATTAAATAATTTTCTGAATTTGCTTGAAAGAAACAGAGAGAGAGCAACAATATTAAACAAGAGAAAGAGCAATAATATTTACTCTGGATTTTACTTGCCTCAAATGAAAAACTTACTTGAGAGCTAGTACATATGGAAAATTTGCAAAAATTTCCCAGTTTAGTTGAGAATATCGGAGAAGAAGAAATGCTTGAGAAGTTGCACATAGTATTAGTCTCTTACTTAGTCTTGACAAAATTTTATTGTTTGCGTCCCTTTTCCATGGGGGCAACCGAAGTCCAAAGGTAGCCCTACCGGCTGCCACGAAAGTGCAATGGATGCAGGATGTGTAGAAAATGAAACCAAAATTTCTTGGAAAGGTTAGCCTGGCTTTCTTGAAGTTGAGTGTCCGAGCAACTTTAGTTTTAGGGAGGATATTAATTATATTAATTCGGTCCAAATTTTGAAGGTTGAAGAGGAGGTTTCCCATTCAAAGTTGGAAGATGGTTTTGAAGATTGTTAAACGAAAATGCATGAACCCACTATGAAGCTTCTATCTGTAAGCTTTGACTTTTGTCAGTAAAACGTTTTTATGCTCACTGTCTATTGAAAAATATCCAGTTTTCAAAATTTTAGTGTTAAAACATTTTAAATTTTCATTCTTGTCTCCAATTTCCTAACTTGTGATAAAATGTGCACACTACCGTAAAATTTGGGAAGTCAACAATGAAAAACTAAGGGATAATTAAAAAAGAAAGAACTTGGAGGTTTTCATTGGGGAGTCCACGCGTTATATCAAACCGCACAGAATTACAGATAAGTACCCAAAAATGGATTTTGTTAAAGCAATTGTTGTGGGATGTAGCAGATGCTTCTGTTGTCCACGAAATGTAGAGCTGGAATACTTTCAATTGAGGAAAGGGATGATACGACTGAAATTGTTTTCCAGATAAGAGATGTGTAGTGCAGGAGCCTTCTTTATTAAAGCAGAAGGCATCAAATTTTCTTTGTTGCCGGTAGGCGCCTAATATATGTCCTGTTGAGGATCTGTAGAGAGAATCTAGCCATATCTCTGCTATCTGCCTTTGCATCAAGTGGAGAGGATGTTGCCTCATAGCTGGGACCTGATAAAGATCCTCTACAGTAGTTGAAAATCAAGAAATTTGTTGAGTGGCTTTCAAAAAAAAGAAAGAAAAAGAACTCAAATTTCACTTGGAACATTTTAGAAAGGCACTTTTAAGATGCTCAAGCTCCACCGAGTTCTGTTACAGCTTACGAAGATGACCGACCTAGTTCACACGGAAAGAAAATGCCTGGTTATAGACTTTAATGATTCTCCTTTTGACAATGTTTGCTTCATCATGAAATACAAGATTCCCAAGCTACTGTGAACTGTCAACATTTTTAATCATATGATTAATCAGTTGGGGATTAAAGAAAGAAGATTAGGACAATTATTCTTCCTGCTTGCTTTACTCCGTCTGTTCCAAAGTTTTCTAGTTAGTACTCCAATTATTCTGCTATGATTTCTATTAAACAAATTCTCTCCCCGTCCACCTTATCATCTTCTCCGTGTATATGAGATTTTATGTCTTAGATAGACCATAAAAAGTTGTTTTTTCAGTTAAAAAACAATAGGAGACATAGAAAGCCAGATTCCCAAGGTCCGCGTCCAAATTGAGCTGGAAAAAAGTGCACTCAAGACAGTTTTAAATGCACAAGAGAAAATCATTTCAGAATCTTACAAGATGTATTAAATAAGCTGATCCCCGATAAAGATGTGATGTGTGTTTGTCTTTCAATGATTAATGATATGACAAAGCGAACTACAAACAACTGGCGTCTGAACAATATGACAGCAATAAAAACAGGAGGAAATTATTTTACAGGCACTCAAGCGTTGCGCCAAGCATGACTTATCAAACACATTTGACAGGAATATATATACAAAGAAACCAAATTCTAAAGATCGTAACTTACCCTTCCTAAGATAAGATAAACAGTAAAAAGAAATCAGAAACCATCATCAAGTTGATTAAGCAAGCAAAATATTTTGTTTTATTTATCGGTTTATACTAACCGACCGGCATGGATTAACAACTAAAATTTGATGCATAACAAAGATCAATTAGTAATTAGGCGACTGTATCGCTGCACGAGGTGGGGGCGGCAGTATATATTGTCGAAGGTTTGATGACTCAGACAAATCACTTTGATTCTTCTGATGCACCTTCCGGATGTAGGCAGAAGCCATACCATCAATAACACTTTTCCCCTCATGAACCACATATGAAGACTGATTCCCTTCATTTGGCTCCATCAAGAATGAAACAGGATTTGGGCTGTTCTTTGGTTTTTCTGACCAGTACGGGGGTTTTATAATAAAGTTGACTGGGTCTTTATTCGGTCCAGCGGCTTTGGCAGCTGCAGGAGCTCCTAGACTCATCTTGGCAATACAGAAAGCTGACGATTTAACGATGTTTGCCACCACCTTCACTGAGTTCTCACGAAGGGATTTGTTGTTTCTATCGTTACTATTCATGGCTACTCTAGAACAAAAGGAAAACTTTGATTGAAGACTAAATGTAATGATCAACTGGGTGTGTTATATATAAGCTTGTGATACTTGCCGTTGAAGCAATGTATGAAGGTACTTTTCATAAAGGCTGACATCTAAATGTAAGAGATCTCAGGAAGAATCAATCCTCCCTAATATCTAGCTCTTGACAAGTAGAGTGCAAATGGCGTTTTCATACATATTTTCCTCCAGATGCCCAGCACACTCGTATATACAATGACTAATGCAACACACATGGAAGGAGCTTGATTCTGAAGTTTGTAATTAGTATAGACTAGGGATGGCAATGGGGAGGGGAGGGGAGGGGACCAATCTCCCTGTACCCATCCCCGATATTTTACATATGTCCCCGTCCCCTCCCCATTTCTGTCAAAATTATTTAAGAGAATCTTCATCCTCTCTCTGAATAATAACAGGGGATCCCTGAGGGTCTCCGATCTCCGAATAACTAATACATTTTTTTGTTTTTGATTTTGAGTTAATCATATTAAAATAAAAAATTCAAATAAAAGTAAAGTTCGAAATATATCTTACATTAATATCCATTACAAAAGTCACATACATTAAATTAGTAAGTAACGCAGCATGCAAGGGATACAAACTATTATGAACAAATTAATAGCCTAATACAAAATTGTTACAAATAAAATTAAATTTAGATTCAAAATTAACTTTTCAATGGTGGCGTGGGCACTTTATAAATGTGGATTATTCTTTTTACAGCACAATAGTTAAGTCGAAGCAAATTAAGAGCAAATATTAGATTAAATTATATATTAAAATTGTGATTTGCTGTGGACAATTATAACATCTAAAAATAAATAAAAATAGATTTAAGATAAATAAAAAATAGATTTAAGTTTAAAATATTTAATGAATATTAAAATTAAAACAAAAGTTTTGGGCTAATAGAATCTGTCCGGTATTTTTAATGTCCTAAATAAAAATTTAGGACTTTAATTAGTTAATTAGACCTAAAAGTTTAATAATATAAATATTTTGATATTTTTTATTTTTACCAATACTTATAATTTTATAATTCAAATTTTATAATTTATTTATTAGTAATTTTAAAAAATTAAAATTAAAATGGGGAAATGGGTAGGGGATGGGGATTCCACCTCATTCCCGTCCCCTTCCCGAATAAGAAATTGGGTAAAAAAATTTTTCCGTCCCTTCCCCGAATAAAAAATTGGGTATGAAATTATCCTCATACCCTCTCCGAATGAGAAAAATCTCCGAAGGTACTCGTTCCCGTGGGAATTTTTGCCATTCCTAATATAGACTAGTATGGTTTGTAGCTTGTTTCCTTCCATGTGGATGGAACAAGATTCTTCTACTCTAGTTTCCTTTTTGTACGTTCCTAAAGGCTTCTCTTCACTAATCGTCACAGCTTGTGCGTCACATTCATGATGTAGCTCTGAAGAGAATCAGAATTTCTCCAACTTTTATTTCTTTCCAAAAGTACCAACACGGTATAGCCATGAATTGCAAGTACCACCACAGACTCAGTTTTAACTTTGGGGTTATGCCTGAAAAATCCATATAAGGGGAGGTATGTGAAAAATACCCCACAAAAATAGTTACAAATTATATCATTGTTTGTGATAATCGAAAAACTCAGGTTTCCACCACTTATTTCTTCAGTTTTGAAATTCTCCGCAGGATACGGACTTATCTATAGCTCTTTATCTGGCTGCGACAATCAAAATTCCAGAGCCCACTTTCTCATTCGATTTGGTAATTTTTTTCCCATAAACCAAGCGATTTCAGAAAACTTCCCCCATCTTGTTTTCAACTGATGCCACACTCAAGTAGTAAACTTGTAATTGCCAATTTGCCATATCCCCATATTGTTTGCTTTGCCTCTCACTCGCAAGAAATTCAAGGTTAAATTTTACAAACAACTTTTGGCTTCTCAGGCGAAGATTGCCATACATGACTACAGAATAGGGTTGAGAATAAGGGCAATTGTAAGGCTTCTCTTATTTTCAACACTATAAAGTGCTCAAACTAATACTTTTCAGTTATAAGACTACATATTTCAAACACAGTATGCTAAAGAAAACAAATTGAAAATATGATCTGTAATTACTGATCTCCTTCTTAAGGAAGTCCAAGGGGCAAGGGTGCAGGACAACTAAATGGCGGTAAAATAGTCAGATAAAATAGAATTGCAAGGCCATCGGTCTTCAATCTACTTATGAAGCCAAAATGGAAAAACAGACAGAAGAAAGGTATTGTCATCAGAAGCTTTTTTCAACTTCTGCAACCAAGTTGAGGTCTAACTGGCTTAAAAGTTGATAGAAATCATGAATGGATGTAATCCAATTTACCAAACGAAAACATTTGAACATTTCTATATATCGGCTAGAGGCTTGATTGAAAATCCACGCTATTCTTACAAGAATATAATACAATATACAACAAGTGTAGACATCATATTCTAGTTGAAAAATAAGAAGAACTATCAAGGAGTTATGGACAGGTGCATTCCTCATCATTCACCTTTTTTATTTTCCCCCCCTTTCGGGTTGGAACCTTTTAATTCATACTGATGAAAGCCAAGGGTTAGGCGCCACATAAGTGTACCCTTTGAAATGCTCACCTGCTGTCGGTGTGGGAGCCGGTGAATCATCTGCCGGCATTGTTGTCCAGCACTTGTCGAAATTGGCTATACAGTCTTTTCCACTCACATCTGGCTTGAATTTTGGCTGCATTTCTCTGGCCTCCAACGTCTTCCAGTTGATTGATCGAAACCATTTGTGGTGTTTGATGGCGTCCACTCCACCAGGCCCGCTACCTAACCTTTTAGATGGGTCCTTGTGCAGCAACTGAAATAAAAGAATTATCCATTGATACAGACATTAATTTGGAAAAATAAAAAAGAAAGAACAACTAATAAACCTGTGTTAGAAAGCTTACTCCTTTAAGCAAAGAGTGAGCTTCACTGGTAAGAAAAGGTGGAAGTTTCACTTTCTCATTAATAATTCTCTGTTGAAGCTTCTGTCTATTTGCATGTGTAAACGGTGGCTGCAGGAGGCAAATCGAAACATCAAATTTGGGGGGAATAAAAACTGAAATATTGGCATCCTGAGTTTCCTCCTCAACAATTTTTCTATTTTAATTTCAATGGGAAGCAGGGCAATTTTCTGGGAAATGAGAAAGCAGTTCTAAACTATTTACGAACAAACAGTGAAAAATAATTAAATAAAATAAAAGCATTGTATTGCAAGCTATTACTTGCATTGATTTGATATTCACCTGCCCCGTCAACATTTCATACAGGAGAATTCCAACACTCCACCAATCTGCATCCTTGTTGTGGCCTTTTGAAAGTAAAATTTCAGGAGCCATGTATTCTGTGGTTCCACACATTGAATTTGATCTACTTGATTCGTCAATTTCCTTTGCAAGTCCGAAATCAGTTAGCATAACCTGTAAAACAAAATGAGTATCACATTTAGAAATTAAACACCCCCCCTCCCAAAAAAAGAAAAAAGAAAAAACAACATAATTGATTGTGTGAATTAAGTGAATGTGCTGCCATTACATGCCCATCAGAATCCATGAGTATATTTTCTGGTTTAAGATCCCGGTGCACGATCCCGCACTTGTGAAGATGTGAAACCGCAGATACTATCTCAGCAGTATAAAACCTTGCCTGATCCTCACTACTCAATCCAAGAAACCAAAGTCAAAACATTTTTCTTTTTTCTTTTTTCCCCTGAAACTAAAAGAGTAATATTCTAACAGTTAAGAGTCTTAATTTGAGTCTCTACTGACGTGGCATTTAGTTATTGGACGGCAGAATATTAATTTTATCAATTATAAATTCACTCTCTAGTAAATGAATAATACGTAACAGTGGGACGGGACTCAACTCAACTCATCGTTGAAAGTGCATAAATTTCCAAAACTTGAAAAACAAGCAGAGAACGATACCGGAAGATTCCTTGCCGATACAGATGAAAGAAGAGATGCCCTCCATTTATAAAGTCCAATATCAAATACAGCTTAGACCTCGTCTGCAAAGTTAACCAACCAAAAATAATAATAATAAAAATTAAGGACTCCTCAGTAAGTCAACTTTTTTGAATAAAAGCATCAATCACCTGGAAAGAGTAGCGGAGCTGGACAATAAAAGGATGGGTGACTTTGGTGAGGATATCCCTTTCAGCTTTCATGTAATCCACATGATTCTTCTTTATAATCGTATCTTTTCTCATAACTTTCATTGCATAAATCCCATCACTATCGCCATCATCGACTCCTTTCTTCTTCACTTGAAACACTTTACCAAACGCGCCCTGTCCCACAACCCTAAATATCTCAAAATCACCCGGCCCGATCTTTCTCTCACTTTCAGCTTCCAATTCGGCATCGTTTTCGTGTTCGAGTTCTTGGATTTGGAGAGGAAGGGAGGAGGAGAGGGCGTAACGAGGGGAGGGACCCACGAAAGAGTGGGAACGGTTGTGGATCACCTGCGGGTCACCCAAAGAGGCTGACGTGGATGCAGGTGATTGGTTGTTGTGGCGGCAGGGCGTTAAGGGTCCGAAGACTTCGGTGAAGTCGAAGTCTGGGGAAGAAGCGGAGGGTGGGGTGATGGTTAGCTTTTTCAGTTTCGTTGTTAATAGTGAGTGAAGGTTTTTCTGTGACGTGGACACCATGTTTTTGCTCCGCAGGTTGAAGAAAGATGAGAAATCCGCCTTTTACTCCCTTTTTATTTATTTATTTATTTTTTTCCAAGTTAGAACAAGGACGGAGCCAGCCAAACGAGGGAGGCTGGAGGAGCAGAGATTACATTTCAGAATAACGGAGAAGGGGGTTGATTTGTGATCAGAGAGAGAGAGAGAGAGAGAGAGACGCAGAAAGTGAAACATACAGGGTCCTTTAGAGATGGCAAAAATATCTATGGGATCGGTACTTTTGGAAATTTTTTCTATTTACAGAGGGTATGAGAATAAATTTTTATTTAATTTTTTATTTGGGAGAAGACGGGGATGAGATGAAATTTTCATCCCTTACTCATTTTTTTATTTTAATTTTTAATTTAATTTTAATTTTTTTAAATTATTAATAAATAAATAATAAATTTTAAATTATAAAATTATAAATATTGATAAAAATAAAAAATATCAAAATATTTATATTATTAAACTTTTAAGTCTAATTAATTAATTAAAATCTTAAATTTTTATTTAGGATATTAAAAAGACCGAGTAGATTCTATGAGTCCAAATTTTTTTTTAATTTTAATATTCTTTAAATATTTTAAACTTAAATCTATTTTTTATTTATTTTTAGATGTTATAATTGCCCATAGCGAATCACAATTTTAATATTTAATCTAATCTAATATTTGCTCTTGATTTGCTCTGATTTAACTATTGTGTTGTTAAGGGAATAATCCACATTTATAAAGTGCCCACGCCACCATTGAAAAAGTTAATTTTGAAACTAAATTTGATTTTATTTGTAACAATTTTGTATTAGACTATTAATTTGTTCATGATAATTTGTAAAAGAAGTTTGTATCCCTTGCATGTTGCGTTACTTACTGATTTAATGTATGTGACTTTTGTAATTGATATTAATGTAAGATATATTTCGAACTTTACTTTTATTTGAATTTTTTATTTTAATATGATTAACTCAAAATCGAAAACAAAAATAAAATGTATTAGTTATTCGGAGATCGGGGATCCCCTGTTATTATTCGGGGAAGAGATGGAGATTCTCTCAAGTAATTCTGACGGGGACAGAGAGGGTGTGGACTTGAGTGCAATGAATCCAAAACTCAGAGTCCCAAAACGGTTTGTTTTGATCAAATGATTCAGTCATTTGTCACGTGCAGCACGTGGCTTTTAAGTTCAAAGGCTAAACGACTCAGCATCTGTTGTTTTGGAGAAACATAAGTGAAGCACGTGAGCCAGCTCGTGAAGAAGGGAATCAAGGCTGTTAAAAGCCGTTACACACGTGTCCAGATTCTGTGCAATATGGGTTTCAGCATCAGTGGTATAAAACTGGTCACTGAGGGAGAAATAGTGTGGTTCAGAGAGAGAGCTTGAGAGAGAGATCAGAAAGTGAGAGAGGTTATTCTTGTTGCTTGTAACCTCTTGTTTAGAAGCTCTGTATTGTGTCTTCTTGATTCATCAATAAAGCTTTTCCTGTGGATGTAAATTGTGCATGTAATGCACAATTGAACCACGTAATATTCTGTTCTTGTGTATTGTGAATTGTTTCTTGTTTAGGTTAAAACACTGATAGTAATCATTAGATCTAGAGTCTATTGGGATTGAGTTGAATACTAGATATCTGATCTTGGTTTCTTATGCAACTTGTTTGATCAAGAACTTGAGTCTCCTGGGCAGTGGCTTAACATCTTGAATCTTAAAGGATGTTAAATCACTATAGAGGAGACGGGAACATACGCAAAATATCAAGGATGAGTAAGGAAAGATTAATCCCCTCCCCTCCCCTCCCCATTGTCATCCCTAGTCTTTTATTGGTTTGATGATAAGTGAGTTCATTGCCACTTTATTAAAATATTAAAATAAAGGTGTCATTAAAGTAAAAAAAAATTATAAATTTTAATATATTAAAAATTATATTTTATTTATTTATTAGTATATTAAAATTTATAATTTTTATTTTAATAAAATATAATTTCATTAAAAATGATTATATAATTCTTCTCTAATGAAATATTTTCACTTTAATAAAGTGGTACTAAAATATAAAAAAATATAGATTTTAATATATTTAAGAATATATTTTTATCAAATTAGTATATATATATATATAGAAGGTTGGATAAGGGTGACGGACAACTAAATAGTAGCCATTATTCTTCTAAAAAAAACAAAAAATTAGTGTCCATTATTGGAGTCTGGTGAATGAACGCTATGCAGATAGATCGAAGGGAAGGAGAATTCATTGAACAGAACGTGGGGATGTTGACTATTCTCCTACGCGAACTGTGATGTTCGTGAATGAAACGCACTATATAACCGTGAAATATTCAAGGCCAAACTCTTTAGTTTTGGATACATTCGCCACGATATATTGTGTTATATTATATTTTTTTAATATAAATATATTATATTATATTATATTACACTAGCACTGATTATTATAATACTGTATAATATTTAGTGATACATTATATTATATTAATTTTTTGTGATTAATTTAAATTATATATTTAGAAAATAATATTCAATACTTAGAAAAATGCTATATATAAAAGTCTTAAATTTTAAAAATTCAAAATTTTTGAATAAAAAATTAAAAAATATTATAAATTTTCAAAAAGATTGAAACTTATAGTCTCAAATTTTCAGAAATATAACATTTATTTTTCAGTATTTTCTAAATATATAACATGTAAAATAAAGATCAAAACAAATAATTTAATAAAATAATCTCTAAATAATATAATAACATAAATAAATATTTAAAATCTACAAGATTAGTTCAAAAATCATCTTAGGATGATAGAATAAAAGTTTATATATGCCACAAGATAATTACAAAATAATAAAGTGATACAATTTGTTGTAACATATTCACTAACAAAATAAATTGTGCTAAATTATCTAGTAATCATTTAAATTATTAATTTTCAACTATCATTATCCAAATTTATTCAAATTTAAATAATTATTACTAGTTATATTAAATTATTTAAAAATGACTAATTAAATTATTGTAATATATTTAAATAATGTAATATTAAGTATTTATTATTAGTTATATTAACTTTTTAAAGATTAATCAATTTTGTATATTAATTGTTATAATATAATTAAATAATACATTTAGTTATATTTTTAATATAATAAAAATTAAAATATAATATTATTGAATAATAAATCTATTAATTTTTATTAATAATTATAATGTAAAAATAAAAATAAAATTATATTAAATTCAAAAATTATATTTATTTATTATTATTACAAAAAAAAATTGAAAGATTTTTTTTCTTTTTAAAGACAAGCTAATGAGGCAACTACTACATTAGTTAACCTGACTTTTAGGGTGCGTTATAATACAACTTGGCACTCCAAACATGATTAGCAATGCACCTCATGTAACGAGGCATACCGAACACCCCCTTTGTTGACGGTTTTGAATTTGATTTTCAAGATGTGAAACAATTGTTTCGAGTTTCGATCACTGTTCGCGAGCATCCCTGACTAAAGTTATATGTATAAACAAAGAAGTGAAAGCCGTGAACCACATTGAAAAAGAAAAATAAAAAAATAATACTTTTCCATTACAAACGAAAATTACAAATCTATACCTGAAAATTTACCCCAAAAAGAATTGAAGCCAATGCAGTAGTAGAAATCACTCGGACAATGAAGATACAACAATCACCTAATTCTCTCCCCAAGTCCCACCCAATACATACGCCAAGATTCTCCTAAGAAAAAATTGGAGAATGAAAATTGATGCACAACTACCAATAACTATAATTAATACACAAACAAAGTAGTTCATATAACTGACAGGGCCTTAGCAAAACAGCCCCTTCCTTGCTTTTCCACTATAATACAAGGACCCTATTCAATTCAAGCGGTTTCAATGCTCCTTGGACAATCTCTTGAACCGTTCTATTACGGCGACAAACATCAGACAACTCTTCAACGGGAGCCATCGTGGCGTTGACATCAACCCCAGATGCTGCCTCCGACAATGCCTGTAAAAATCTTGAACGTTCAACTTCTGCTAATGCTGTCAATGGGATCAATGAAACACTCTCCTTGGCCCACTCTAACGATCGCACACCATATGCCCGAGTTAGAGCTAGCAGTGCATAAGTTACCTGTGTAAGAACAATCCATGAAAATCCAATCTTATACAAGCCAGGAGGAAAAAAAAAAATGGTAGTAATTCACCATGTTAACCACGCACATTGCAATAATGTCTTAGGAGTGAGGACAAATAGGACCTACCGTTTCTAGTCGAGAACTTGGGAGAGCTCCTGTTAAGGAGGCAATTAAAATTCTGGTTATGCTAGCACCTCGAGGAATAATGACACTATCCCTTACAGATAAGAATTCTTCTCCTTTGCAAGATTTTGCAAGATCAAAGATATCGGACAAGAATGTCAATATGGAATTGGAAGCTTCTCTGCAAACAAATGAGAATTAAAAAAAAAAAATGAAAAAACGGAAAACTTAAACAAAATGTACCACATTAACTCTCTATTGTGCTTGTAAGGCAAATAAGAACCAAATAATTACATTAACTCTCTATTGTGCTTGTAAGGCAAATAAGAACCAAATAATTAATGAAGGCCACAGAAGAAGGAAAAATAAAATATATAAATGGGAAGATTGGAGAAAACAACCCATAGGACACAGATGCACTATAGCTAAACCTTGTGCAAGCAGCCATGTGTTGCATATCATATGCAATTAGATAAGCAATAAGGTCTGCGAGCACAATGCAATGTGCATATGCTGCTATGCCACAGTGTTTCTGTGTCCAAAGTAAATAATTAAAATGTGCTGAAGCCACAGATACTGATGTTTTTAGATTTCCAATCCAACTTTATTCAGAGGCTGAACTATATAATTATGTTATCAAATCATTTCTTAACATATTATTCCATTTTTATTGTTGCCAATGTCCTTTGATACACAAGTAAACACCAAACTAACTTGATTGCCAAGCAAAATATATAATGGACTAATGCATTAATTTTTTAATGGTCATTTTTAACTCTTCCTCCTTGCTTGTTAATAAACAACATTTATATGTACACAAAATGATCCAAACCATCACATCTATCCACAAATTCAAAAAAATCTTATGCTGCTCAATATAAGTAACCACACACAAAGAGAAAGAGAGAGAGAGAGAGAGAAGCTAACCTATGCTGTACTGTGATCCCAATCATTGAGCAATCTACTAAGGATGGAAATACAGAAGATGGGATAAAGAGTTGAGGACAATAGCGAATGCATCTGGATGCCAACAAGAAACAATCATCTGCAACATCTGGTCTCGAAGTGAACTCCTGCAGGGTTTATTATCAAGTTGCAAGAGAACTAGAGGCCACTCCAGGAAAGAAGACAATACAACATTTATAAAATTAAACTCGCACCTCAATACTAGTGAGAAGACATGTAGTGCGCTTGAAAAGAGCTTCTATCAAATTATGCAAGTAACTTGCACAAGACGGGTCAGAACCAAATATCTGCCACCCAAAATATGCAACTGCTCAAGTTTAAAATAGAAAAGGAAATTAGAATATTAATGCTAATACTTCAGGAGGGAAGACCACCTTTATAACTTCACTGGAGAGATAAAGGAAGCATGGCTGTTGATGTTGTTGATATAAGCCTTGAATCTCCTCCAGAATGGCTCCTATTGTGATGCCCATAAACCTTTTGGAAGTTCTCACCTAATGAAAACATCAACCAGTATTATCACCTTAATACACACAAATTTGTGACTACAGTTCATGTGAACCATGTAATAGCAACAATCCTCCCTTAAAACTGCAAATTTTACCAACTTTAAATTTCAAACAACTTGGCACAGAAATTGTATCTTATAATCAACCAAAGTGGGAGGATGTAGTTCCAAGATATTATTAAATTAAAAAAAAAAATTCCTTTCAGGCCATATTTTATTATTAGGCAAACTGAGAAGATCCTAATAAGGCAGACTACTTCCCACTGACTGAAAATTATGTAAAACTGTAAAAGCTGCCACGCATACTGTTGGAGAATTACCCTTTGACTCACATACACCAACATCTAGATCATCACTATAGAGAATCAGTAATACACAAGAATAGGTATGCAGCAGAAGACATTACAGGCAAGAGAAATCTGGTAAATCACATTTAATTCGCAGACATGCAAAGTTGTAGCAAGCTCATAATCTCACACATCAGAATAAAGAGACAACAGAGAAAGGCATGAAAGCATAATGCATGGAGACTGAAAGCACTCATGAGGAAGTTGTACAATGGAGGGACTAAAAAACTCAACAGACAGAGAATTGAGAAATTATTAGGAAACTTAGCACACAGATCTATAGCATCACTATCAAAATGTCAATTTGATTATTAATTTCCCATGCAACCATGTACAAGACTACTTCATGATCAGATTCATAAATTCACCTAACTAATATAGAAGAAAGCTATACTTAGGCACTTTAACTACTAAATTTCGAACAAGTTTAATTTAACTCACAGCATATTTGCAAGCTCGACAAAGAGACTCCATTGTTCGCATGTCCCAAGCACGACTGCACCAGACATATTCAAGAGAGATTAGACAACAGTCAATTGTGAATTCAAGATTTTCTAGTTACCAGAAGGTTACGAAACTCACATATCAAATATAGCTTTGAATATGGGCCAAAGCCTTTGTATTGCATCTGCCACTGCTTCAGGATGATTTACATACCTAAAATTGAGTGCAGTTGTAGATTCAGAACATTTGAATACATTGAAGCAGTATAAGACAGAACTGAACTATACCTAAAAATGTAAGCGAATCTATCGATATGAACGGTTAAGTCACGAGGATGTTTCTTCTGCAATATTTCTGGTCCTTGATTGATAATTTCCTGCTTGTTGGATGATAAATCTATTGTATCATTAATGAGAAAATAAAGCTCACAAAACCGATTGAAACAGAACTAACCTGTAATGGCGTAACAACGGGCAAGCATAACATCTCAAGAGCCTTCTTAGCATCATCTTGACGAAGTTCTGTAATAACCATGCTGCAAAAATAAATTTAAAGAAATTAAGCAAGTCATTTATCCAGAACTTAATTCCATCTTGTGCAGCAGTGATCATTTTTGGCCTTGGGCAACAAAATTACCTTAAGGCTTCAACTAGATGCAACGAGTCCTCGGCAGAAACTTTCAAACTACCTTCCCCATTAACTGCTGTGCGGTATACATTATAGAGGCCATCCAAGTATCCACAGAGCTTTTTCCGGCAATCTACAAGTTGAATATGAATCATTACAATTTACTTGATACACTATAAATACACAATCATCATCAGTAATAATATGTGACTGAATAAACAAAGAAATAATAATTGAAGTGAATATAACAACTGAAAAAACAAATATAAATTAGAAAGGTATATGTTGTAAAGACAGCCAAAAGAAAACACATGTCAATAACAGCATTGAAATTGAACAATAATGCGGAAAAATATCAAACATATAAGACCATAGAGGATATATCATAATCACCAAACATTTCCAAGATGTGCATATCCATAAACTGGATGAGTCAAAATTTAAACGATCCACCCCATTCCCTCTCTCAAACACACCTTCAACCACAAACCGAACAAGGATCTTAAAAATTTCCATGATGTGAACCAAAATTTATTCATTCTTCCGAGGCTTTCTACTACTATGTTGCCCATTATTCTTTTGGTAATCCATAAAACCCTCAGCATACAATGTTCAAAACCATAACTACTTCTAAGCAGAAACCATTATGCGTCGTGTTCCTAGCTAGGTGACCCCAACAGCATTTGAACCTTTGACCTCTTGGTTTCATATGATTTGACCCACTGATGCCCACATAACATTAAGGTTGGAAGATTTCAACCCATACACTCCTATTTATCAGATAGAACTTTAATTTAAGAGTGTCCTCATGGCAGAGCCATGAACAATCTATGTTAATAAGATCACTCGAGTCTGAAGATAAGAAACTCAATGCATTACAGGTTGCAAATAAAAGTTTGTCCATAATAAAATAACATCATCTTCTTGATAAGTTCTTTGTTGTCACATGCACAAGTAACCCATTCATTTCACCTATGAGGAACCAATGGCATTTAAATCAAAGCAACCGTATTTCCAACCCCAAACACCAACCCCCCCGGGGGATTTGAAGAGAGGTAGGAGGCGGGGCTGCGTTGGTTTGAAAACAGTTGGTAAACAAACAAAATTTTCTGATCAAATATATTACATACCATCACAAATGTGTCTAAAAGCCAAAGCTGCAGCTGCAGCCGTATCTTCAGATGTGCTCATGCCACTTGTGAGAATGCTGAGGACTGAAGCCAATATAGATGGATCACTTGATGCAGCATCAAACCATTTTGAATATGCTCCAATGGTTAAACAAACTGAGGATAAGAGGTAAACAGATGACATATCAGCAACAAATGATAAGATTCAATAACAACTATTGCATGGTTAGAAGCTGAACACCATGTTTAAAAATCATCTACTACTGCCTCAGGAACGATGTTCCACCATCTCTACTCTAGACCATCACCAGTGGCCCTCTTCCTAAAATAAATAAATTAAAAGGTAAGAAATTTCACATATGGAATACCAGTCTGGAGCAGTTGGGGTTGTTGAGGAAGTTTCGGAAGCAAAGCCATAACCTGTGTAAAGCATAGAAGTTTAGAAGACAATAATTTCTTTTAGTTTCAAACAAACAGAGATTTAATTTAAAAAAAAAAATCAATGCAAAGTTAGAAAAAGTAAAGAGAAACTTCATATTATAATAATTTACAATGCAAAACACTCAATTAGTTATAGCAAACCAAACAAGGGGCTCACTGAATTTTAAGTCATCAAAACACAAGAACACTTATCAAGCTGCAATGCAATGGGGTAAATTTCATAATATCATACATTATAAATATGTTGAGAAAAAAATGTGAATCAAAATTGAGCAACATGCCAACATGGCCATGCCCTAACCAGCAAGAGCAGCCTAGCATCACATCACCAGGAAGAATTTTTTTTTTTAATAAAAAAAAAAGAATCATGAGAAGGAACTTGGGGCAAACCTGGGGCATGACTTCAGCTTCAACAACTGATACATAAGTAGATATAGCACGGATACAAAATAAAGCAGCTTCTGCTGGACGCCATTCATTATGTTTATTTCCACAGCATGCTACACCCTTTATCAATTCAAAAGGATGTACTCAGACCACAAAATAAGATGTTATACCAAAAAACAAACATAATGATAACATAAAACAGGATTAACAAGGAAAGAAAAAAGAAAAGATTTTTTTCTTAAGGATGATAGAAGAATCATAAATAAGAAAACAGAGGGAAAGAAATGACAATTTGGAATAGTAAATAACACATCTGCTCTTCCATCTTCTACAAAATCATACAGAGAACAAGGAGCTACAAAGTTCTATTCCCCCCCCCCCCCCCTTCTTTTTCCCTCTGCCTTCCTTTGCCAACAAAATGCTTGACTACAAACTCAATAATCCAGCAGCAAAGTAAATAAAACACACCTCAACAAACTTTATGTACAGAATTTTCAGCGTCGCATCACCACCTAAAACTGATGCTGCATCGATTAGGACATCCGCAACAGCTATCAACATCACAGATTCCGTTAGCGTTGAAGAAGAGCAACACGCCAGGTCTCATCAAGATGAAAATATAAAAGAAGAGGCAGATGAACAACCTTCACATTCAAAAGATAACTGTGACTAAATCACATGGAAAAGGAGAAAAGATAGAGAATACCATTTCAACATGGAGAAACAAATCACTCAGTTGATGGCACTGAATGAGGACCAAAAAATCAAATTACTTAATTATCTTTTGTTCACTTCTATTAGAAAGATATGAGAAAGAAAATATACACGGGTTCCACTGATAAGCAAGCCTCAGCTCCCACCAAACATTCTTTCAAGAAAAATATAGGAATAATCAAACACCCTCTGCTTATTTTATGCTCTAAAGAAAAGGAACATATAACATGCATAACTTGGAGGAACTAGTAATGTAATCTTTTTCCTTTCAGAAGGAGAACAATCCAAAGAAGATGCCAAATACCTAATTTTTATTTACTAAAGCAATCAGAAAGTATTGGTTGAAAGGTCCTATAGATAAATGCTAATAGCTGAATAAACTTTATCTTTCACTTTATTACACCAAATTTGGATAATTACCATATCTAGTGTGTTTAAATTCCTTGAGGTCCTCCAAAGAAAGGTCTTGATAATCTTGGGGATATTGAACTCGGAAGCTAACCTGTGAAGCAGAACCATAGCAGTCAGAAGTATTGGCCAATAAGAATTCCATGCAGCTGATTCTTCCAGTCGGAGAAATAAGTCATAAGGAGAGTATTAATCAATTCTTGGCAGGAACACAGACAGAGGTTGACACAATTATCAACAACAGTAGTGATAACCTTTATTTTATTTTATTTTATTTTCTAGTTATCAAGAATGTAACCTAACCAAACTATTGCAAGTACTTAATTCAAATAATAATGATGATGGTGATGATGATGCAAGTACTGGCATTGTTGGAAAATGTCAGCATTAACAATAATTGCATCAAATATCTAGAAATCCAGACTGCCATTTTCTTGAAAGAAGGTTTTGCCAGATAAATCATATGTGATTGTTTTAAATAGACACACATACATGGTAAGAATTTAGTGGAAGAGTGAATAGCACCAGAAGTGCCCAAGTCTCTCTCTTGAAACATAGGCCCGTGCAAAAAATATTTGCAGAAATTTAAGGTTGATACATTAGAAATTGAACTTATGAACTTAATCAGCATACTCACCAAGGATACAAGAGACTCATAGGCTGAACGAAAAACCTGAAACCTTCTACTTCTCTCAGCTTCAGCAGATGCCTCATTACCAAATGAGATATAGGAATCCCTGGTACACTAGAATTTTTATGTTAAGAGCTTCATGGAGGAAAAGAAAACCATCTATCTTGGTTAAGCCATGAAGGTTTCACCTTTTTGTCAGAATAACCTGAAGACTGTGCCAAAAGTTAAAAGTCATTGAAGCGATATCATATTCTGGGTGTGAAGCAACTTCCAACAATGCATGTACTATCAGCATTGATTCATCAGAACCTGTAAAAAGAAAGTTATCAATGACAGAAGGTGATCATAGTAAAACAACCTAACTCATCTAACCTGGAGAAATATGAATTAATTAGAGTACAAGCCACAAGAAGGAAAAGTATGCAAAATCTTTAAGAGTCTCAAAGATATTAAAATAATCTATACCAGTTGCAATCAGTTCAACATATGAATCACCCATGTCAGCAAATAATCGATCAATGGCTTTCACATCTTCCTCATCCTGAAAGTATCAGTAGCAAACAAAATACTGTATCAAATTGCAATTACTTTTACTGGTAGGCACTAATGCATTATCTCAAACTTTTGCAGATAAATAGAAATTAAGACAACAATATCGAGCACTTAGAAAACCCTAAGAGAACCAACAATAAACAAGAAGACAATCATATAGGTAATTTTAATTGCTCCCATTATCTTTGGTTTCCCTTATATATTGCAAGCGCAACATTCCATATCTTCTGAAATGTACAAAATTAAAAAAAAAAAAAATTCCTTGAACTTGATGAATTCTAAGAAACAACCACAACTAAACGTGCTTCAAACTTGATCCAGGTTAGCGTGAACAGGTGGTATCATGTCGTCTTTGCAATTCAAGGCCTACCCTAACCCCAACACAAAAAAAAGTAAATTCAAATAGACTGAAGCAATATTGTTTTCCTAGCCGGATGTAGATAGTGTTATTCAATAACTCAGGGCCTCAGACATGGTCATATGGTGGATATAATGAGCCCGACAGGCCTGACTGAGTCAAGCAGAATTATTTGGCTGGCCAACCGAGTTCGGATCCTAGGAAGGTAGAGGGTTGAAAAATTGATTTGGGCTTCACCCACCTTTATATATATACATACACACGCGCGCCCGCGTGTACACACACACACACACACAAAAGCTAGATATAATGAGCCCCAGAAAGACAAAATAAAGCATACCTTTGACGAATCTGTAAGATGTGCCTTTAGACTCATAATTTGAGGCACAATTACTTGAATTAAGGGCATGTTTACAGTGGCACCACCAGAACTTCCAGCTGCTGAGTAGTGTATCAATTCAGAAATGACTGCAAAGACGAAAAGGAAAAGTAATTAATTAATGGTAAGAACTAAATCCAAGACTTTTCCATCTCCAAATTTGCTGCACTTCATTGGCAAAGACTCGGAAAATTTAAAAAAGAAAAAAGTGTTGATCACACCAAGCTAAGAACATTAGTTTGTCCCACAAGTAATACCATTAACAGATGCCTCAGAAAGTATCTCAGAATGCAAACTTGAGAGAGCTGTCAGCACCAATGGATGAGAGGCCAGCACAGATCCAGGGATCCTGAAACCAAAAATAAGTTCCATGAATTTCCATATCATAGATTATTCCCTATAAAGAGGGCAAATTGGTAAGGTCAAACATTTTGGCCACAGTTTAAAAGCAAGTAACCAAACAGGAATTAGGGTATTAACAGAAACAAGCTTTATAAATTAGCCGCAAGCAACAATAGATCAGCAATCCTTTAACAGATGAAACTCTTCATACACCTATTCCACCCACCATCTTTATGGGGTGAGACTGTATAACTGCCAAAACATTTCTAATGCACTAAACAATTCCCTGTTTCTGGTTCAAACCATTCAAGGATAATTCCCTAGATGGATAAAATATAACTGCCAAAACATCTAAACATCTAGTCGGGAAGTAACGCAAAACAACAATCAAAATAAATAGAAATACATGTCTAACACAAAACAATTCCCTGAATAAAGGGAATGCTAGCAACCAAGAAAAATGACTTGGATAATTCATCCCCCCCACAAAACATAAGGTCCAAAATACTTACCTATGCTTCAAGCGAAGCCAAGATGCAAATGCCTCAAGAACCTGGGAAACCAATCAAAAGATGAAATGATCAAAAAGCCACCTGATGAAAAACTTAAAAGAGGAACTTTCAATTTTTTTGTTCTTTCTATTTTATTTTATATAATGATGCATATATCTATTACATTGGGAATGACAATGCCAAAGTTTTATAAGTCCTGGTTGAAAATTAAAATTTCCAGAAGTGAACCACTGAAAAGAATAGCTAAAGAGCTAGTAAATACAATTTTTACAGTTTTAGAAGACAATCTATGCCATGCCACCGATAGTTACCAACTGCTACAATAGAACCATGATTATTGTCTCAATGGTGCTGCCTTTTCTGCACCATATCACTTTTGCTATTCAGCTATAAAATTTTAAGGCTAAGAAAGAACTCTAAAAACAAAAAGATGACATATTCAGTTGAAGGATTTGCATTTTGAATTCATAATCTAGATATTCCCCGATGACGTCTAATAAAAACTAGTTAATTTTAGTGAAACTTAGGCAACATTGGGCCCTCATTTGAAGAGTACCCAATTAAAAAAACAAAATAATGGAGGCATACTATCAGTGGACTTGACTTTTAAAATGAATGACTCCCTTTTCATACTTTCCACCACTTCAATAAACAGAACCCATCTAAATATTTTCAACAGCACACTAATCAAACACAAAAATTAAGAAGCGAAACTTTCTTTAATAATAACCATATGAACTCAGTTGCAAACCGCATCATCCGAAGAAATGTTTTTACCTGCTCCTTGAGTTCATTAATATGCAAACAAGCAGTCAATGTACTAAGAGCAACCTCCATCTGAGAAGTCAGCTCTTTTTCAAATTGGCGACGTCTTTCTGGACGGGCTGCTATCTTGTAGTTGGAAACTTCCTGATGCAAAAACAAACAGAAGGGGAAAATGACATTAGGTAGTACAGAAATATTCTCCATGCTAACAAAACAGTTATGTAGTTATATGTCATCTTCCATGGAAAAAGGTAACGATTCACATGTTCATACTAAATACATGAAGCCATCCTGATTAAGTGCTCTAAAGCGGTGCTCTAAATCAGTCAGCATTTGATAGGATCAACAGTGTCCTCAAAAACAGTAACTCCTAATAATCAAATTCATTAAGATTGATTCATCTTGGCCAGTATTCAGAAATATCAATTTTTAAAACAGATTAATAAGGCGCTCCACATGATTTTACACTTGCCAAGTTTAAAAGAGAAATTGCATGTTGAATTCTTGCATCATACAGCAATATCAGAATTTTTATCAAATTAAAAGTTCTCTCATGAAAATCAATTTTACCAGGGCCAGTTTGTCACAAGTTTTACATTAGTTGCTATTTGGTGAAGCAAACCATGTATGGACTGTGCAATCACAAAAAGGGAGAAGGAAACAAAATGCATTTTGAAGAATCTATCTCCAGCAGGTGGTTTATAGATACCTCAGGCAAGACTGTAAGTAGCTCCAAAAATCCAGGTACAAATTCTGGATGAGAATTCATCTCATCCCGAAGCCAGTTAACAATACCACCACCTCCCCAATCTTCGGCAGAAATGTGTACAGCCAAAGCAGCAACCGCAATGCTAATCTACAAAACCAAAGAGGTGAGCTAATTCTTCTAGTATACAGTACAGCCAGAGCCACGAACAGCTTTATAAAAATATCAACTCTAAGAAAAATACCTGAGTCCTGACTTTAGGGGGCCCTTTATGAAACTTTTTCAATAACGTCTGCATTTAAAATAGCATGCCATTAAGGAACAAATAATCAACATCTGAACATAAACAGGATCTCACATTTCCTAAGAAACTCATTCTTCTTGCATTTGATAAATGCAACTATTAAAATATCAAGCAACATGTAAACTTTTTTGATTTATAAAAAATGAACAATTTCAGAACATCTTCCATCAATGAATGCGCAACATGATGCTTTATAAAATCCTTGTAATGCAATGACCAAATCACAGTAAGAAATTCAGTTTCTGTGGCCCATAAACAGATAAGGAAATTGTATATTCAAGTAACAAATATTGCCAACAAAATATAAACCCGAGCTTTTAGAAGTATTATCCACGCATACTCACGTTTAAGGAATCCTGTAATCCACGAACAGCTTCAGAAGGTAGCTCTTCTACATCTCGTTGTACCTATGAATCAAATCTGAAAGGCATCAAAATCTTCACTATTAACAGCAAATATAATGATAAATAAGATGACATGCCAGAAAAGGTTTTGTTGCTTTAGTCCTACGTCAGCGTTAACATCTTCCAAAGAGAATAGAACTGAAGAATTGTAAAGCACCCAAGTGTACATATAATCATGAAACGAGAATAAATTAAAAACAAAAAATAATAAATGCAGTTACCTTGCTTCTAAGCGTCTGAGAACAAAAGATCAATGTTTCCAGATTGCTAGTGGCATCATGAAGCAAATTATCAGCAACCTAAAGTTGCATAAAATTAAAACAGATGAATGTATTTGCCATCTCATGATGGGAAAAAAAACAAAAACAAAAACAAAAACAAAAAGCAGACCATAAAATGTGTACTAAAATTTACAGCAAGAGCAACAGGGAGAGAAGGAGAAACAATGCAAAGCTCAATTCACAACTAATTCTAATAACCAACGAATTTAAGTGCTTCCGCTATGATAAAGACAAAAGGTAAGCATACTATTTTTAGCACACTCAAAATTCATACAAAACCCTAAAAATTCTTCAATAGCCATGCAATTGGAACTTAAGACTCTTCAATATCCAAATACAACTGACTGATCAAATCTTGCCAGAAAAAGAAACGCAAATGAAAAAATTATAAAAAAAATATAATAACCAAATAAACGATAATATATAATTGAACTGAAGTTGAAGAGAGCTTAAAGTAGTAAGCGCTATCAATCAACGTAAATTTGAATTTGTTGCGAAGAAATAAATGAGAAAGATTGTGAAAGGTATAAGGTACCTGCCAAGCATCGATGGTGTGTTGAAAATCTTGCAACCATCGATCGGCTTGCATACGCACCGCATCGTCCGGGTGATGATACAGTGCGTTTAGGGCTTCTTTCACTGTATTTTGAAGCTCCATGCCTCTCTCCATTTCAAAATCGAACTGAAACACTGTGCAGCGACAAAACGGATATAAAATAAATTAACAAAATTATTAATACAATTTGATTTTTTAATTAAATGGTATATTATTTTTTATTTTATTTTATTATTATTATTATTATTTTCTTTGGAGGGGTATTGGACTATTGGTGGGCAGAGGACGAGTTAGAGTGAGGTTTTGGCGCCTGCGGTGTTAATGGTGTGATCGATCGATGGTAATGGAGAAAGAGTGTAGACATAGCCGTTTGATCTGTTTGTGTTTGACTTATATTGTGCGCTAGATGGTTCAAGATTTTGTTTGTAGAGAGACGTGACCGCACCGTAATTGTACGCCTGGACACGTGGCATGTGAATGGATTAAGTGTAAGATCTCGGGCCCAGCGAACAGGTTGTCAATTGGGAGAACTTCGTTGGATGAAAACATCTGAATCAGCAGCCCACTGGCTCAATTGTTCTAACGTTCTTATTGAGATTAAGGTATTGTAGTTTAACAGTTGTTGTTAAAAAAAAAATTATCATTATAAAAAAAAAATTAATAATATATAATAAATAAAAAATTTAATAAAAATATTAAAAATATAATAAATTTTTTATTATATAAGTTAAAAAAAATATTAATATAACTTTTAAAATACAATAGTTAGTGTTTATTAAATACTTTAATGTTGTAATTTTTAATTTACAATTACTCAACCTCAATTTCAAACACATCTTAAAACAAAACTGGCTATATATAAACAAAATAGACGACCACACAAGCTCTGTGTCAATTGTCAAAAAAAGAAGCATGTAATAATTTCTATGATATATGATACTCTTTTGGATTTGACTAGTTACATTTATATGCAATGTACGCAATCCTAAACATTATCAGCCTCAGCTACTTTAGTAAATGAATTTCAAAATGGAAATCTCCTTTCGTTCACTATCCATCGAAAATTCGAAATGAGAAAATTTGATATACTTTTACAGCATATTATTAGAATTCTTTTTCCTTCTAATAAGGACGCGTGACTAGAATTTTAAACACGATTACCCATAAGTAAAAACAGTTACAGATATTTAGATTATAGCGACGGGCTTAACTTGGTCCAGATTAAATTGCCTATGGATAAGTACACCCCAGGTGCTTTTAAAAATACATCTAATTGCAGCCGAATGGTCGTGAGAAGGGGACTTCTCAGAATATAAAAGAGTGCACTTAGTTCCACCGCTCAAATAAGACACTAAAACCATAATAAAACCCATATAACGTTGGAGCCTTGAAAGTCGAAGTCATAATCCATAAAAAGCCAACTCAATCGCAGTGTCCGAGTCAACCCAACTCAGTCGAAGTGTCCGAGCCAACTCAACTCGCACGGCCTCCTTCAAAGCCGAAACGGACATGCACTGTTTGCGAGTACCCAGCAGTCACGCACTACTGCTAGCCTTCACAAAATTCAACACGATCAATACCCAAAATAACAAAATCTTACACTCACGCCGCAGCCGCTGTGTTATATAATGACAATGTAATGAGCATACAAGAAGCCAACAAACGACACGGACCGAAAACAAAAATAAGGCAGAGCACAAAATCAAAACAAAGAACAGCCTGCAACCCGTAGCCGTATAGCTATGGCCGCTTATATGCCACAGACTGAGAATCCATCTCCAGCCATTTACATCCCACAAGAATGGTCCGATGCCGCCGACTCCATAGCTTACGATTCAAACACTTCCCCTCCTCCTATTGCCTTCATTTGTGGAGCCAAAAACTGTGGCAAAACTACCTTCTCTCGCCACCTTGTCAACGTTCTTCTCCAGAGGTAACTCTTCTTAAGTCATTTCAGCTGTTTATTTAACGACTTTGAAGTATTATTCTGATGGGTATTTTTAGTTTTACTTTATATGTTAGTTGAGTTTAATGTCTTGCAACAGCACATACATGTTTGTATGTCAATTGGGTCTCATATATTTGTATAATGCTCATATATTTTTGTATTGCTTTTTATTTTATTTTTCCTGATAAGCTTGCATTGCCGAGTATGCAGATATAAGAAAGTAGCGTATTTGGATACCGATGTTGGGCAGCCTGAATTTACTGCTCCTGGTTTTTTGTCCCTCACTGTGGTTGATACACTGACGCCAGGTTTTGATACAGTCTTTAGTATCTCCATTTTCTGGTTTCTATGCCAGGTTTTTGTTTCATTTTCAACTATGTTCTTTTTTCTTCTTCTATTGGTAACGAGCTATTGTTTTGTTGTTTCTTTTTCCTAAAAATAGATTTGACAATTCCATGCTTGAAGACGCCAAAAAGGTACTAACTTTTTGACTGATTCCAGCTTTCAGAGTAATTATGCGTGCAGAGAATTTGAAGTGTGTGCTGAATTCATATGAACATGCAGTATTGTTGGACATAAATATTGATAGATGAGTTGTGTTCTCTTATAGTTTGATATTTACTCTCTGTAGGTGCTATTTCTTTGGTGATGTTTCTTCAAAAAGAGATCCAACAGCATATTTGAAGTATATCACTACCCTATATGATTACTATCGCAAGGAGTACTACATGTTTAATGAGAGTGAAAGCCCTGGCCGGACTGAGTTGCCTCTCATTGTGAATACACCTGGTTGGGTGAAAGGTGTGCTTCTTAATGTCTTTAACTGCATTTTTGTTTCTCTAATTTGCAATGAGAACTTTTTTTCTTTTTTCTTTTGATGGGTTACTTATTTCACTATAATTATTATCCTTTGTGAACATTCAAGTAATTTAACAGAAACATGACTATGATTTTCATGTCCTATAATTTTTCAGGTATTGGTTATGATATATTGGTGGACATGCTGAAATATATTACTCCTACACACGTTGTTAAGATAAACATATCATTTGAGAAGAAGAATCTACCAGCTGGGGCATTTTGGTTGGACAACTTTGAAGGTGTGGATGTTAATCTTGTAGAGATCAGTTCAGCTCGTCAGGACTCTTTCAATAGATCGTAAGTTCTTCATTTTTGTTAAGTTTACTCTATTAAATCATGGATAACTGTATCATTGATAAATTCTTTTTGGACATGTGTCAACCTTTGTTCTTGTTTCTGGACATGCCAATGCTCCACTCTTATATTCTGCTCTAACTCTTGTTCCTATACGGAGTTCTGGTCCAAAAATACTCATAAAGCTTGTATATGGATGAAAATCAATATTAGTAGGAAATGGCTTTCTGTTCAAGTGACAAGTTGTTTCATTTTGTATCCTATGAACATTAGTCCTCCGGCAGCTGACATTTGGTGTTAACTGTTTGTCTATTTCCTGAATCATATTTTGAGTACATGCAGCTTCTATAGATTACATCATATCTCGATTCTGTTTTACAGAGTACTTGTACAAAAGGATGCACGCCTTCTACGGGATTTAAGAACAATGGCTTATTTCAGGCAGTGCTTTCCTAGTGACCTAAACATCACCATAATTAAAGAACTTGCACAGGCACTAGCTGCTCATCCTCCTTATCAAGTTCCAATCTCAAGTATCAAGATAAGGCATCTCTACTGCCAGGTTGGTTTAAGGCATCAAATGATTGCTGTAGGTGTTATGGCTATTATAATATTTCTGTAGCATAGTTTGCACCCGTACCGTTTTGTTTTTTATGTCTTGTCAATGTTACATATAAGATATTTGGGAAAAATTTAAGGTGAATGTCAGATATGCTAGCTTGCTATGTGCTTTTTCCCTTTGTGTCATTATGCAGGAATGGTCTTAAATTTATGGTTTATATTGTTTATCCCAGGTACCTAGCAGTGAAATTTTCTACAGTTTGAATGCAACTATTGTTGGCCTGGCAATTAGCTCTGATGCTTCTGAAAACTTACCTCATTGTGTAGGTCTTGGTAGGTCACTTCACTTCTCTGTCTAGCTATGTTTAAATGATAGTAGTTTCCGTTTCTCTAGCATTTACATTATTATTATGTTTGAATAAGTCATAATTTTGTTTACATCAACTGTGATTTTACTTCATTAGCATCAGAAATATGGGATGAGGACTCTAGCATGACTGAAATTCCTGTGACCTTATATCTTTTTCTGCTCATATTTGAAAATAAAAACAGTGATAACGTATATAAAAAATAACTTGTAAACTTGTAAGATATGTCAGCAATCCCCCAATTAACATTTTCTTAATAGACGGGGATGTATCATAAGGGCATGCTGAGATTTAGATTGATGTTGTTTTGTGCCGGAAATACTAAATAGTGCTTTATCTATCTGTGAAAGTATGCTTCACTCTTGCACTAATTAATTTGATTGTCATGATACTAATCTCTGATTTTTGTGCAAGACATTAACCAAAAAATAAAAATACAATAAAATTTTCTGAGCTTACATGGTGCCTTTATAATACAGGGATTGTTAGAGGAATTGACACGTTGAAAGGTTTGCTGTATGTGATCACGCCTGTTCCACCCGGCATCCTAGAAAAGGTTGATCTTTTTCTTCAGGGGTTCATCCAAATTCCTACATGCCTTTTGCAGGTTACCATTTCTTTCAGATAACAGTATTTTGCTCTAAGCACTTAAGTTCGGCATTTTCTGTCAAATATAGATCCTTGTACCTTGACTGAAGTTTTATTTTAAACAATTTATCTTTTTTCCTCCCAGGTACAGGGATGCATGTCTCCTTATATGTCTGCCAATGTTTTACCAACAAGCTAGTTAATATAGAGCTGTTGATACTCAAGAACTATCTTTATACAGTCTAATTCATGGACATTCAGCTAAGTTTCATTCAAAGCTTGCAAGATATAGGCATTTTTGTTAACAGGCAGCAGCAGGTTTATAGTTTTAATAGATCTGATAAACTGTTTCCTTCAATTGGTTTAGTAGGATGATATGTGAAATTTCATCTCCAGTTAAGCATATACCTCTGTATGTACCTGTTCAGTCAGTCCTGACACAGAAATGATAGCAGTTTATTCTTAAAGTTGTACTTTGTAGACTAGATCCCACATTGAAGGTGGTTTTGTGATGACATTTATGCAATTTTAAACTGGTATACTGAATTTGTTGTGCTTATGTAACAAGCATAGTTGTTGTGGCAGTTGAAATCTGCATTACTTGCTCATCTGTTAAAATGTGTTTGCTTGTGGATAAATGTTTAAATTATGTGCCTGAATTATATGTGGTAACGTAGTTGAATGCTGACTAGTAATTTAATCATTTTCCTGTGTTTTAGCGTTTATGTTGTGGTTGGTACCTGGACACTAGTGTAATGAGATAGATGATTGTGAATTTGTGCTGCGGGAACTAGTTTCGTCGTGGAAGCCAAGAATTGGACCTGGCTTTGCAGTGAATGTTATTTAAAGCAAAAGCCATATCTGAACTGTTCTTGGGATATACAGTACACTCAAATTCCTGATATTAGCTTTCAGAAAAAGCAGCTCGCATGTTGTCCATTTGACCATTAAGAAACTTGTGTGTGTGAGCAAGTTGAGTAAGCGGAAGCAGCAACAAACTCGCAGATAAAAAGTTATTAAGAATTTGTAGATCATTAACAAAATCTGAGAGTAGCAGAGTAAGGGAATTAAATGGATGCGTGGATGTTATGCTCAATTCGACCAACTTTAAGTATATTAATCATTTTAATACTTTTGTCAAATAAAATATCTGAGGGTATTATAATAAAATAATAAATTTACCAAGGTGCTGTTCCGAAAACAAATCCCCACTAAATAGCCTAGCAAAACTACATCGTTTAGTCCAATGCTTGATAGACCGTTATTTCCGGTATATAGTCCTGCAAATAAACCTCATATTTTTTTCAATAAAAGTTTCCTATTTATAGCAATTGAAATTCACCATTCAAACTTTGAAACCTAAAATTGAATAACACCCTTCGGTTCTGTCTTTTTGTTCTTCGATCACTCAAAGAGAAAGGTCATGATCCCGGTCTGGGTTATCCTCCTGAGGTCATGATCTTTTGCTTCATCATCCTTTGAGCATTTCTGTCCAAACCTGATTGATTTTAAGCAACATAGATAAGGATAAAATTAAATATTTATTTATTCATTCTTTTATAAATCCGATTCATCTTTTCAGGGTCCAAAACATTATGGCAAAGCGTTCATTTAAATCTTATGTTGAGCAGGAGCTGGGAAAGTTCCCGCATTTCTTGATTTATGCCGTTCTTGAATGGGTGTTAATCATTATTCTATTCATTGATGGGTTTCTTGCATTTGCTGCCAATGAATTTGCCAAGTTCTTTGAGTTGAAGATCCCTTGCTTGCTTTGCACTAGAATTGATCATGTTCTTGTTCATAGGAATCCTAATTTTTATTACAATGAATCCATATGTGAGGCTCACAAGAAGGATGTATCATCCCTTGCATATTGTCATGTCCACAAGAAACTTTCTGATATAAGGAAGATGTGCGAGCCGTGTCTCCTCTCATTTGCTACGGGCAGAGAATCTGGGGATTGTGATACGTACAAGTCTCTTGTGGGGATTTTGCAGAAGGATATGGAGTTGATTGTAGATGATGATGAAATGCAATTGACATTGCCTCCTAATAAGAAGGATGAAATGGTGCATGTGGAGAAGAGCAGTGTTCAATGCTGCTCGTGCTGTGGGGAGCCATTGAAGGTAAAGTCCTATCCAAAGGGGAAAAATTCTGGCCTGACATCACAAGCGCCTGCTCCTTCTCCACGAGCATCATTCTTGACCTCGAGGATTGAGGAGCAGAGAAATATGGACCTGACCCGCAATTTGGAGTTGCCCCACATACGATACACAGAACTCAAGTTTAGTGCAGATAATGAATCAGAGCTTCCAGAAGATGAGGGCAGCTCTAATGCACTGAGTCTCAGTAAGCCATGTGAGTTTTGAACCCTTCATTTAAATTCGTTGCACTTCCTTTCTTTTTCTTTGAAATGTTGGCTATGCAGTTTAAAAAGCTTTCGTCACGAAACATTTTGGTGTTTGGCTGTCATGATTTTATTTGTTTCCAAATTCTTTTTTATTTTTCCTCATTTAATCCCGAATGATGACACTCCTTCCTTCTCTTCATAGCCTGCATAGCTATGCGCCACTTGTTTATATATTTATATGTTTTGTATTTAAATATAGATTACTATATTTCCAAATGTCTTGACATCCCACCTATTGAACAATCTTGAAGTGCTTATGCCAATGATAGTCTCTATTTGGCATGTTATTGATCTGGTTCATGAATCTTTTCAATAGTTAAGGACGAAACGACAGCTGCAGCAGTGCCGCTGCTGACAGATGCCGAGGATTTTAATGAAGATAAGACGCCTACTTTTATTAGAGGAAACAAGTTTTTCGGAATCCCCCTTTCAGATTCAGCTCAAGCCAGTCCAAGGTGGAGTACTAGGATTCTGAGGAAATCGCCACTTGAGAAAACGGAGGATGCTGAGGGGAATGTTTCAAATGAAGCTTATGGTGATTCAATTTTGCACCATCTGAATAGACAGGTTCGTTTGGATCGCAAGTCACTGATGGATTTGTACATGGAATTAGACGAGGAAAGAAGTGCAGCTGCTGTTGCAGCTAACAATGCAATGGCTATGATCACCAGATTGCAAGCAGAGAAGGCAGCTGTTCAGATGGATGCCCTACAATATCAAAGGATGATGGAGGAGCAGGCAGAGTATGACCAGGAAGCCTTGCAATCAACAAAGGAGTTGCTCACAAAAAGAGAGGAAGAAATCAAGGACTTAGAGGCTGAAATTGAGGCTTATAGAGAAAAATATGGAATCTTAAGGGAAGAAGAAATTGATGGGCAAGAAGGTGAAGCTGATGACGATTATCAGGATTTTATATCAAAATCCTGCTCATCCAACAATGAAAAATCTGACTCTAGCAGCCCGCCTGATGGTTTTGTTGAAGTGTCTTGTGATGGAGAAGGTGTGAAGATTAATGATCAAGCTGGGCCATTGCCGGATGAGAATGAAGGGAACACCGATGACAAATTACTGAAATCCAAACATATGGGCAATCTGAAAATCACAGACAAGAAAGTTCACTTTGCTACAGATGATGTGATCTCTTCCTTGCAGTCTAGCTAACAATGTTAACCACATTAAGATACAGGTAAGAGACATACATACCTAATACTTCTACAGGGATATGCTAGTCCTGTCAGTCCATGTGTAAGCACAAACACATATGCATATAGTGGATGGATACGCTTGAAGCAGATGATTGATCTTAAAAGATTACCCTCAGATTCTTCATAATGGTAGTGAAGGATCAAAACTTTTGACAGATATAATCCATCCCCAGAAGTTTTTCACTTTGCCATAAATACCCACCCTTTGAAGAGAATAATGATGCATTCCCTTTAGTAATCCTAAATTTTATGCAATCCTGCTATTACATGCTGAGAATGATTGTGTCAGTTTCCAATCGAGAACCAAAACTATTTTCAATTATGGTTCTGATGAAGTCTGATCTGAACCCATAAGGTCATTACGTTTAAAATCTGCTTAACATATATGTTAATGATTGGTTATGCAATTCTTTCTGTGACTCAAGAACTTTAACAAAAGGAAAGTCGTTTTCCATGAATTGTCAAGTTCAAACATGGATATGCAAAGTTTATGGCAGCATTTGCAAATGCATGCACGACTGCATTTTATGATAATTGCAGTATGTACATGATCAGTGTTTCTTCTCGTGCACCTTACTGTTTTTTATTAACGGGTAGCATTTATTTTATACTTCTAGTGAAGCACTACAACTTATGATCTAAAATCTCGATTGCCTTTTATTTGATGGATTATTGTGCAGGACAAATATAGCTGTAAGCTTGGGCGGTCATTGATGTCTCTGCAAGCCTTATATCAGTGAAGTCATTAAATTAGGACCTCTATTCTCAGCTATTCTCAGCTTATACAAGGACTTTTAAGGTTTTATACATGTTGTGTACTCACTTTAGAGCTTATACATCCTCTATTCAAATTTCAAAGCCACGATGAGCTGCTTGGCCAGCATTTCCGTATTATTTACAAGGATGCCAGGATATTGTTGGAGATTCCATGGAAGTAGAAAAAGCATGAACATTAGCCTTTACAGCTTATGACCAAACTGCATAGAGTGTCATACACGAATGATGAACTGATGATTGTTTCTTTCACCAGAATTTTTGTATCATAAATGGATTCCTTTTTTTTTTTTTTCTTTTTGTCATTTTATCAGTAAATTTCTTTGATGAACAGGACATTATGATTAGACTAATGTTTCCTAATATGTTTCATATAGTTTGCAAGCGTTAAATATACCGTTCCAAGAGTCTGATCTAGAGATACCATAAGGCAAAAAATCTTGAAATTAACTAGCTGGCCAAACTAATCTTGAAAACTCACTAAACAAAGATTTTGTTTTGGCATTGAGGTGTTGTAACCGTTGTTGAGGGATAAAAACTATAATTATTAACTAAAAGTTAATATTATGTATCAAGTATAATTTATAAATAACAATTTTGATAAAATTGGTACAAATATAATAAATTTTTCATTGTAAAATCAAATTAATTTATCTTCCAAACTAATATTTATCAGACACTTTAGTATTGTAACTTTTAAACTACAATTACCCAACTCCAAATCCCAAACAAGCTTAAAAAAGATTGTGAACAAAGTGGCACGCCTTCCATATGAGGTACCAAAACGATGACCAATTGTGGTATAATGAAAATCGATGAAGTGCAATATCTGGTAAAATAATCAACGTGTTCTTTTTTCCGAGGTGTAATTTGCTCAGATTGGATAGTTCAGAGATTCCACTATTCCACATATAAAACTATGAAAAACTTCCAAAAAGCTAATTCTGCAATGAAAAACTTTATTTTAATGACCATTGATTTCAAGTACACATTCAAATACAGTTGAGATGACGATCGAAGAAAGCTTAATTCCTTAGTTGAAGATGTCATGAGCTTGACCTATTCACACCCCTATCTTCTGTTGCAAAGCTTCAATTGATAAGGAAGATCCAACAATAATATTAATAAAATAAGCAGCGCAACTGACCCAAATACTCCCTAAATGTTAACAAGCAGAATTGTCAATTGAACTATTCTTTCTAACAAAACTTTATAATACATATATTGATTTAGAATGAGTTTAGAATTATACAAGCACAACAAATTTCATCCAACCCCGGCTCTCTTTTCTTTTATTTGGTATCAAAGCACCGCTTTTGTCTTCATATAGTTTATAACTATGATTGAATTTACAATCGATAAATTTGACGATCATATTGATAACTTCTATAGAGACCCTTTTCTTGTTTTAGAAAAGATTTTGAAACTTGGAGAAACAATAATCCTTGTATAGGCATTTAAAAAAAAAAAAAAAAGCTTAGCCCCCTCTCAAAAGAGGAAGGAAAAAATAAGAAAGAAAAGAAACGAAAGAAAGAGCTTAGCCGCCATATTCTTCGCATTAACTGGAGTCTTTCAAGAACATCTCCCTTTGATATGGTTGATATCGAGCCTTGCAAGTTCTTCAGATTATAGACGTTTTTCGCAAATTAGTTCAAGATAATTTGATCTGACGTACTTGTGACAATTGGCCAAACCAGTATTTTTGTTAAATGAGGGCTATAATAAAAGAATTATAAAATTAAATGGATAATAACATAAAATAGTAAAACTAAGGGGGCCAAAGACGAGAATATAATAAAGAAACCATAAACTTAAACACCCTGCATAAGTGTAGCCCAAACATAAAATTGGTAAAATTTTAATTAAATCTCCTTTTTTTTTTAAATCCGAATTATTGTTTCAGCTTGGCCACCCAGGCTTACATTTAGTTCCACACATTGCCATTATCTCACAACGAATAAACCGCCCCTCCCTCCTTGTACCATTCGTACGTATTTTTTTGAACAACCATTCCGTTTAACAAACTAAAGTTTTCCAGAACTTGGCCATATGCTACACATAGATACCAGATACAGGCCAAGTGGAGTATCCAATTACTACAAACATCATTTCCATTAGTACGTAACAAAGTCTCAAAGATTACTAGCAACTAATATCAAATTGTCAATAACAATAATATTTTCCTCCTGGAGGATTTCATGGTTGTTTACATATGCTACTTAAGATTACAGAGTTCTATTACAATAAAACGTGAATGGAGCATTTATCACAATATTGATAGTAGTAAATTAATAATAATACCTCGAGAGGATTTGATTGCTGTTTAAATTTGCTACTTAAAGCAATAGTCCATTTATCCATGCATCCATGTAAGCAGTGTTATTTGTGTCACTGCTATCCTCTGCATAAGTTGAAGTTCCTCCATCTGACTTTGATGAGTTTAAGTCAGGGGAAAGGGTTTGTCCAGTGTCTTTGCGAGAATTTTCACACTGGAAAGCCCTTTGGGAATTGATCAGGTCATTTACCTGATCACTGTTAATTTGATAATCAGAAATATCATAATTAACAAAAGAACAGCTAGAATGCAGTACCATAGGCTGATTTAGAAGTAGCTGTGAATCTAAATTGCTGTTTAATGGTAACTGGGGGTTTGTGGGACTATTTTCTTTAATTTGATTTCCAAAATTAGAAATCGAATTGTGATTTGGCTGTAGATGCAGGTTTTTGAGACTATTTTCTTCACTAAGAGTTTGCTTAGAAATCAAATGGTCACTTGGTAGTTGTTCAATAAGATTTCCAGGAAAAGAAATCAAATTGCTATTTGGTGGTAGCCAGGGGTTTGTGGGACTATTTTGTTCAATTTGATTTCCAAAATGATAAATCAAATTGTGATGTGGGTGTAGCTGCTGGTTTTTGATAATATTTTCTTCAATATGATTTCGCTTAGAAATCAAATGGTCACTTGGTAATAGTTCAGTCGGAGAAACCAAACCATGGTTTGGTAGTAACTGAGGGTATTTGAGAGTATATTGTCCAATAAGATTTCTAGGAAAGGAATTAGAATTGCTGTCTGGTGGTAGCTGGGGGTTTGTGGGGCTGTTTTCCTCAATTAGATTTCCAAAAGGAGAAATCAAATTGTGATTTGGCTGTTGCTGCTGGTTTGTGAGAATATTTCCTTCACTATGGTTTCTATTAGAATTCAAATGATCACTTGATAGTAGATCAGTTGGAGAAATCAAATTGGCATTTGGTATTACCCGAGGGAATGTGGGAGTACTTTGTTCAATATGATTTCCTGGACAAGAAATCAAATTGTGATTTGGTAGTTGCTGCTGAGAGTTAGTGGGAGTATTTTCTTCACTAAGACAAGAAACCAGTTGTTGTCTCGATTCACCACCATCAGAAGTAGAAATACCATGCTTGTTTTCGCATTTTCTTTCTATGCGACACAATACGAATTCTATCTGCATGAATTGAAGGCACAAACAAAATAAGGTAAGCTAAATTATCAATTAATCTTCAGATTTTCATTAGCATAGCCAGTTTACTAGTCACCAAACTTCTAGGAGAAACAAAACTACCGATTCTTTCATCAAGTCATGTTAATGCTTGTTTAAGAAAGTCACAATTTCTTACATTAACACCACCCTGCCCTTAGTTTCATTGAGATTTGATCCACCAGAAGATCCTACCAATTAAAATAATAGGTGACAGAGACACATATCCTTAGTGCATATCGTGTCATGTCCACGTAATATAGACCACCAAAAAGAAGTAGCAGTTTTAATACTAATCCAATCAATATTCTAGCATGCTTCACCAAACAATCACTTCAATCATCAAGAGGAGCACCATATAGATTAAACTACAGTTGTTGTAAGATTGACAAAACATGCAGTTCGAGGTCACATCCCAAACATTCAACAATTCATAAAAGAAATGGTCAAAGTTGATGTGAGCGACAAGAACAGAGCTCATACCTTGTAACTGGGATCGTCGTTCACATGGTACTCATGCATAACCCAGCCAATCTTAGCTTTCTTGGAAGCAGGACCATGATATTTGAAAGTCAAAATCTTTTTGGTACCAGAAAGGCCGTTTCTGGTTTTGATCTTGGAACCTCTACCAGTAACTTTCCAGTACCCTGCATTTGTTCTTCTGTGGGCACGTGTACTCTTCTTGTATTTGTAATAAGGTTTACAGAAAAAGTAACAAACTCGATCCTCGGACTCAGTTTTTGATGCCCCTGCGTTACAAAAGTAATACATGGTGCCTGCCAGTTAGTTTAGTTTCGCTGGCAAAACCATTCTAACTTTAGTGGTTCAAGAGTTCGAGTGAGGGTAAGAAGAATAAAAATACCATTACGTACCTGCCAAGTCCCAAGGCTCAAGGCTGCAGATATCATCAATATCCTTGATAGTGTGATGCGAGAAATGGGGGTTAAGCCTCTTCTTCTCGAGAAGACAGAAGATTTGTTCATTGGATGGCTGGAATCTGAACCCCATGAGACTCTCCATTTCAGATTTTAGTTGAGAATATAAGGCAGCACAAAGGAGAATGAGAGTAGTAACTACTTCTTCAACGGTAGGAAGGGATCTGAAACCTCCATGACTCTCCATTACTAAGAATTCTGATTCAAAACAGCTACAGCTATACTGGTATTTCTCTCTGGTTTGATGGGAAGAATTTGCTCGGTGAGAGAGCGATTGTGTGATCACTTCTTTTATACACCAAGAAAGTGAAAGCGTTAACGCCGCTCTCTCGCGAGTCACGACGCGTTGTGCTACAGTGAGCCAGACCGCTTTTTCTCCAACGCCGTTAGATTATTGATTATTGAGTGAGCGAGTACAGTCTACAGAGTCATATATTTGAAGGTCGATGAATTAACAAAGTGACAAAAATAATATGGAAAAGTTAAAAAGGTGTCTGCTCGTTACCCAAGTTTGAGAATTTTGGGGCCCCACGGTCACCCTCTCATTGGTTCAGCAGCAGCATCCTCTTTATATTACATTATGCATGTGCCCTTTTCTTTTCTGTCGCCAGTCAACTGCCTTCACATCGAATTGAAAATGTGAAACAACTTCTAGTGTGAGGTTACCTGACTAAGGGAAGTCTAGAATGTTCTGCTACTTTGAATCTCTGTCTTGCACTCTCAACTTTTGTTGAGATAACAAGTCCACTATTAGCCAACGAGCTAGTGTCATGGAATTGAAAATGTGAAACAACTTCTAGTGTGAGGTTACCCGACTGAGGGAAGTCTAGAATCTTCTGCTACTTTGAATCTCTTTCTCTTGTACTCTTCAACTCTGTTAAGATAACAATTCCGCTGTTAGCCAATGAGCTAGTGTCTAATTATATCTGTTTTTCTTGAATTTTATGTAAGTATATTGTAATTCTATTTTAAATTGTCATTGAGCCAATGTCCTAAAGTGATTATTCCATGAAAGTACCTCAGTAAACGTCATTATTGCAAGACTATAGAGTATCTCCTTCTTTGATCAATCGTGGAAAATAAACTGGCTTGGATTGGATAATGGATAGTCTCAAGACTAAAGGTGCGATTCTAGTATCTTTAAGCTTCTGAAAAAGTATGAAATCTTTCCGAATTACGAATAGTGAAGAAAGTATGCATTTCTTGCCATCTACGTTAGTGTTTGATCTTGAGTGAGTGAGTGGTTACTGTGCGAATAGTAAACTCTTCACGGCCTAGCGCAAGTCAAATGATCTGAAAAATATATTCACATAAACAGTTGAGTTGATGGTGATATGGTTCAAAGATCACAAAATGAACTCATCACTATTCATGGAGGGAAGAGGATCCATTTGCGTAGCCCCACGGAACAAGGCCAATCACATATAGAAATAACTATTTTCTTGCATAACAGAGCTAGGAATGCTTCTGACGTGCGTGAAGTGTTATCACAAAATTACAATTTCAACATTCCCCTACACAATTTTAATTGTTGGTTACAAATACGAATGAGGTAATATTCTCCATTTGCTAGTCCAGATTCGAGTAAAGAGGGTGTTCGTCATGGACAGGCCATTGTGAGTTCACATCATTTTGCTGCTCACGTTTACATTGAAAATTCAGTACATCAGTCATTGCTGAAGCCATCAGAATAGGGGGCCGATCTTTGTTCTGGATTAATTGGCAACTAAAGTGCGGAGAAAGAGTTGTAATTCAGTCCACTACAGTAGTAGAGAGCATCAAATTGTGCAAACACCAGAGGCTTCCCCTGAGAACGACATAGGAATAACTGTCAGTTCTATAAATGTTTATCATGCATGATGTAAAACTAAATATCTGGAATGTTTATAAAGCATGACTGCTCTCACCCCTGAAAATTTTTGTTCTGCAACTTGATCTCTGATTTTAGAAATCAAATAATGACTTGGTAATTGTTAAGATTCTACCTGAAATAAGAATAACAGAAACAAGCATTAGTTAGAGATATATTTATAGTGCATTAAAGATATTATGCACGCTTTTTCTTACCGATGGAAAAGTATTTTCTGCAACATAATTTCTAGAGTGCTAAGACAAATGGTGATTTGGTAGTAGTCGAGGTTCTTCCTGAAATTATAGCCAATTAGCCATAGTCAAAGTAGCATTAGTCCCAAATATGTTTCTCATGCACTACGTTTGCAACTAGATAATTGGTAAACACACACGAGTCATGTTCTTTGTCACCCTCAGAAGAATATTTTCTGCTACATGATTTCTGTTATCAGAAGTGATTTTGGTAGAAAAGACCATGCAACCTTAAGCAAAGACCATGGACAATGCATTATTAACTCAGGATATGTTTATCATACAATACATATGTAAGTTGAAATCAAAAAGTGTCAGTAAGTCATCATTTTTCTCACCCCTGGAAAAATATTTTCTGCAGCATGATTTCCAGAATCAAATGCCAAATGGTGACCCGGTAATTGTCGCAATTCTTCCCGAAATAACAACCAATAGACAACATTGGTTCTGAGTACGTCTCTCCTGCATTGCATGCACAAGTTGATATAAAAAAGCTGTCCATAAGGCATGTTCTTGTTGGTGGTTGAAATTGTGGGGAATGGCAAATGTAGACAAATACAACAATAATGGTGGAACTTTATTGTGAAAAGTAATGTATTTACAACTACCTCTGTATGTAGAAAGAAAAATAATAGTAATAAATAAACTACAGAAAAATTTGTGAACTTCAAAGCACGTTACAAATATCACTTTCCTTATGACGTTATTTGCCCCCACCAATTGAGTTCTGCATATGGGTTAAGCAAATACGCCTCCATGATATAATTAAGCACTTGTTAGTTTGCTTGCATTGTGCATCAATGAAAATAAATCAAAATACTCTTGAATGTTGCAAGCCTGCCAAGAAATAATATATTGTTCATGCAGAAAACAATATATTGGATTTTTAATGCACAAAAGAAATGGATGTTTTGTGTTGAAATTCGTTCTAGAAAGGAAGACTAAGAAAAGAGTGGTGTAGGATCATTAATTTCATATCTAAATGGCTTAAACATGACTCCTATTTATAGATATATTTGTGCCCCCTCATTTGGGTTGTCAACTTTCATGATACCCCTTCATTCATGGCCATTGGATCTATATTTTATTTTAATCAATGGTCCAAATTGAACCATCACTCTTTCAAATGAAATGTCACCATTAAATGATGCATCTCTAAGTGAAATGTTGCCATGAAAAGTTATATCATTTAGTAAAAAGATATATTCTCTATAAGACATAATTAAATGGACATGTCCTTACAACAAGACATCATTTAATTAAACACGTCTTTAGTGAAAGGCACATTTTCTATAAGGCGCAATTAATAGGACATGTCTTTACCATAAGACATCATTTATTTTGAAAATTTTCCAACAGTTCTTTCTCACCGTTGCAAAAATAATTTTTACAACATGATTTCTATAATTGAAAGTCATATTATGACCTATTAATTGTTCATGTTCTCCCTGAAGTAAAGATCTGCAAATAAGAAGCATTAATCTTGGATTTATTCCTTATGAACTGATGACATTGATCTTGAATTAGACCATTAGTCTCCCTTTTAAATTAACTTGGGGAAGTAGATTTACTCTATTATAAATAGAGAGGTCATGTTATTATTTTTATAACTTTAAGTATTCAATAAAAAATCTTTGGAATTATCTATCAAAATCTTTGTTGTAGAGTTATTTGGATTAAAGTATTATATAATCTCGTTTAAGGGTTATTAAAAATCTCATTTGAGTTATTTGGATTAGAACTAGATAGAATCACACTTCGATAAGAGTGTAACCTAAATAAGTTGGCTTGGTTTGGTACTAGAATGATGTCTAATGTTCATTTATCCTATCAATTCTGCTTCCGCTATCCTGCTCCGTCACTCTCTCTTACAATCTTGCTACAAGAAATCTAGATTCTAGAATCTTCTGCTTCTTTGATTATACTTCTTATTACATTTTCACCAACGAATTCCTGAATGGAAGTGACTTTAAACATATGTGAAATAGACAGTCATCTAACGTCGCATATATTAAGAAGATCTCATTGTGGTCACATAGACACAATATATTAGGAAGATTTTCTTTTTCATTTTTATATTTCCTTGATATAATTAAATTAATAGATTTTTTTAAATTACTTATAATTTTAAGATCTCTATTTAATTAATAATTATCCTGATGAAGAGTTTTTATACAAATTCTATATTTAATAACCTTAATGTTAAAGAACTACGATTAATAATATTGTCTAATTGTTAATTCATTATTAATTTTTCTAAAAAAATTAAATTCTGCATTTGTTAAAAAAAAATTATTATTATAAATTTTCTTGCTCTCCATTGTGTGAAGAAAATTATTACATTTGTTGGCTCACTTTTGAATTTTTTTTAAAAGATACTTTTCTTGAAATAATAATTCCAAAGCAAGTAAGAAAGATATCTTCTTAACTACTTTTCTTTTTGAAATCTTTACTACTTGTTGATTATTGATATTCAAGATATAGTTAAAACTTGATTGAATTTTAAGTTCTTTTATTTTTTAAAAATTGAAGCTAATGGATGTAAGGAAGCATTATATGTATAAAAAAAATGGCCTAAGGAACTTAGTACCCTAGAACCGACCCTCCATGTAATAATTAATTTTATATTTCATTCATAACATTTTCCAACTTTTATAACCTCTTATCTTTTCATCCGGAGGGAGCCAAAAATTTTATTTAGAGTTGGCAAATTTGAATAACTTAACATATTCATTTTTTTTACTTTTTTCTAAATGTGGTTTTAGGGAATATGAAATAAATTACCGGGAAGTGTTTCGTATCAAAGAAATGAAAATAAAAGTTACTGGGAAGTAGAAACTATAAAATTCTTTTTAATATTATTTTTTTTTGAAAGAAGTACAGAGCAAAGGCTTTAACTGATCAAGATATATAGTGTTTATGAATCATGAATACAAAAGCTTAATTATACGTTCATCGAGATTAAGAGAGTTTTTTAGTTCAGGTAAGACCATTTGTCCTGCTTGCCCTTAACTATCTCCGTCTCCGCTTTTCATGAGCTCCCTTTACAAAAGTTTGCAACAAGGTTTATATGCTTTATTACAAGCATATTATAATTGAGGTCATACAATTATTAGGTGAGAATGTGGCACATGAATTTTGTTTTAAAATAACTGATCATTCATCATTTTTTCAACCTACATACACATTAATGAATGTGATTGACTTATTGTATAGATGATATAATACCTTCACATATATGGAAGAATTTCTTAATTATTTAAAAAAAATACCATGGTAAATATTAAAATAACTTTTTCTAATGCATCTATCCGAAATGAGTTAATTCATTATTTCATTATTTGAAATTCCTATATAACAATACAATCATGTTCACGCACGTGTATATTTATGAGAAAATCCCAAAAAACAAGTGTGTTGTTACCTTGAAATGAAATGGAAATAGCATTAAATGGTTGTTGTAGTACCATTGATGTACAAAAAATTTCTACCCCGTATTTGAAATGCAATATCTAGTAAAATAATCAATGTGTTCTCTTTTCTTAGGTGTAATTTGCTCAGATTGGATAGTTCAGATGTAATACCCGTTGTTTTTATTATTTATTTATTTATTAAATACCCTATTTTAAAAATGTTTCCTTAATGGTTAAGTGTTTTTAAAAGGTTTGGCTTATAAAGAAAAGAATACAGCAGCTGCATCAGAGTGAATTCATATTTTTGAATAAGAAAAAGAGAAGATTTTGATTGTATTCCTATTCTCCATTGCAGGAGTTCTTGAGTTTGGATTTTGTTTTGAAGGCCAAGAGTGAGCTCGTGTGATTGGGGTTATTGTTGATTGCATTAGATCGAGATAAGTAAATTCATGCATAATGTTTATTATAAATATATATGTAAATATTTATGAATAGAATAATATTCTTCAAATGGATTGGCAAGTTATGGATTTGAAGCTATTTTAAAATGTTTTTCTTAAATTAGTTTTAAATAAATACTTGTTTTTCTATAAAAATTTTTCCTTAAAACTATTTGTAAAAGCTTTGCCAATTCAATGTCCAATAAGCATTTTATCGAAATATTATTAAATAATTGATATTGAAAAACTGGAATTTGTTTTAAGGTTTTGACTCATTGTCCGTAGTTACCGTTATTGAAATTATTGAACAACTAGTTGTATTGTGCGCACCTATTGACGATTATTGCGGGGTAAAGTACCCTAATTGAACTATTGGCCGGGTCACCGGGAGTACAAGTGATATATTGAATTATTGACCATGTCACCAAGGATACATGTGACACTATGTGACATGAGCAAATTGAATGAAAGAAAAGTTTTATTGATAAAAGATTGCAATTATTTATTGAAATGATTTTGACGTTATAACTTAACTGATGTTGAGTTACATATGATTATAAAATGATTACTGTTTTCTTGACTTATACTACTTCATAATAATGATTATATACTTTTTAGTATTAGTAATCTTGTACATGAGTTTGCTTACCGAGTTGACAGCTCACCCTTCGTCTCCAACATTTTGTAGATTGATTTTAGAGATGTTGGCTTTTGGTCTAGCGGAGAGGATTTGTTAGCTGAAAACTTTGGCATTTTCTAGATGAATTAATTGTAACTACTTTGACTATTGCTTAGGGCTGGATTTTATTTTAGAGGATTATTGATTTATCTATTATTTTGGAGAGTATGCTTTGTTTATGGACAATATTGACTTTATTTTGGATAAATTATAAAATTAGTGTTATAAGGTTTCATTCTAAATCACTCTTGAGTTTTCTTGGGTGAATTTGGGGTGTTACATCAGAGATTCCAGTATTCCATGTATAAAATTATGATAAACTTTCAAAAGCTAATCCTGTAATGAAAAACTTTATTTTAATGACCATTGATCTCAAGTACACATTCAAATACAGTTGAGATGACGATAGAAGAAAGCTTAATAATTCCTTAGTCGAAGATGTCATGAGCTTGACCTATTCACACCCCTATCTTCTGTTGTAAAGGTTCAATTGATAAGTAAGATCCAACAATAATATTAATAAAATAAGCAGTGCAACTGCCCCAAACCCACTATAAATGTTAACAAATAGAATTGTCAGTTAAACTATTCTTTTTAACAAAATTCTATAATAGATATCTTGATTGAGATGAGATTAGAATTATACAACCACAACAAATTTCATCCAACTCCAGCTCTTTTCTTTTATTTGTTATCAAAGCAGCGCTTTTGTCTTTTACTCATAAGTAGATTTTGTATGAGTAGTTACAACAATGAACTTCATATAGTTTATAACCATGATTGAATTTACAATCGATAAATTTGACGATCATATTGATAACTTCTATAGAGACCCTTTTCTTGTTTTAGAAAAGATTTTGAAACTTGGAGAAACAATAATCCTTGTATAGGCATTTAAATAAAAAAAAAAGCTTAGCCCCCTCTCAAAAGAGGAAGGAAAAAATAAGAAAGAAAAGAAACGAAAGAAAGAGCTTAGCCTCTATATTCTTCGCGTTAACTGGAGTCTTTCAAGAACATCTCCCTTTGATACGGTTTGATATCGAGCCTTGCAAGTTCTTCAGATTATAGAAGTTTTTCGCAAATTAGTTCAAGATAATTTGGTCTGAGGTACTTGTGACAATTGGCGAAACCAGTATTTTTGTTAAATGAGGGCTATAGTAAAAGAACTATAAAATTAAATGGATAATAACATAAAATAATAAAACTAAGGTGGCCAAAGACGAGAATATAATAAAGAAACCATAAACTTAAACGCCCTGTATAAGTGTAGCCCAAACATAAAATTGGTAAAATTTTAATTAAATCTCCTTTTTTTTTTAATCTGAATTATTGTTTCAGCTTGGCCACCCAGGCTTACATTTAGTTCCACACATTGCCATTATCTCACAACGAATAAACCGCCCCTCCCTCCTTGTACCATTCGTACGTATTTTTTTGAACAACCATTCCGTTTAACAAACTGAAGTTTTCCAGAACTTGGCCATATGCTACACATAGATACCAGATACAGGCCAAGTGGAGTATCCAATTACTACAAACATCATTTCCATTAGTACGTAACAAAGTCTCAAAGATTGCTAGCAACTAATATCAAATTATCAATAATAATAATATTTTCCTCCTAGAGGATTTCATGGTTGTTTACATATGCTACTTAAGATTACAGAGTTCTAATACAATAAAACGTGAATGGAGCATTTATCACAATATTGATAGTAGTAAATTAATAATAATACCTCTAGAGGATTTGATTGCTGTTTAAATTTGCTACTTAAAGCAATAGTCCATTTATCCATCCATCCATGTAAGCAGTGTTATTTGTGTCACTGCTATCCTCTGCAAGAGTTGAAGCTCTTCCAGCCTCAAGTGGCTCATCTAACCATGTATCGATGTAAGCAATGTTATTTGGGTCACTGCTATCCTTTGCATAAGTTGAAGCTCCTCCATCCTCAAGTGGCTCATCTAACCATGCATCAATGTAAGCAGTGTTATTTGGGTCACTGCTATCCTCTGCATAAGTTGAAGTTCCTCCATCTGACTTTGATGAGTTTAAATCGGGGGTAAGGGTTTGTCCAGTGTCTTTGCGAGAATTTTCACCCTGGAAAGCCCTTTGGGAATTGATCAGGTCATTTACCTGATCACTGTTAATTTGATAATCAGAAATATCATAATTAACAAAAGAACAGCTAGAATGCAGCACCATAGGCTGATTTAGAAGTAGTGAATCTAAATTGCTGTTTAATGGTAGCTGGGGGTTTGTGGGACTATTTTCTTTAATTTGATTTCCAAAATTAGAAATCGAATTGTGATTTGGCTGTAGATGCAGGTTTTTGAGACTATTTTCTTCACTAAGATTTTGCTTAGAAATCAAATGATCACTTGGTAGTTGTTCAATAAGATTTCCAGGAAAAGAAATCAAATTTCTATTTGGTGGTAGCCAGGGGTTTGTGGGACTAATTTGTTCAATTTGATCTCCAAAATGATAAATCAAATTTTGATGTGGCTGCAGCTGCTGGTTTGTGATAATATTTCCTTCAATATGATTTCGGTTAGAAATCAAATGGTCGCTTGGTAATAGTTCGGTCGGAGAAACCGAACCGTGGTTTGGTAGTAACTGAGGGTATTCGAGAGTATATTGTCCAATAAGATTTCTAGGAAAGGAATTAGAATTGCTATCTGGTTCAATTTGATTTCCAAAAGGAGAAATCAAATAATGATTTGGCTGTAGCTGCTGATTTGCGAGAATATGGTTCCTATTAGAATTCAAATGATCACTTGATAGTAGATCAGTTGGAGAAATCCAACTGGCATTTGGTATTACCTGAGGGAATGTGGGAGTATTTTGTTCAATATGATTTCCTGGACAAGAAATCAAATTGTGATTTGGTAGTTGCTGAGAGTAAGTGGGAGTATTTTCTTCACTAAGATTTCTAGGGTCTCGCGGTGATAGCTGAATCGGAGAAACCAATTGTTGTCTTGATTCACCTTCATCAGAAGTAGAAATACCATGCTTGTTCTCGCATTTTCTTTCTATGCGACACAATACGAATTCTTTCTGCATGAATTAAAGGCACAAACAAAATAAGGTAAGCTGTATTATCAATTAATCTTCTAGGAGAAACAAAACAACAGATTCATTCATCAAGTCATGTAAATGCTTGTTTAAGAAAGTCGCAATTTCTTACATTAACACCACCCTACCCTTAGTTTCATTGAGATTTGATCCACCAGAAGATCCTACCAATTAAAATAATAGGTAGCAGAGACACATATCCTTAATGCATATCGTGTTCGTGTCCACGTCATATAGACCACAAAAAAGAAGTAGCAGTTTTAATACTAATCCAATCAATATTCTAGCATGCTTCACCAAACAATCACTTCAATCATCAAGAGGAGCACCATATAGATTAAACTACAGTTGTTGTAAGATTGACAAAACATGCAGTTCGAGGTCACATCCCAAACATTCAACAATTCATAAAAGAAATGGTCAAAGTTGATGTGAGCGACAAGAACAGAGCTCATACCTTGTAACTGGGATCGTCGTTCACGTGGTACTCATGCATAACCCAGCCAGTCTTAGCTTTCTTAGAAGCAGGACCATGATAGTAGAAAGTCAAAATCTTTTTGATACCAGAAAGGCCGTTTCTGGTTTTGATCTTGGAACCTCTACCAGTAACTTTCCAGTACCCTGCATTTGTTCTTCTGTGGGCACGTGTACTCTCCTTGTATTTGTAATAAGGTTTATAGAAAAAGTAACAGACTTGATCCTCGGACTCAGTTTTTGATGCCCCTGCGTCACAAAAGCAATACATGGTGCCTGCCAGTTAGTTTAGTTTAGCTGGTAAAACCATTCTAACTTTAGTGGCTCAAGAGTTAGAGTGAGGGTAAGAAAAATAAAAATACCATTACGTACCTGCCAAGTCCCAAGGCTCAAGGCTGCAGATATCATCAATATCCTTGATAGTGTGATGCAAGAAACGGGGGTTAAGCCTCTTCTTCTCGAGAAGACAGATGATTTGTTCATTGGATGGCTGGAATCTGAACCCCATGAGACTCTCCATTTCAGATTTTAGTTGAGAATATAAGGCAGCACAAAGGAGAATGAGAGTTGTAACTACTTCTTCAATGGTAGGAAGGGATCTGAAACCCCCATGACTCTCCATTAATAAGAATTCTGATTCAATACAGTTACAGCTACAGTGATATTTCTCTCTGGTTTGATAGGAAGAATTTGCTCTGTGAGTAAGAGCGACTGTGTGATCATGTCGCTTCTTTTATACACCCAGAAAGTGAAAGCGTTAACACCGCTTTCTCGTGACGCGTTGTGCTACAGTGGGCCAGACCGCTTTTGTTTGAGTGAGTGACTACAATCTACAGAATCATAGACTTGAAGGTCGATCAATTAACAAAGTGATAAAAATAATATGGAAAAAGTTAAAAAGGTGTCTGCTTGTTACCCAAGTCGTTTGAGAATTTTTTGACCCCACGATCACCTGTTATTGTTTCAGCAGCATCATCCTCTTTATATTACAATATACGTGTCTCCTTTTCCTTTCTGTCACCAGTCAGCTGCCTTCACATGGAATTGAAAATGTGAAACAACTTCTAGTGTGAGGTTACCTGACTAAGGGAAGTCTAGAATGTTCTGCTACTTTGAATCTCTGTCTTGCACTCTCAACTTTGTTGATATAACAAGTCCACTATTAGCCAACGAGCTATTGTCCAATTTTATATGTGATGAGTTGTGTGTTTTTCTTGTCTACCCACACATCATTCCATTTTTTTTTTCATTTCCAAAGCCACGATTACCTTATTAGTTTTGAATTTTATACAAGTAGATTATAATTTTAATTTAAATTGTCATTGAGCCAATGTCCCCAAGTGATTATTCCATGAAAGTACCTCAGAAAACGTCACTATTGCAACAGTGTAAAGTATCTCCTTCTTTGATCGGTCGTGGAAAATCAATTGGCTTGGATTGGATAGTCTCAAGACTAAAAGGTGTGATTCCAGTATCTTTCTTTAAAGCTTCTGATAGTTACCGTATGAAAAACGTGAAATCTTTCCAAATTACGAATATTGACAAAAGTGTGCATTTCTTGCCTTCTACGTTAATGTTTGATCTTGAGTGAGTGAGTGTTTACTATGATCTGAAGAATATATGAAGAATATATGCACAATATATGAAGAATGTATGAGTGTGTAAACTCTTCACGGCCTAGCTCTAGTCAAATGATCTGAAGAATATATGCACATAAGCGGTTGAGTTGATGGTGATATGGTTCAAAGATCACAAAACGAACTCATTACTATTCATGAAGGGAAGAGGATCAATTTGCGTAGCCCCACGTGAACGAGGCCAATCACATATAGAAATAACTATTTTCTTGCATAACAGAGCTAGGAATGCATCTGACGTGCGTGAAGCGTTATCACAAAATTACAGTTTTCAACATTCCACTTCACAATTTTAATTGTTGGTTACAAATATTAATGAGGTAATATTCTCCATTTGCTAGTCCAGATTCGAGTAAAGAGGGTGTTCGTCATGGACCGGCCATTGTGAGTCCACATCTGTTTGCTGGTCACATTTACATTGAAAATTCCGTACATCAGTCATTGCTGAAGCCATCAGAATAGGAGGCCGATCTTTGTTCTGGATTAATTGGCAACTAAGCAACTAAAGTGCGGAGAAAGAGTTGTAATTCAGTCCTGAAATTATAGCCAATTAGCCATAGTCAAAGTAGCATTAGTCCCAAATATGTTTCTCATGCACTACATTTGCAACTAGATAATTGATAAACACACACAAGTCATGTTCTTTGTCACCCTCAGAAGAATATTTTCTGCTACATGATTTCTGTTATCAGAAGTAATTTTGGTATAAAAGACCCTGCTACCTCAAGCAAAGACCATGGACAATGCATTATTATCTCCGGATATGTTTATCATACAATACAAATGTAAGTTGAAATCAAAAAGTGTCACTAAGTCATCATTTTTCTCACCCCTGGAAAAATATTTTCTGCAGCATGATTTCCAGAATCAGATGCCAAATGGTGACCCGGTAATTGTCGCAATTCTTCCTGAAATAACAACCAATAAACAGCATTGGTTCTGAGTACGTCTCTCCCGCATTGCATGCACAAGTTGATGTAAAAAAGCTGTCCATAAGGCATGTTCTTTCTCACCGTTGCAAAAATATTTTTTACAACATGATTTCTATAATTGAAAGTCATATTATGACCTGCTACTTGTTCATGTTCTACCTGAAGTAAAGATCTGCAAATAAGAACCACTAATCTTGGATTTATTCCTTATATACAACATTTAGGAATTGATGACATTGATAATGGAGTATAAGATGCGTCTTTTCTCACCCCTTATATACAACATTTGTTCTGGATTAATTGGCAACTAAGCAACTAAAGTGCGGAGAAAGAGTTGTAATTCAGTCCTGAAATTATAGCCAATTAGCCATAGTCAAAGTAGCATTAGTCCCAAATATGTTTCTCATGCACTACATTTGCAACTAGATAATTGATAAACACACACAAGTCATGTTCTTTGTCACCCTCAGAAGAATATTTTCTGCTACATGATTTCTGTTATCAGAAGTAATTTTGGTATAAAAGACCCTGCTACCTCAAGCAAAGACCATGGACAATGCATTATTATCTCCGGATATGTTTATCATACAATACAAATGTAAGTTGAAATCAAAAAGTGTCACTAAGTCATCATTTTTCTCACCCCTGGAAAAATATTTTCTGCAGCATGATTTCCAGAATCAGATGCCAAATGGTGACCCGGTAATTGTCGCAATTCTTCCTGAAATAACAACCAATAAACAGCATTGGTTCTGAGTACGTCTCTCCCGCATTGCATGCACAAGTTGATGTAAAAAAGCTGTCCATAAGGCATGTTCTTTCTCACCGTTGCAAAAATATTTTTTACAACATGATTTCTATAATTGAAAGTCATATTATGACCTGCTACTTGTTCATGTTCTACCTGAAGTAAAGATCTGCAAATAAGAACCACTAATCTTGGATTTATTCCTTATATACAACATTTAGGAATTGATGACATTGATAATGGAGTATAAGATGCGTCTTTTCTCACCCCTTATATACAACATTTGTTCTGGATTAATTGGCAACTAAGCAACTAAAGTGCGGAGAAAGAGTTGTAATTCAGTCCTGAAATTATAGCCAATTAGCCATAGTCAAAGTAGCATTAGTCCCAAATATGTTTCTCATGCACTACATTTGCAACTAGATAATTGATAAACACACACAAGTCATGTTCTTTGTCACCCTCAGAAGAATATTTTCTGCTACATGATTTCTGTTATCAGAAGTAATTTTGGTATAAAAGACCCTGCTACCTCAAGCAAAGACCATGGACAATGCATTATTATCTCCGGATATGTTTATCATACAATACAAATGTAAGTTGAAATCAAAAAGTGTCACTAAGTCATCATTTTTCTCACCCCTGGAAAAATATTTTCTGCAGCATGATTTCCAGAATCAGATGCCAAATGGTGACCCGGTAATTGTCGCAATTCTTCCTGAAATAACAACCAATAAACAGCATTGGTTCTGAGTACGTCTCTCCCGCATTGCATGCACAAGTTGATGTAAAAAAGCTGTCCATAAGGCATGTTCTTTCTCACCGTTGCAAAAATATTTTTTACAACATGATTTCTATAATTGAAAGTCATATTATGACCTGCTACTTGTTCATGTTCTACCTGAAGTAAAGATCTGCAAATAAGAACCACTAATCTTGGATTTATTCCTTATATACAACATTTAGGAATTGATGACATTGATAATGGAGTATAAGATGCGTCTTTTCTCACCCCTTATATACAACATTTGTTCTGGATTAATTGGCAACTAAGCAACTAAAGTGCGGAGAAAGAGTTGTAATTCAGTCCTGAAATTATAGCCAATTAGCCATAGTCAAAGTAGCATTAGTCCCAAATATGTTTCTCATGCACTACATTTGCAACTAGATAATTGATAAACACACACAAGTCATGTTCTTTGTCACCCTCAGAAGAATATTTTCTGCTACATGATTTCTGTTATCAGAAGTAATTTTGGTATAAAAGACCCTGCTACCTCAAGCAAAGACCATGGACAATGCATTATTATCTCCGGATATGTTTATCATACAATACAAATGTAAGTTGAAATCAAAAAGTGTCACTAAGTCATCATTTTTCTCACCCCTGGAAAAATATTTTCTGCAGCATGATTTCCAGAATCAGATGCCAAATGGTGACCCGGTAATTGTCGCAATTCTTCCTGAAATAACAACCAATAAACAGCATTGGTTCTGAGTACGTCTCTCCCGCATTGCATGCACAAGTTGATGTAAAAAAGCTGTCCATAAGGTATGTTCTTTCTCACCGTTGCAAAAATATTTTTTACAACATGATTTCTATAATTGAAAGTCATATTATGACCTGCTACTTGTTCATGTTCTACCTGAAGTAAAGATCTGCAAATAAGAACCACTAATCTTGGATTTATTCCTTATATACAACATTTAGGAATTGATGACATTAATAATGGAGTATAAGATGCGTCTTTTCTCACCCCTTGAACAGTATTTTCTGCAATATGATTTTCACAATCAAAAGGCAAATTGTGATTTGGTAGTTGTTGAGGTTCTACCTAAAATAAAATGTCAAGAGTATTAATTTTTTAGCAAAAGTGTCGTACTCAACATGGATAACTTGATATTGAAACTGCCGCTAAGGCATGAGCTTTCTCACCCTCGAAAAGCTATTTTCTGCAACATGATTTCTGAAGTTGTAAGTCATATGATGAATTGGTAGTTGCTGAGTTTGTACCTGAAGTTAAATCCACAGAAAAAAGAACCCTTTATTCAAAACATGTTTTTGACACCGTCTGCTAGAATCAAATGTCCACTCTTATTAGTCAAGCCAAAACACAAGTTCGGGAAAATAGAGCAAGCTCTGTCATGGGATTTCAGAGTCTAAACTAGGGCCGTTAGGTTTTTTTATACCTATGAAGGATGAGGAATTTCGGACCTTTACAAGTAATAATGGCATATTTTCAAAGGAAAAGAAATCATTCATGTATAAAACTGAATTGTTAAAAACTTGTTCTCCTCAGCATGATTTCTAAATTTGATGTCAAATGGCTACTTGATTGACCAACATCACAGGTGGAAACAAAGCCTGCAACTTCCTAGAGTTTACAGAAAGGAAAATGTACAACAATTTTAAAAAATTAATCACAAGGTGAATGCCAAAATCAAGAAAAATAAACAAGAAATGGGAAAAGGACCGTTGTACTCAGAATGAAACTCAAGCATGAACCATTCAACCTTAGAAGCATGACCATGCTCGCAAAAAGACCATGAACTCTGTAAATTGTTGAAGAGTGATGGCTAAATGATGGTACTTACAGAATAATTGTCAGAGGGTCGAAGTAGTATTCATCAACCTTGTAAATTGTTTGGACAGAGAAATCAGGGTCAAGTCCCTTCTCGTTTAGAAGATTGATGATTTCTTCACCTGCTGGATGGAATCTGAAACTCAGAAGATAGCCCATTCCTGATTTAAAGTGCTAGATGCCTGGCTAAGCTTAGCTATCTGTGTGTTTCCATGGGAAAATACTTGCTGGGAGACGAGAGATGTGAGGGTTATCATTTATTTATAATTATACACACTAGGTCGATGTCTGGTCCTGGACCAGAGAGATGCAACCGCATGAGAAATTTGAATTTTGATTTGACGGGAGAGCCGTTAGACAACGATGGGATGTTAATGATCGTTAATATCAAGGAGAAGTTGATGATGTGTCAAGATATTTCTGCTTTCAATTCCACTAGAGATAGAGAGCGGCTCCTTCTTCCAGAAGTGGTTGGGTTGAGTTGGAAGATAAAGACACGTGTCCCATCCCTTTCTAATTTATTTGTGTCTCAAAGATGTCTCCTTTCACAAGTAGTCAATGATTCACGTGGCTTAACCCTTTTCTTTACAAGTTAGATTGTGCAATCGAAAGTGGAATTTTAACTTTGTAAAAGGACTCAACTAAGTTGCAGATTCTGTATGTAACAGCTGAGTCCACATTGGCCTTGCATCAGCTGAGTTTGGGTTGCTTTTCCTCTCTCCTGCAACGCGTGGAAGCACCCCATTTGCTGTGTTACATACAGAGTCTGTAACATAGCAAGCTCCCTGTATAAATATAAAGTGTTAAACTTCTGTCCAACCTCCTTCAAGTGTCTTGATTCTATTTTATTGTCGCTAGGATTGTAGTTCAGTGATACTCGCTAGTGACGGAGCATATAGGAACCAGTCGTAGCAATTGCGGTTATTGACCACCCCCCCCCCACCAAAAAAAATAATAGTTAATTTTTAGAATATTTTGTACTTTAAATAAATTAGGAGGAAATTACTTTTTCATCATCAAAGTTTCTTTAAATGAGTGGATTAGATACAAAATTAAATGAAATTTTATTTAAACAAAGTCCAAATTCTTTTAAGTAAATTAATGTGCCCCACTACTTCATAGGTCTGGCACTGCCGTAGGTGCTCACGCCCTCGAAATAGTCTGAGTTCGCCTTGGGGCCCGATTTCATTTCTTATATTAAAATTTTGAAATGGGAATTTGGGATAGATACCTTCCCAAGTAGTATTGGAATGGGCGAATGTTTCACCTAAGGATGTAAAATTCACACGTCAACACAGCATGACATTTCCATTTTCTTCCCATTTTAGAATACAAAAGAAGCTACTACAGATCGGACCTATAAACTCACATGAACCCAGCATCATAAAAACTTCGATCAAAAGAATGACAAGAACAATGGCTTCGTCTTGTCTCTCCTTTGACTAAAAACAATAACTCAGTTTTTGTAAGAGACATCTACAAAAACACAACATTAAAGAATAAAATTCACCAGTGGAATCCATGGCAATCACAAAAAATAGTCGGGAGTCCTGCGTGTGGTGTCAGGCTCAATTTGACGAGGCGCCGGGTCAAATTGAAGAAAATTCTGCTCCATATTCTCCCCAATCTCAAGAATTGCAGCCATATTTCCACACCGGTAGCAGTAATTTGGTGCACTGAACACTGTCACCACATTCTTGTCCTACACGAATTATGGTAAGCAAACAAATGAATAAAATCTCTAGAAATAACAAATCAAAACTAATTCTACTTTCATTAATAATTGTCATACTTGGCACCAATTGTATCCGTCCATTACGAGCTGGTGAGCTCTAGAAATAAGAGTCAGCCCATTAGTATGGTTGAACTGTGAAGCTATATCCTGCCCAAATGTGTACCCAGCACCCCGAGGAGATATTCCCCATCCACATCGATCGTCGGGATCAGACCATAAGAGATCACACATCGGGCCCTCATGAGGAACCTACTTTCATGTAACAAAAAAAAAATATCAACAAGAATTGAGGAGGTTGGAAAAGCATTTTGATTGAGATGAAATGTAAATCATGCAGTAATGATTCATATGACAAGAAGTGCTTGTGTTTCTAGTTAACATTGGAACATGTGGGAACCAAATGGAATGAATGTAACGGGCTGTCAGGGAAATAGGAAGGGATAAATTTGCAACCAATCAAGGTAAAATGGTGGACTACCTCCTGTATACGGTCCAGAGCACGTATATTATCTAATGTATCCAAAGATGGGGAAAGTCCTCCGTGCAAGCAGAAAACCTGCAAAAAGATTTACAGATGATATTTGTCAGCCACAATACAAGGATTTAAACAGAGAATTTCTGTTTAATAAAATTCAAACCTGACTCTCAATTAGAGCTGTAAGTGGCAGATAATCAAAAAGGTCAGTGAAATGCTTCCAGACATTAGCATTTCCATATTTTCTCAAACATTCATCATAAAATCCATACCTGAAAAATGAAACCATCAAGTTATTTTGACATAAGCCTAGACTGCTGGACCAAAATGACCGAACATAGAACACCCAACACCCAAATTACCCACAATTTTTTAAAGTAATTTAGTTAAATAACCACTTTGGAACACAGGGAAATTCTCTGTATCTCTTCACTAAACTCGCACTAATTTGACTAGAATTGCTTAACAAAATAAGAGAACAATTCGGCTAGCACCCCTTTATGTTAAAACTAAATGAAATATGAACAGGAGTACATGCTGGACATCAAAAGTGCAGAGACATCTTTTTGTTGATGATCAATGAAACAGTGATTGCTACTTTTCAATGGATTGAATTTGAACAACTATATTCTTACACTTGAGTTATCTGACGACTCTCATGATTTCCCCTCAGAATTGTTATTCTATCTCTATAACGTACTTTCAGAGCAACTAAAAGAGTGACGGTCTCTACTGAGTAGTATCCACGATCTGCATAATATCACAACACAACAATCAATGACAATCTGATAAAAGAAGATGTATGGACAAAGTCTGTAGCTAAAGTTGAAAGAAATAAAAAGTAAAACCACTGACAACCTTAATCAGATACACTAGGAAACCTTGGTTACAACTTTCAAGCATGAGATTAATTATATCATTGATGTCGTAGTTGATTTTATTTAGATATCATCTCCAACAACAATTAACTCTACCTCCAACTTAAAATCACTTTTATCCTATAGTAAATTGGCTTTCATATCCACTTCTTCCACTTTTTGAGCTAACTTATCAAAATCATCCAAATACCAGTACTTTCTTCTTTTGCTTACATCACCAGTGCTTTGATCCTCAGCATCGTTGCACATCAACTTCTAAAAGTCAAAGGTTCAGCAAGAAACGGAGTCACCACTTGGATAGAAAGTCTAAAAGTTAATATATCATAACAAGAGAAACAGAATGTGCTGCAAAAGTCATTTGAATATGGATCAAGGCTGAAACTGCTAATCCAATAACAAATGTGGAAACTATATCTTTCAGGTGTAGGAATACTATAATATGTTTAACAAATGCATATTACATTTGAAAGATGCGTAGCTTATATAAGCCTGTTACAAGTCCTAAGTTACTTGAAATTGCTTTGTCAATTAAATCGCTATATATCTACATTATCAGTGTTCTATCCATGGTTATCTTGATAAAACAACTCTTAGAAAAACATGCTAGTTGCTAGAGAAAGTATCTTCCCTCTAGCACATAGTTTATTTATTGTCAAATCAAGTTGCATATTGATCCATGAAAAGCACCACTCCATTTCTGTTAGTCACACATACTCATTGAAACCAGCAGCTCCAACTAATGTTTACACCCCCATGGACTTCCCTGAGGACAAAATACTGGCCTAAAGCTTAGCTTCGTTCAAAACAGGTTAGGTTAACTTCATATAAAATATATGCATATCCTGTAACTTTAATTTAGATAATTTAGATAAAGTAATCGAGGCAATGCGATAAACACACTCTCTAAACTACCCATCATGCAAATTTGTATTGGGGGAAAATCATAATAAAATTCATAATCATATCTAGACATTGCAAATATCTCCATAATATCACAACACGATAAGAAAACCTTGACAGAAACTCAAAAATTGGAAAGTAAAAAACCTACTAACTATAGTCAAATAAATTCACCACAGGAACTGACCAACATAGTCGCCCATGAAGAGATAATTGGTATCAGGAGCGTTGCCACCTATGCGAAAAAGCTCGACGAGATCGTGAAACTGTCCGTGAATGTCGCCGCAGACGGTGACCGGGCATTTGACGGGTTGCACGTTCCATTCCTCCACAAGAATAGCTCTCGCTTGCTCGCACAAAATCTTTACCTCCTGTTCCGGCAACGGCTTGCACTGCATCAAGTGCTCGATCTGACGGTCCAGATCGGCCTGCGACGGCATCGTTTGAGATTTCGTTCGACGCCTTTAGATATGATTCTGTGATCGGACAGTGAAGCGTGAGCACGGGCAATGAGGGCTGGATGAAGGTTCAGGTCATCGTAGATTTGCGATTAGGGTTAGGGTTTGAAGAGAGATACAAGGTAGTGGATTTGCCTTGGCCCTCGAACTCAGTTGTAATGCTATTGTTGGTTTGCAGCTGAGCATTATTATTTTGTTATCAGGAATTCAGAAGCAAGATTTTAAAGTATGGTCCCTGCAATGTTATCTATTTATTATTTTTTTCATACTTTTATAAATTCATAAATTTGGCCAAATGGAATATGGACTTTTTCCCATCTTTTATCTTTAAATATTACGTATCTTGGGGTTTTATTATGAATATTTTTATTGCTACATATTTTTACATTATAGTGTAACAATAACATAAAGAAAGGAAATATGTTCACACACATGCAGGAGATGCTCGAACAGTATTCTAGACCTCAAGAATAAGGTGAAAAAAAATCTCTCCTCAAATATTAATGAAATAAAAAAATATTATGTAATTAAAATAAAGGATATTTAAATTATAAATAATTATTTATTTATAAATCATATATACAGTGATGCCATCAATGATATCATTTTCTTTTTAAGGAAAAATAATACAATCTTTAATATGCTTCAATAAACCCTTTTTTAGGAAATAAACACAACCCTTCATTTTATTTTATTTTTTTTCTTTGCTTGGGTGGCGAACACAAAACCAAAGTCTTCAGGGATGCAAATGCATTAATGAAAAAATAATTAAAAGAAAAGAGGAAAAAAAAAGAATGGGCTAAGACAGCCAGAGGAGAGAGGTTGGCTTTTGCTGACGACCCAAAGGGCAATGCGCACACAAAACCAACAAAGTCACTCCTCTCCACCTACCTTGCTGGTTGCTATTTTGTGGGCACGATGAGCCAGAGCAACGACAGCAGCAACCCTGAAGAAAAAGAACATGATCTGGAGTCCATTTTCCAGCAAAAACGGATCCTTCGATCCCAAGTCCGAAAGACCCTCAAGTTCATGGACCCCTCGCTAAGATCCCATGAAGGTCAGCACCTTCTTTCACTTCGATCTCATCTTATTATTATATTCTTATATTTGATGTTAGTTGAAGACATACTGCACTCTTTGTAATTTTATTTTGGTTCCAGACAATGCAATTCAGAAAATTGTTTTAGAAGCCCCGTGGTTTAAATCTAGTCAGAGACTATGTGCCTATATAAGTTGCTCTGCTTTGAGAGAAGTTGATACATCAAAGTTGTTGTCTCAAATTCTGCAAATTCCAAACGCAGGTGCGTTCTGTATCCTGTATTGGGTATTTGTCTTTGAGATCCTATGTGGTGATGATTGATGAAATGGGGCGGCCGTAACCAATTTGTATGTTTTCTGTCTGGTGATTCTTATAAATTATAATATTGCTGTATCTGTATTTAGATGGTGATACAAAGACAAGGAAGAAGCTCTATGTGCCACGTGTGGAGGACAAGAATAGTCACATGCGCATGTTCCACATCTCAAGTATTGATGATCTAATTGCAAACTCGATGAATATTTTAGAACCAGCTCCAGTAGATGCTGATGGAAATGAACGAGAAGATGGTATATTGTTGTTCATTATGTTATGAATTTGTGCTTATTTTGTATTATACAAACACACACAAAAGAAGTCGAAAAGGAAATGGATTTGGCATATATAGGATATCAACATATTATTTCTGCAATGAAAAACTTACAATTCCATGATAAGGGACCATTTTTGTGAAACTTCCACAACTTTGTGTTGAAGCTCTCTCATGAAAAATATACTTAAGCTATTGTAATATATACTAGCAGGAAAACACATTTTTCTCTCTTTGGCTTTAAATTGTTGTGAATTTTAAATATCTCTCTTGTTGCAGTAATGCAGGCAAATGAGCCAGTGGATTTATTTCTCCTACCTGGTATACTTGTCAATTTTCCTCTTTTTAATTTCTCATGTAGAGTATAGAAATGAAAAGTCCATTGTATTCATCAGATACTTTTTGCCAGGACTTGCATTTGACAGGTCTGGGAGACGCTTGGGCCGTGGTGGAGGGTAAGGCTCGTGCTTCTCTTGGCCTAGTGAAAATTATTTAATCTCTGTGGTACTGCAATTTGAGTTATGGAAAAACCACACATGCACTCACAAATCAAGAATATCCATGGAAGCAAGCACATTTTTTTTTTTTTAATGAACCTTTAACTCAAGCTTTTGTCCACAAGCTGGATTCCATCTGACCCTTTTGTAGCTGCTTGTTCCCAGAATTCCAACAATAAGGCCAAGCTAAGGATTCTTAGGACTAGATTTCTCAATTTTGAAATATGAAAGCTCTCGTCACTACAATTCTTGATTTTTGATTCTTTTCCCCCTCAAAATACTAGTACTACTAGGTTAGTGGTAACGATTGTAGCTTTCTTGTTCTGTCTCGTTGGTTTAATGCCCAAGAAACACTTTTATTTCACTTTCCCCTGTTTCTTCTGTAGCTTTCATTTTAAATTCTTAAATTTATGTGGATTCTTGTATCTTGGTATAACTTTTTGTTAATGTATGTGATGAAAAAACTCTGAAGTTATTATGATACATTCCTGAAGAAGTACCAAGAGCTTGCAAAGGAAAGAAATTGGAGGCAACCCCTCTTTGGTATGGATAACTTCTGTTTCACTTTTCCTCTGTGCAATATGAATAGGAAGCTCTAGGTTCTTATAAACTGATTATATTGTTTCTTAATTTGATTTAAAGAAGCAGATTTGGTCATTTCTCTATTTTCACCTTGGTTTTGCAGTTGCTCTGTCATATTCTTTGCAGATCATGGATGAAGGAATCATATCAGCTACTCCAAAGGACATGCCAGTTGATGCTCTTGTATCCCCGTCTGGTGTAATTCCCATTAGTGCCGCTGCCTTAGACAGGTGCGCTTAGCGATTCTCCTAATTTGTTCTGTATGTGAGTTTTAATTCTATTTTCTTCTTCTAAACTATTTTTTCTTGTCTTCTACTTGTTAAGAATGATTCCATTTTCATCTCAAATAACTAATTAAACAAACTACAGGATGCAATTTTGATGCTGGATTTCAACCAAACGTAAATGCTTTATTCAACGTCAACAATCATCACGACATTTCAAACTGCTTGGCTTTGAGCTGTCAAGAGGATTACATGGATTCTTAAATGCTTGACGTGCAAGGCTTTTGGTATCGAAGGAATGGAAATATAGAATGAAGGCTTTGATATGCCATTGTTGATAGGCCATGGCTGACCCGAGTATCTACTGATCATAAACTTTGGCATTTAAGAATGGATTCCTGATATTTGTATTTTGTTAAATGGAATTTACACGTTTTGAGATGTTACATTGATGATTGCAAAACGATGAATTGATGCCAAATTGTTTTAAATTTACAAAATGTTCGGAATATATTTGTACTTCTCAATAAATTCACTTCTCTAATCTCTCAAAGATAAGAAAATCATTCTCTCTTTATTTTTTAACTAGTGATTGATTGATGGTTCAGTCTGATGGGTTCATACGTTATACCTAATTTAGGTATCATGAAGTGGAGACATCAAATAATTTTCTGATATGCGGCTACCCAACATACCCACGCTTGGGGTGGTGCTTAGCGGTGTTCAGAATCCAATCTGATCCGCTTAATCCGTCTAATTCGTAAAAATTCGATCTGTGGATTGGTGGATTTGATTGGATTTGATTGAAAATCTAAAAATCCGTAGTCGGTGGATTAGATATGAATTTACTTCTATAAATCCGTAAAAATCCGCGAATCTTAAAAAAAATAAAAAAATTAAACTTGTAAATATGGTATTGTACTTATTAATAAATAAATAAGTTAAAATATAGTTACATTAACACCATATTATATCTTATCTGATAATAATATAAAATAAAAAATAATTAAATAAAAAATATAGCTTCCTAAATAGTTAATTTTCATGTACTGATCTAAACAAATGAGTTTTTTTTTTGTTATATTTTGAAACTTTGAATTTATTTTCTACCTTTATTTAAACAATTATTTTATTTAAATCTTATTTAATTTTAAATTTAATCGATAGTAAAACTATTTTTATATTAAATTTTTTTATTTAATTAGTTCGTTGATAGGACATGATTAAAAAATTTTAACCCGCAAATCAATTCGTAAAATGGTGGATTGGATATGGATTAGGTCAAATCTGAATCTGATCCGCAAACATTCAGATTGGATTTGAATTGAATTTCACCAATTCGTGGATTACATTGGATTAAAAATTTATAATCCACAAAATCATGGATCGCATATGGATTGATGTCCAATCCGAAAAATCCAATCCGCAAATGCCCTTAGTGATGCTTGGCTGCTTGCGATTAACACTTTCTTTCTTAAGGAGAATATGTTTTCACCTATTTACTACCTGCACTTTTTTCAAAACCAGGTTACGGCGTTTTGATACGGATCATCTTAGTATTGAATGCATTGAAAACAAAATTATGAATTAGAGAATATAATGAAAATTATAGAGCCAAGGTTAATTTACATTATCATGTACCAAACATTATGCTAATAAGGGTCGTTGAATTCGAATAATAAAATCGGATGGATGGAAATGAAATGAGCAATTTAATATTATGAAACAGGCCAAATAGAAGTTAATTTTCTTTCTTCTCTTTCTTTGATTGCCTTTGCTACCAAGTAGCCGTCACCTTCTCTTGTAATTTTTTTGTTTTTTCCTTTGCTTCCTTAATCACAAATTTTAATTTGGTAATAAACTTAAAGAAAGAAAAGAAAAAGAGACAAAATTAAGAAGAAATTGGGCAAGACTAAATTTTTCTAGGTTTTCAAAATTCCATACTGTTATGTCTAATGATTTATTTATTTTTTCAGGTAGCAAAAAAAAAAAAAAAGGTCATTCGTCATACTCATAAAAATGAATTTTCGTAATAAATCATTAAAAAAATGATGGCCGATCCGATCACCCCATCTATGACCATCGCACTAACAAAATCAAAGTATGTGATGAAGGAAAGAAAGAAAGAAAGAAATAAATAAGAAGAAGAAGGCAAGAAGCTGTGCCTCGTGGAATTTCCAAACTACTCCTAATATTTTTTTTTAAGTTTTATCTAGATTTTCAATAAACTTTGGAATGTAACATATGACATAACCACCAGTGGAATTATTTTAACTTAATTTAAATTGTCCTAACCCATTTTGAAATAATTTTTTATGCGACATAAAATATTTCACCAAGTATAGTTAGTCAATATTGATAGGGAGTAGGGATGGCAAAAACTGGGTCCGGGTCCAGGTTTGGCCTTCCCGGTTCCGGACCCGGACACTAAAATATTGTACCGAACCCGGATTTAAACCTGGTTTTTATGACACCAGGTCCGGTACGGGTTAAACCCGGAATAATCTGGGTTTCCGGATTACGGATTTTCAACTCGGATCACATACAAATAAAAAAAAAATCAAATTCACTTCACAAATTTACAAATCCATATTCTACCCAAATCAAATACAAAGCAATAAACCATTTTAAATTTACAGATTTTAAATTTCAAAGCAATAAACCATAGATCTATGATATAACATTCACAAAATACAAATCCATATCTCCAATTCATGTCACAGCCGCGATTCAGGGATTTAGTTCACAAACTTCAACAATCGGCGTCTGGTAAAGCAACGAACAGCGACTGTTGATGATATGATGATGATGAACACGTCACAGCTGCGAGCGTTATTCGCAAAAGGCGGATGAACGGCAGCCAAAATCAAGATCGTGATGGACAAATGGCTACCAAACAGAGGCTGATGATGATGATGAGCGGGAACACAGCGTTGCGAAGTGATGACAAGTAATGATGATGATTTGATGAAGAGAAGAACTGAAGAGAGACGAAAAGGATGATTTCATGAAGAGAAGAGAAAAGATGAAGAGATAGGAGAAGAATGAATTGGGCGGCTATGAAGTGAAAGTGTGAACTAGGGCATTGACTTTATCTCCCCTTTTTATATTAAAAAAATAATTTAAATATAATGTTAAAATAAGGACATCCGGGTTTGGGATTCGCATATGCGGGTTTATGCGAACCCGAAATCGGACCCGGAGACGTCTGGGTTGGCAAAATCACATCCGAATCCGGATTTATTTTTAATCCGGTACGGATTTAACCCGAACCGAATTATTTGGGTTCATCCGGATTTGGGCTGGGTCCGGTTTAAATTGCCATCTCTAATAGGGAGTAAACAAAAAACAAAAAAAAGCAAGAAATTCACTTCTCTGACAACAACCACGTACAATATATATATTTTTTAAGGGTTTTGGATTTCCCTTCCTAAACCAGCATCTCAAAGGTACGGTTTTGCTAAAGTTAGTATTTGGTAAGAGACAGGAACGATTGCTCATTTCATTTCCATTCGACCGATTTTACTATTTAAATCCAACGACCCTCATTCGTATAATATTTTGTTATATGATAATGTAACTTTAACTTGCCCAAATTATAGTTATAGTAGTAAAGTAGTATATATTTTCTTTATTTAATGCAATCATTCTTAAGCACAGTTTTATTGAATTTATTTATAATTTAGATAAATTAAATGAATCTAATAAGTTAAGGATTAAACCATAAAAGAACTCGTCAAAGGTCAAATTCCTCTGCTTGCGACAACCGGACTTGGTCGTACAAATTCTTCATGGAGCTCCTTCCTCTAGATATACTTCGAAAAATCTTTGCTTTCCCCACAATTTTCTTCCATCAAAAGGTACTGATTTTTTTTTAATAAATTAAAAATAGTAATCTATTCTGTAGGATATCAACTCTCTTCAATCTTGTAAAATTGTGGTTCATCATGAACTTAACCATAAGATTACAACAAGAAACTGCTGCACATTCATAATTCATTATCTTGGAGTTACGCCGGAGATGTTTCTGGCTTTCCAGCGGATAAATCTATCTTGACTTTTGGGATCTTGCATATTCTCTGCTAATTCATGCAATGAAGGAATCATTTCTCTTACTCCAAAAGGAATATTCATGCATGCCCCTTGACGTTCTTGTATACAGGTACCTTTTCTTCTGATATAACCAATTTAACTAACTATAGATGTAATTTAAGGTTTTTTTTTTTTTTGCATATCGTATCGGTAATTAAATATTCTCTTTATTCATTTGCGCATGATTGAACCTTGAACTCTTGTTTCCACTCAAAATTTTACTAAATTAGTTAGGTGGCACCAAGGGCAGAACTCAGAGTCTAACTCTAGCAGGGCCTGATTCAAACCTCAAAATTTCAAGTTCTTAACAAAAAAAAATTAATAACTACTGGAATTTGAAGAATTGGTACGTGAAATTGGTGATGATCTATTGACTTCTTTAACTCTTGGTAATTTTTCTTTTGAAATATTGATAAAATTTAGACGGTTTCCCCATCTGTGGAATTGGTGCGATTGTATGATTAAGAATAAATAAAGGAGTGAACATGTTCAAGAAGAGTAACGTTACGGATCCAACATTTAGATCTCAATCTAAGTTGCCTTCAAGGGTGTGGGCAAGTAATTTCAAATAGCTTTATTTAGTTTACTACTCCGGTTCAAATCTTGGAGGAGGAAAGGGACTAAAATATGAGACCACCCCCTTATCTTTTTTTTTTTCCAATATTTTTTATAATCCAAATTTAAGTCCAATTAGAAAATGGAAATGAGTCGGGTGTCTTGCAGAGATGCCAATATGCATACCTATTCAGTAGAGCACATCCTCATTGTGGGTTTGAATGGGTACACATCGAGGATTCTCCATTATCAAATAGAGATACTCATCCCCTTTCTATGTCCTCTATATCTCCTTTTATATCTCGAAATCCTGCATATATTTAAAAAGGGAAAAAACCATACCTTAACTATTTAATTTTAAATAAACATGCGGCAATTTATTAAAATATTTTTATAAAATCATTTTCAATTTTAGGTAAATATTATTTATAAATTGATAATTTTTAATTTTAATTTTAATCAATGTATTAGTATTATTTAGATGACAATAAAAGCCTCCACTTGAGCATTTCTTTGACCATCCTTTGCTACTTTAAACTGATCGTAAATATTGTTCTATCGTCATTTGTTTCCTACTAGGTTAAGATTTTTGAAGGTCAAGTAAATGTCTAGTTCATTAAACAACTAAAATCTTCAAGTAAATATCTAGGATAACATCATACTGAATGGTCATTTCGATTAGTTTATTAAGTGCTAAGTGCTAATGTTTTCGATTTAGAGTTTTAATTTTTTTACTTTATCATTTATTTGATTTAGCTGTTAATTTTAACTTTTTTAAAAAATTATAAAAACAAATAATGAATAGTCAAATAAGTATAGTGAGAAAATATGTGTAATAGTATTTTACATCAGGGTATAAAAAGTTATGTCCATACCCCTTTTTTTTAATAAAACGGGGTAAAATTAGATATGATACTCGACCCCCCATCCTACGGGAACTTTGGCATCCAATGGATGAGTAACATTTAGTATTAGGACTCAAGTTAGAGCTCAAATATTGAGACCATTTGCATTATTTATATAAATTGAAATGATAGATACACACTAAATTTATAAGTATAATTGAAATTACATAATTAAGTACTTCTAGAAAGTATTTAAATTTGTTTTTAATATAATGTTTCTCAAACACAAGTTTTCTCTAATTTATTTATAATAATAGAAATTAATTGAATCTAATAAATTGAGAAAAAGGGTAAAATAAAAAATTATGTGTAAAAACGCCATCAAAATTAAAAAAAAAAGGCCAAAAAACCCCGAGTCTGAATTTTTTAATGGGGTAAAAATTTCAATTCTTACTTCTTTGCCGTTAAACTTCTAAATTTTGATGGATGAAGCACTTATTAGTTTATTTTTATTTATTTTTTTCCTCTTTATAATTTTTATGACGTCTAGGCTGAGGCTCCGTGTACTTTACATTGAACGAAACCTAAGAAGTTAAAACTGGGGAACATTACAAGAAAATGTGCTTTATGTTAGTTCTACTTCTACAACATTGCGGTTGCAGAGCCTTTAGTGACAGCGTTCGATGGCGTCAGAAAATGATAGGGGTAACTCGTTCTGTTATTGACTAGCTTCTTTTTATTATTATTATTATTATTTTCAGGATTTGTTTCATACAAATAAAAATGACGCATTTAAACAATCACTCCTAAACTTCGAATGTAATAATAGTAATTATAATAATAATGATGATAATAGTGTTGGGATTGTATGCTCTTTTAAAGCATATTAATTTATTTTCTGATTAATAAAATATTTGAAATATTTTCAATTGCATAAATATTTTGAATAAAGCTCGTTTAATCATATTATATGTATTTATATGATCATCATATGGATTCACAGAAAACATAAATACAAGTTATCTTATGATTAAATAAATTAAGTTCGCAGTTGATAAATAGAGTTGAGCGCTCTATTTATATTTAGACTGTGGTAAATTCATTGAATGATTTGTCTTAATCATGTATGAATTTACTGATGTAGTTTGACTATACTGAGCTGGATCACATATGAGATTTAATTAACCTTGAAATGTCTATTAGACTTATTAAATCTCATAGGCATTGATTTTACTGTAATCTTAATCTTAAGTTAGTTATGATTTCATAGTTGTAATTGTTATTCCATTTGAGTTACCAATGAGTACGACACACAATTGTAGTCAAGATTACCCGGTATCTTGGTGTGAGCAATTATGAGTATTGGAGTTATAGATTAACAATATAGAATTTATACAACACATCTCTTGATGGGTTTTCGGCACTTGATCATAGAATTCTCTGGCCAGAGTGTGTCAACATATTTAGTATGTTGAAAATGATCATTAGAGAAAACTAGTAAATATCAAGGAATAAGATGTAATCAAATCGATTGGACAGTTGAGATATCGATTTAATTAACGATGTAATACAAATAATTATGCGGTAAAGAAATCGACGTGGCTTGGGACGAATTATTATTCGAGCATACAATTATGAAGGTCAGTTCCAATCTTTTAGTGAAATAGATTTGGAATTAAATAATTTGGCTAGTTTAATTACAGACCTAATTATTATAGCCACTATTGTATGTTCCCAAATGATCCCGGGTTAGCTCATTTAATTGATTGCTCCACTATTAGATTAATAAGCAAGATAATTAGCTATTTGAGTTAAAAGCCAAAATATATTATTTAATGGGAGGCTCCATGTAATGTACTTGTGTTTAAAAGGTCTTGTGTTATTTTACAAGGTAGACCCCTATGACAAAAAAGAAGTAACGTTACTTTTAGTTTATTATTTTTAATTTAAATCAAACTTGATTTAATAAAATTAAATAATATAAAAAATAGAGTCTAGGGTTTCCACTAGATAGAGATATAAAAAAGACTTATTTTCTCTCAAAAGAAGGGGTAGCAGCCACTTTTTTAAACATAACAGAGAAAAAGATTTTTTCTCTCTAATTTTGAGAGAAAAATTTTCTTGTGCTAGTTGCTTATAGTGGTGATAAAGACGCCCACACGTCAAGTGCAGATCAAACCTAAGTTATAACCTGGAAGATCATTGGTGACGGATCGTGATATAACAGGCATGGTGGTGACATATCATGATCTGGGAGCCTAAATCACTTCAGCGGAAAAAGTAAAGATTGTTCATTTTCTCAGATTTTCAAGATATGATTTCTAGATTACGAATTCTTATATATTGTATGAGATCGATCCTAAAAGATTTTACTAAAATTTAAAAAACTAATTTTTCTCTAACAAATAGTACCACTCTAACACAACCTTTGTCCCTTGGGAGCCACTTGAAAGGTGAAAGTTAAATTAGCTAAGTATAGAAAGATTTCTTATTCGGATTTATTCAAAAGATTCTTCAATAGGATATATACTTAAGAAAAGGATTCAATTGTCTAATAATGAGACAATATATATATATAGAAAGAGTAGCTTTCCTACCTAATCTTTAATGCAATTTATTACAACTTGGGAGCTTAACATAGGACTTGTATACATGCTCAAGTCCTGTAGTCGTCAGCAGAGTAAGTATTCTTCCACTATCAAAGCAATAAAAAAACAATATTCTTCCACGATAAGGTCCACTTAGGCACTTACTATGAGGATCATATAATTTAATCTATTAAATCGTTGTTTATTATGTGCTTAACCCCAGATAAACAGCAATGAAATTTTCTACTGATTCATTATCTTATTTAAATTTATTAAATCGTTGTTTATTATGTACTGATTCATTTTCTAGCACCGTTCAAGGCTACTTTAGTTACAACGTAGCTATTCCTGACTTTCTTGGCCGGTTTTAAATATTTTCTACCGGCATCAAAACGACAAAATTAACCATTTTAAATTTAGTAGGTAAACAAACCTCACCTAACATCAAATGGGCGGCTTTATGCATAAGTGAATTAAGCAATTTTCTAAGACTCTATATTTTAAGAAGATATCTTTTTTAAAAAAAAATTAGATATAATAAGAAAATTGATTTTTTAGACCTCTTTCTAATTAATAATTATTATTCTATAATTAGATTTTTTTTACAAATTCTATATTTGATTGTTAAAACACTATAATTAATAATATTATCTAACTGTTAATTCATTCATTATTATTCTTTTAAGAAAAAATTAAATTCTTTTTTGCTTATAGTATTAAAAAAAACTTAATTATTTAACATTAAAAAATTTTGCGCTCTTTCCTACAAAGAAAATTATTAAATTTAAAATAATAGTTCAAAAGATATTTTCTTAACTATTTTTATTTTTTAAAATTTCTTAGAATCTTATTAATTATTAATTGTCGAAGTTTAAAATATAATTAAAATGATTAAACTTTAAACTCTTTTATATTTTTTTGATATTAAAGTTGCTGGGGCCTCAATAAAATTTTTTTACCTTAGTCCTCTAGTACTTTAGAGTCGGCCGTCAACTCTTGGACAATATTTTTGGTATACTATCCATGCCAAGCAAAGGTTTCAGATCACAACGAGTAAGGTGTTCTATAAATAGATTTATGATCTTCCGATTCAATCCATCAACATATATATCCTGCCAGCTACTAAATACTATATTTTAAATATCACAGCCATACTGCTATGGCTTCTTCATCAATGTCACTCTTCGGGCTGCTACTAGTGTTAGTGATTCTACCCTTCCCTTCCCACGCAAGTGACCCTGATCCCTTACAAGACATCTGTGTTGCGGATTTGGATGCCCCCATCTCGATCAATGGTTTCCCGTGCAAGCCTGCTTCGGAAGTGACTTCTGATGATTTCTTCACGGATTTTTCCAAGGATCCGACGACATTCGATGTCTTTAAGCGTGCAGTTACATTTGGTGATGTTTCTGGCTTTCCAGCGGTCAACACTCAAGGAGTTTCACTCTTCCGAATTGACCTGGGTGTCGGCGGAATAAATCCACCTCACACGCATCCTCGCGCAACTGAGGCTGGTATTGTTCTTAAAGGGAGGGTGCTTGTGGGATTTGTAACAACTAATAATACCTTTTTCTCAAAGGTTTTGACTCCCGGGATGGTGTTCTTAATTCCTAGAGCACATGTTCATTTCCAATTAAACGTTGGAAAAGGAAAGGCTACTTTCGTGCCCATTTTCAACAGTCAAAATCCCGGCGTTTCGGATTCAGTCGGTACTCTGTTTGATACTAATCCCTCAGTTCCCAATAGTGTGTTGACCAAATCTTTCCTAGTAAGTGATGATGTTATCAATGCCATCAGATCGGCTCGAACGTCAAATAAGTCTGGCCATCAATTCAACACCCGGTCTAGCTATTAACATTCTCCATGCTTGACCGATGGCTTTTATTGTCTCAAAATTGTTAGATTTATTTTATCTAGCAATTGTTAAATAAAATTACAGCTGAGGCAATATATAACTATCGCACAAAAGTGTTATAATATTTTATTTTCTGGAATTTTTTTTTTCTCCTTCACAGCAAGCTGATTGAATCAACCATGTATGGTTTTAGAACTAGTTAGCAAATGAGCGAACACAAACGGAAAAAGCCCAATACCTGTTACGAGTATATTGGTAAATTAAATTAAATAGTCTGGGGCAATAAATATACGTGCACGCGGTGATCCAGTCACCAAATTAAAGATGGCTTAATTATGGAGCATCCTTGGGAGCACTCAATTAACTTGAAGTAGTGGAGAGCATCATTAATTAAAGAGCACTAAAAGATCAGTGGAGCGCTTAAACCATACAGTACATGTGTCCTTAAGCTATCCCATTGTTGTATTGCTGTTGCAAGGTATGTACCATCCCAAGGAGCAAAACAAAAGGGAGCTTCTAAACAGGAAGCGTTTGGCTTCTTAATTAGCTGTGAGCTAATCTGACCAATGTGTTGTGTGTTTTGGGTCTTTGGTTAATTAGAGTGAGAGAGTTCTAAATGCTCTTGTAGATTCTCTAAGTAGACCGGGAAAGCTGTTGCGCCACTCTCGTGGACGGAAGCAAATTTTTTAATCAAGTTCAACTTGTTTGTGTCTCTTTTTGTTAAATCATTTTCTCCTACAGTTAATTTCTCCTTCGGCATTCCGATACAACAAAAATATTGTAATGATGTATCATTTGCTGTGACCTGGATGGTAAATCAATGCATAGGAGGTAATTAGTTAACACCTAAATTTGATGGCTTACAGTAAGTGATATTGATGAATAAACCCAAAAAGGTATAAATAAAATTAGTAAATACAATAAGTGAAAAATAGCTGTCGTGCATGGCCTTGGCTTTGTAATTGCAAATAAAAGCTTTTTTCTTTAATCTAATGAGTAATGCTATTTTGACAAAATATGTAAAGAATTAGGATGATTTCTTCATGATCTGAACTCCCATGAGTTTTTAAAGATTTCATATCATGTGTTTTTCGGTGATAATAAATATCATGTATTTTTCAGTGATAATATATGTATAAAATTTACTTTCTCCATTATCCCTTTATTCAAGAAAAAATCAAATAATCATGATCCTTGTGTTAATATATATATATATATATATATCCCCCATTTGATTACAAATTGGGACTCAACTGCAAATTGATTAGTTGACTTAAGATGTATTTTTGGTTTTTCATATTCGCGTGAAAAAGAAAAAGAACATTGAATTCACTTTATTACCCTTTATGACAATGGGAAATAAACAAAAAGGCAATTTGTTCTTTTTAATATACTTGTCAAAATTATGTGAACCAATTTTTGTTAAAAGTAGCTAATCTGTCAACTTCTTAAGGAAGATTTTATCTATTATCTGATCCATTTGCATATTTGAAATTTCATTTGCAGTCGAAACTCCAGAAACGATATTTGATGGATTAATTGCTTAAACTATTCTTCATTTCGTCCTTTATTTTATCCTATTTGTAATTTTTTAGGGTATTTGTATTCCTCAATGAATCATCTCATTCAAGATTGTGCCCAAGTTGCAAATTGCAACGTTTCTTCCAGGACTAAATTAAAGATTAGGTAGGAAATCAGATCCCTTTAATATATTAAGTTGTTGTTTATTATCTTGTCAAATCAGTTAGTCTTCTAGGCGGCCACAATTAAAATCTTCCTGCATTAAATTAAAGATTAGTCATCACCTATGCTATCCCTTAGTCTTAGAGGGCAGAAAGCCAGAACAATGAGAAAATCGTCCACCTACCTCGACATGTCTTTCAATTCTAGCATTTTTTTACTATCAAGCTGGGGTAAATCATTAATGGAACTTCCAAAAGCTTAATAGAGGGTGTTTTTGGTGAACAATTCGAAATAACCGTCAAATAGATTATCTGACAAAAGGCGACCCATAAGTAGGCGCCTCGTCTCACCTCACCTTATTCTGCTACACACAAATATGAAGTAATTAATTTATTTTCAGATGGATAAATCAAGAGGTCTAACCAATTGTACTATCTCTAAGAATAAAATTAACTGAAAAATTGACAATAATATGAGGCAAATTCTATTTCAAAATAATGATAATGATAAATAAATAAAAAGATGCTGCTAAACCCCTATCATTACCATAAGAGATAGTCTACGAATCTGTCATCTGAAGTTTTTTTTTTTTTTTGGGTCACTCAACAGACACCTTAAATGACACAATCTCAGGTTAATTTGCAGCTAATATATATATATATATATTTAAAGAAACATTAATCAAGATAAATTAAAAGCCGTTGCATGTAAATTCAAGTAACGAAATCAGTACACTCAGAAAATAATTTTTGTGACATAATAAGTTATTATTCTATGATGGTGATGCCCAAATTGATATGATTTACTCCTGACAATTTTCGTGAAGTAATAACTACAAAATAAACTCGAGTTCAAATCTCATTAAAAGAATATCTAAAACGGTAATTTTTGTTCTTTATTATTCATATAGTGCCATGATTATTGATAAGTTAGGCATTAACGATAGACATTAAGTTAGGCACATCAATTAAAGACATGCTTTCATGTCTTTGAAAAATTGAATAATAATACTACAAACTCTTGTATGAATTGTTTTAGTACAAATTATTATGGCATTATATTATTAAGCCATTTAGTATTTTTATTCTACCATTTATATTATATCATTCAATTTGTATAAAAATTTATAAATGTATTTTTCATCTGAAAAATTACTGTTGATTAGGACAATTTAAAAAATATAAGCACTATGATGAGAATTTCAAATAAGAGTGATGCTACCGACACCCCTATGATATACTGAAATTCTTTACAAATCACCCTTTTGTAGTTCACTAGTTTGTAAGATCAATCAAACTTTTGAAATTGAAGAAAAGGTCCTTAATTTTAAATCAAATTATCGAGGGAAGGGATAATTAACTACAACTACACTTGACATGCATAATTATTATACTAAATTAATAACATTAAATATTTTATAACTATAATCTATCAATTGAAGGTCAAATACAAATATAAATCATGTTTCATAGTAATAAGATTGAACACGAGATTAAGAATTACATTCATATGTTAGTTTTCTCAAGATTTTAATTTTGGGTTCGAGTTCCATGTAGTGTTAATGTGTGTTTAATTAATAATCATGAGCATGGACATATGGTTTGGGTTGAGCTGCTTTTAGGACTAACCCATGATTTAGCTAACATGTTTTAGCTAAAAAGCCTTTTAATTTTTTTTTCCCTCTTGCTAACATGTTTTAGTTGAAAAGCCTTTTAATTTTTATATTTATGATTTTTAGTTTCCAATTATTTTCAGCACATAAGCAGATCATTGAAAAACTTGTTTGTTTAATATGACATCGGTCATTCTTAGCATAATTACATTGATGATTGCTCATATAGGCCATAGCCTCTCTTCCATATTTGATATGGAAAATGAATAATGAGGTTTTCGATTTTTTTTTTAGGTGGTTTAAAAGTTTATATGTGTGTGTGTGTTTAATTCAAGAGAGAAAAAAATATGGAAGTTGTTAAATAACATATAACAGATGTGACACGTGGGGGCAAATAATTTTCTAAAAATAAAAAATAGTCATTTTTTTTTCTTCGGCGTGGTCAACCAGCATGATGTTTGTAGCAACTGATTACCCAAGTTCAAGCCTTGGGGGAGGTAAGGGGAAAATAAAAATTATTTGGGTTTGGCTCACCTCTTACCTTTTTAAAAGAAAAAAAAAAGTTTAATTAAATATATATTTTGTCGTTTAATGTAATTTCTATGGAGGTTAAATATGTAAATAACTAGAAGAGGTTATCAAAGGGTTTTGGAGGGGTATCAATCCAAAACCAATAGTTCTGCTCAATATCTAATTATTTTTATCAAAAAATGGTAAGGGAATTCGTAAAACTTAAATTCATTTTTTAGACCCTTACCTCTCCAAAAATTTGAACTTAAATGGCGAACTAAATAAAACTACTTTAAAATCCATGGATGAGGCCAGGGAGCATCCACCGCAAACCTAACTACTTATCAACTCAATAGAAGCAAATTATATTACAATCACTGCCTTTAAAAAAAAAAAAGAGTAATGATATAGTCACAAATTCTTATACAAACTTATCTTGTACAAACTGATATGATATAATAAAATTGATCGAATTAAATATCTCTTGGCCCACATGATTTATTTTCATTATTTTATATTTTCATTCAACCAATGAATTAATGCCACATCAGTTTGTACAAGAGTTTGTGTCTTTATTATCACTAAAAAAAAATTACAAGCACTAGAAATTTCAAAATGGCCCTTAGTGTCTGTCGTAATTAGTTTTGTAGATGAGTTTTGATGATTACTCCATCTTGTTTGTCTACTTAAAGGATTCCATCTTCTTCTCATCTAAATTAATTAACTCAACAAATTAACTACACAGGATGCAACCTTGACACTGAATTTAAAAACCAAACATATGTAACTGTCTGCAAACAGAATCATTAAGACATTTCAAAGTTCAAACGCTTGGCCAAGAAGCTGTTAAAAGGATTACATCACCCATTGTTGAATGTTCGACAAGCAAGGCTTGTGCTACCGAGTATGTATGCATTTTGGAATAGCTTCAAGATATTAGTATATTCTGTTAAAAGAAATTGATGTTATGATAATGGTGGAAAATTGGAGTAACTGATCGCAAATTATTTTTGTATCGCAAAATATTGCTTGCTTGCAAGTCTCAATAATACCACTTGTTTCGCGGTAAGATCGTTTGTTTGTTACTTTTCTTAATTATTAAATGATTAATAATTTGGTGCATCTGGTTATGCCGTCAATGACTATGTTAAGTACGTATGCAAGCATTAAATTAACATTGTTAGTGACTCTGGAATGTGTTTTAAAATGGGAGATTGCCACTTTCCCTCCTACACTAATTAACATATACCATTTCTCCTCTTGTTGTTTTTATAAAGGCCAAAAAACCCCCTGATAGCATAAGTTTACAATATTACTCTTATTTTTAACTAATCTTTTATTTATATTTATTATAAATTAAATAAATCACATGAATAGAAACTAAATAAAAAATTAAGCATTAAAAATAAGAAATATATATTTTGATATGAGCAAAAAAATTAATAATAAATTTTTTTTCTTGTACTTATTTATTTTGTGAAAATTTTCTTATAATAAAAATATAAGAAAATTATTATAAGAAAATTTGAATGACAAATAAAAATTTATTATAAGATAAATAATTAAATATTTTGCCTATAATTTTTACATTTAATTTTAAAATATTACAAAATATTTATTATAAGAAAATGTTCACAAAATAAATAATTACAAGAAAAATAATTTATTATTACTTTTTTACTCACATCAAAACAAATATTTCTTATTTTTAATACTTAATTTTTTTATTTAGTTTCTATTCATATGATTTATTTAATTTATAATAAATGTAAATAAAAGAGTAGTTGAAAATAAGGGTAATATTATAAACTTATGCTGTCATGGAAGTTTTTGGCCATTATAAAAACAATAGGGAGGTAAGTGGTGTGTGTTGATTATTGTAAGGGGGAAAGTGGCAATCCCCCATTTTAAAATTGTATAATAATATACACGTAATCAAAAGGAATTAAGGAAGGAATTAAGGAAATGGTCGTCTGGGCGGCTGAATAGCTCCATCAACGGCCATTTCAAAGTTAATTAAGATAACTGGGTATTAAGATAGTCTGCTGACACTTAATGGAATTGGCTATCAAACTACCCTCCCGTTGACAATTGCTGGACTTGGTCATTGAGTTCGCCCAGAAGGTTTAGAATCAATTCTTGATGACCTTGAAATTACCTGATATTCAACGACTACTTCACATCTCATTACTGAAGATTGCACATTAAGCTTTAACTTGCTTATGATTCATTAGGAAGCAAATCAAAACTCTTTAACCAACAATGAACGATTCCTGTTCATAATTATACTGACAAAGTACATTATTCTAGCTTTAATTTTTTTTTTTTGGGTTTTTCAAAGTAATGGATATTAAATTACTTAACCATCGACTTTAGCTGTCCCTCTGTCAGAAAGCCAAAACAATGAGACATTCGTTTTGGTTCAATTTTTTTCCCGGTTGCAATTGCTTGTGATATCACGTACCGCTTTAAATAATTTGTACACGCTATCCAAAATTTAGAAAGTCAACGACTAACCTCATCGATTGCCAATTCTAATTGGCATTAATATTTTACTAAATTCAGATTAACGTTAATCACTATTTGAGATTCCAAGGAGTGGTATAAATAGATCCATAATCTTTCCTTTAAATTCCACAACTAAAGACAACCTGCAGCCAAAAATTGTGTAATTTCAGATTTTAACCACAGCCATGATATCTTCTTCCTCAATGTCACTCTTTGGGCTGCTATGCGGCCTGATAGTACTACTGATGCTCCCTTTCCCTTCCCGTGCAAGTGACCCTGACCCTTTACAAGACGTCTGTATTGCGGATTTGAATGCCACCATCTCTATCAATGGTTTCCCCTGCAAACCTGCTTCGAAGGTAACTTCCGATGATTTCTTCACTGATTTTTCTAAAGATCCGACCACATTTGACGTCTTTAAGCGTGCAGTCACATTTGGTGATGTTTTTGGCTTTCCGGCGGTCAATACTCAAGGAGTTTCACTCTTCCGACTTGACTTGGATGTCGGCGGAATAAACCCGCCTCATACGCATCCTCGTGGAACTGAGGCTGGTATTGTTACCAGAGGAACGTTGCTCGTAGGTATAGTAACAACTAATAATACCTTTTTCTCAAAGGTCTTGACTCCCGGGAAGGTGTTCTTAATTCCTAGAGCACTGGTTCACTTCCAACTAAATGTTGGAAACGAGCCGGCCACCTTTATACCTATTTTCAATACTCAAAATCCTGGCGTTTCGGATTCAATCGGTACTATATTTGACGCAACGCCTCCCGTTCCCAATGAAGTGTTGACCAAATCTTTCCGAGTGGGTGATGATGTGATCAATGCCATCAGAGCAGCCCGAGCCCAATCAAGCTAGATTAACATCCTCGATGTTCGATCGATATCCTTTATGTCTCACAACTAATGGATGAGATCTGTTGTGTGTACTAATTATTAAATAAAGAATAAAGCTGAGACAACCAATAATTATAGAATAAAGAAATGATCTACTGCTTTTTTTTCTAAATTTCTTTTTATTCAAAATAAATGTTAGATCATGAATGTGTGAGTTAATATTAGGAACAATTTGATCGAATTAAATTAATTACAATATGTTACTCTTGACACCATCGGCACACTTATTCAATAAGATGTATAAAATACATACATGTAACCACTAACTGTTAAAACTAAACTATCTTTTTTTTGTAACTTTTATCAATCAATCACTTTTTGGTGAATTCAAATAAAATCTGTTAATAAATCTTTGTTAAAATATCAATTTGCCCTTGATGTTGTTTATATATGTTAAAAAAACATTTCTACCCATTGAAGCAATTTTCCAACTGCATTTGAAACATAGTTGTTTACCCACAACCCCCCCCCCCCTCCCACACACACACACAAAAAGAAAATAGAGCTAGCTGGAAAAAATAATAAAAGGAAAAGAAAAGGCGTTAAATGATATATTTACATCAATTATAAATCAATTATTCTACTAGTTTTAGAATATAAGAGCATCATTAATGCTTTAAATTAGATATTTATATCTTATTTAAAGAGTTACATGAGTAATAAGAGTTTCAAAGAGCTCTCACAATAAAATTGACCCTTTCTCTTTTCAGTTATTAAAGAGTGACTTCTCCTCTTCAAATATATTATACTAATTTTTATATCATCATTACTAAAGTGAGTGTAGTACTATAACTATATGGTTGAAAAATGGAAGCTAGTTTAATATAGTGGGAGAATAATTTGACTAAAATAATATAAATTTGTTTCTATTTGAAGAGTTTTTTGGGAATTTTTTTTTTTTTTTACTCTTTAACTTACCATGTAACTAAAGAAATAGGCATCTAGAGAGTAAAATTAGAAGGCTTTTGTGATGCCCTACAAGCATTGGGTCTCTTATTCGTTCTCTGTTAATGAAAACTGGGTGCACCAGGGCATGGAATGAATGAAAACTTGAAGCTTTCAGTTATCGGAGATGGCTCATGGCTGCAAGCCAGCCAATAACCTTTAGCTCCAGGAATGAGTCGGCACCATCCCGAAAGACAAATAAGATGTGTTACGCTGATCATAAGTTCCTGAAGACCCAATTAATGAATTGGGGAATCAATCGATCGTCATGAATTGGATAAGTCCAATGATAAAATCTCAGTAAGCTACTAGCTGCAATCAGATTTAAATTTCCACGACCTTGAAAGTACAGGTACTGAAACCTCATTGAAGATTCCAGACCTGGTTGTAAACTGTGCTTTCAGTGCAAAGATTAGGCCGTTTGAAGTCAAGTTCGTTTAATCTACTACAACAAACAGTTATATCACCGACAAAATATACCTTTGATAATAAGTACTTTTTCCTAAGGTGTAAGATGGCCGTCGGATAAGGATGAATTCCGTTATCCAGATTGTTATACCGGACATAATTTAGCGGTGCTAGGCTGCATCTTCTTATACATGCCGCACATGCAGAGCTCAACCACTTGATTCAGATACTCTTATATCCCATTTCCATTTGCCCAGCAGCCTTAGGCTTCGTTTGGAACCATTGTTGGGCAGCTGTGGCTTTTGATGTTTGGTAAAGATTTATATTTAAGGTTTAAAAGTTAATGTGATTTCACCTCAATGTGTTTGATGAAAAAAATTTAATATGTTTGTTACTTTTCTCAGGATAATTATTAAAAAGTAATATTTATCATATATTGTCAATTCTTTATCTCATAACTGGAGCGTTTACTTTACAACAATAGCAATAGCAAACAGAACCTTTGACAGGCACATGCTGTGGTCAAAACACTATAAGAATAGCGAATAGTGTTTGATAAATTTTTTAAAAATTTTTTCCTTATTCGGCAGCAGCTTTCATAGGGATGGCAATGGGCACCGCCCGCAGCGGGTTTGCCATTACCAAACCTAAACCCGCACAAAATTTAAATTACCAAACCCACCCGCAACTCGCAGCGGGTTTTAATTTTTTTACAAAAACCCACCCGCAGCGGGTTTTAACAATTACCAAACCCGCAATGGTATCCGGCGGATTTTTTGCGGGTTTCCGTATTTAAAATCACAAATGTTTAATATATAAATTTATAATAATAACCTCAAATTCCATATAACATACTCAATTTTATATTTAAATAATGTAAATGAAAAATTAAAATTTCCACATCAATTCAACACAAATTCTCAAATTTAAGTATAAATTACACAAATCCATTTAAAAAACACAAACTAGTATCTAAAAATAATAATTACATTTCATATTATCATTTAAAACAAGCTCCAAAAGAAGATATTCATTTCATTCACCACCATAAGCACCCATCCAACACAATGCCTATAATAATAATTAAGATTAATATTTTCAAATACTAATTCGAAGGAAAATGCCTTTAGTTTTCTTTAAATTATGACTTTAGAATAGGATATAGGCCACATACACACATACACAATTTTGAGCATTTGGCTATTTGGTAATTTAATTAATGACATTATTTTCTTTATACATTTTTAGATTAAAATTAAACTAAAAATATTTAAAAAAAATATTGCGGGTTTGGTGGATATCCATGCGGGTATCCACCGGATATAAGGTTAATACCAAACCCACCCGCATCCATGTGCGGGTTTTAATTTATAATACTAAACCCGCCCGCAACGGGTAAAATTACCCACAACGGGCGGGTTTGGGCGGGTGGGTTTGGGCGGATTTGCGGATTTGCGGGTACAATTGCCATCCCTAAGCTTTCATTTGGAAGCAGCTTTTGAAAGAATGTAGTAGGAGGACGAGGCCCCAGAGATTTTCTCTATTTAAAAAGGATAGGACGATGAGTGGACGACTTTATACCCAATTTTTTTTATTTGAAGAAGGGACATGGATGATTTTTTTTTCAATTTCTTATTCGGAGAAGGAACGAGAATGAAGTAGAATCTCATTCCCTCCCCATTTTCACGTTTTCTTATTTTAACTTTTAATTTTAATTTTTTTAGAATTATTAACTAATAATTAATAAAATTTAAATTGTAAAATACTAAATATTTTCATTTCAAGAATAGGCCGGCTGGACCCAACTAGGTGCACTTTTCTTCATTATAACTAGGACCAAAGTGAAAAGGGTGCATGATTCCGCGAGAAAACATAAGTAAATGAGCAGAGGCTTGAGCCTCCAAAGATAAGGGTACATGAACAGCCATTTGATCCGCATCAAAGTCTGCATTGAATCCCTTACAAACTAATGGCTGCAAGACATATCAAGGCCCGAACCATATTTCGGCTCGTAATCAAGCCATAGATGCCAATCGAAAATAAATAGGCACTCAAAACAAGTACATGCTCGAGCATCATTAACCAACTCCGTACCAATTTCGATTCATTTCAATCTGAACAATAATAATAATGCAAGTGATTTGGTAACATAGAGTATACCTGGTATGGGAGAAAAGAATCTATTTGGCAATAGATTAAATAAAAAAATTCGATAAAGCTTCATTGTTTCCTGGACTGGTTTTGGGCTTTTACTGAGCAGTTTAGGTGGAAGCTCATTCAATTCAAGAACAAAAAAAAGACATTATGATTTTTGAATCAGATCTTGTAAATAATAAATATAATTATTAGTTAATAATTTAAATACTTTGCAATAATTTAGAATTAAACATAGCACAAATTTGACAATCCCACATGTCCACAATTCAAAAATCAAACTGTGAGCCACTCTCTCACAATCTCACTCATCGTTTCCAAATTCTTCACGCCTCAGCCAGCAGCTAACTAGTCTTTATCTCATTATAGCCTAGTAACATGTCGCATCGCCATCTCATTAATTTAAATACCTATATCCATTTCATTTACTTCATTATTGATATAAAAGTTTTTTTTTTTTGTTATAGGATTATAAAGATTGACGAAGATGATTATTTTGATGATTTTTATTTTGGAGTGTGACTTTTGTAATGAATTAATGTTAATTGAAGATATATTGCCAAATTTTATTTAAGTTATGTATTTTAATATGATTAAATCGAACTCGGAAACTAAAAACGCATCAATTATTTGAGGATCGAAGAGTCTCTAGGATCTCCTGTTATGATTTTGGGATCCTCATCCCCTCATTCAAGCAATTTTGACTGAGACGGAAGGGATGGAGACATATACAAAATATCGGCTATGAGTATAGGGATGTCGGTCACCTCCCCTCCCCATTGCCACCCCTAAATAATAGAAAGGAAATAGATGGGTCATTAATGAGATTAGGAATTTTATTTTATTTTTTTCTGTTGCCAAAATGTTTTAGTTAATTTTTTCCATTTATGAATTTTAGTTTCCAATCATTTTCAGCGCAAAAGCAGATCATTCAAAAATTTGTTTGTTTAATATGCCATTGGTCTTTCTTAGCATAATTACATTGATGATTGCAAATATACGCCATAGCCTCTATTCTATATTTGATATGGAATAGGAATAATGGGGCTATCGATTTTTTTTTTTATGGTGGTTTAAAAATTTATATACACATACATATATATACACTCAAGAGAGGAAAAAAATAAAAGTTGCTAAATAGCATATAGCACATGTGATATGTGGGTGTAAATAATTTTCCAAAAATTTAAAACAGTGGCATGTTAAATGTAAGTTTAATTAGATATATATTTTTGTCTTTCAATGTAATTTCAATGGAGATTAAATCTGTAAATAAATAGAAGAGGTTATCAAAGGGTTTTGGAGGGTACCAATCCAAAACCAATAGTTCTGCTCAACATCTAACTATTTTTATAAAAAAAATAATAATAAAGGAAATGATAAGGGAATACCTAAAACTCAAATTTATTTTTAGATTCATATTTCTCTTAAAATTTAAATACGAGTGGCTAATTAAATAAAATTACTTTAAGACCACTCGATCAGGCCATTGAGCATGCACCGCATACCTCAAATTTATCAGCTCAATAGAAGCAAATTATATTACAAGCACTAGAAATTTCAAAATGTCCCTTAGTGTCTGTCGTAATTAGTTCCGTAGATGAGTTTTGATGATTACTCCATCTTGCTTTCTACTTTAATAAAAAGGATTCCATCTTCTTCTCATCTAAATTAATTAACTACACAGGATGCAACCTTGACACTGAATTTAACCAAACATATATTCTTGCAAACAGAATCATTAAGACATTCCAAAGTTCGAACGCTTGGCCAATAAGTTGTCAATAGAATATGTATGCATTTTGGAATAGCTTCAAGAAATTGATGTTATGGTGATGTTATGGTGATGGTGGAATTATTTTGTACGGCAAAATATTGCTTGCACGTCTCAATAATTCCACTTGTTTCGCGGTGAGATCGTTTGTTTGTTACTTTTTTTAATTACTAAATGATTAATAATTGGTGCATCCGGTTATGCCGTCAATGACTATGTTAAGTACGTACGCAAGCATTAAATTAACATTGTTATGATTCTGGAATGTGTTTTAAAATTGTATGAGGATATACACGTAATCAGAAGGAATTAAGGAAAGGGTACCCGTCTGGGGGGGATGAATAGCTCCATCTCCACATCAATGGCCATTTCATAGTTAATTAAGATAACTCAGTATTAAGATAGTCTGCTGACACTTAATGGAATTGGCTATCAAACTACCCTGCTGTTGACAATTGGTGGACTTGGTCATTGAGTGTACGCGCCCAGAAGGTTTAGCGTCAATTCTTGATGACCTCGAAATTACCTGATATTCATCGCCTACTTCACATCTCATTCCTGAAGATTGCATCTTAAGCTTTAACTTGCTTATGATTCACTAGGAAGCAAATCAAAACTCTTTAACCAACAATGAACGATTCCTGTTCATAATTATACTGACAAAGTACTCTATTCTACCTTTAAAATTTAATTTTTTTTTGGTTTTTCGAAGTAATGAAAATTAAACTACTTAACCATGGACATTAGCTGTCCCTCTGTCAGTAAGCCAAAACAATGAGACATTCGTTTTGGTTCAATTTCTTTCCCGGTTGCAATTGCTTGTGATATCACGTACCGCTTTAAATAATTTGTACACGCTATCCAAAATCCAGAAAGTCAACGATTAACCTCATCGATCGCCAATTCTAAGCGGCATTAGTATTTTACTAAATTCAGATTAATGTTAATCACTATTTGAGATTGGGAGTAGTATAAATAGATCCATAATCTTTCCTTTAAATCCCACAACTAAAGACAGCCTGCAGCTAACAATTGTGTAATTTCAGATTTTAACCACAGCCATGATATCTTCTTCCTCAATGTCACTCTTTGGGCTGCTATTCGGCCTGATAGTACTACTGATGCTCCCTTTCCCTTCCCGTGCAAGTGACCCTGACCCTTTACAAGACGTCTGTATTGCGGATTTGAATGCCACCATCTCTATCAATGGTTTCCCCTGCAAACCTGCTTCGAACGTAACTTCTGATGATTTCTTCACGGATTTTTCTAAAGATCCGACCACATTTGACGTCTTTAAGCGTGCAGTCACACTTGGTGATGTTTTTGGCTTTCCGGCGGTCAATACTCAAGGAGTTGCACTCTTCCGAATTGACTTGGATGTCGGCGGAATAAACCCGCCTCATACACATCCTCGTGGAACTGAGGCTGGTATTGTTACCAGAGGAACGGTGCTCGTAGGTTTAGTAACAACTAATAATACCTTTTTCTCAAAGGTCTTGACTCCCGGGAAGGTGTTCTTAATTCCTAGAGCACTGGTTCACTTCCAACTAAATGTTGGAAACGAGCCGGCCACCTTTATACCTATTTTCAATACTCAAAATCCTGGCGTTTCGGATTCAATCGGTACTCTATTTGACACAACGCCTCCCGTTCCCAATGAAGTGTTGACCAAATCTTTTCGAGTGGGTGATGATGTGATCAATACCATCAGAGCAGCCCGAGCTCAATCAAGCTGGATTAACATCCTCGATGGTCGATCGATATCCTTTATGTCTCACAACTAACGGATGAGATTTGGTGTGTGTACTAATTATTAAATAAAGATTAAAGCTGAGACAACCAATAATTATAGAATAAAGAAATAGTGGTGGCTATTTGCATGCTAAATGTACCTCAAATCGTGTATTATTATATACTTCTTCTTTTTTCTAAATTTCTTTTTATTCAAAATATATGTTAGATCATGAATATGTGAGTTAGTATTAGGAACAACAATTTGATCGAATTAAATTAATTACAACACGATACTCTTGACACCATCATACACACTTATTCAATAAGATGTATAAAATACATGAATGTAACCACTAATTATTAAAACTAAACTATCTCTGGTTTGTAATTTTTATCAATCAATCACTTTTTGGTGAATTCGCTAAAATCTGTTAATAATCTATGTCAAAATATCAATTTGCCCTTCATATTGTTTATATATGTTAGAAAACATTTTTACCCATTGAAGCAACCCCCCCCCCCCCCCCCCCCCGCCGCCCGAAACCAAAAAAAAAAGGGAGCTAGTTGGAAAGAATAATAAAAAGAAAAGAAAAGACGTGCTAATGAGTAACTCAATTTATTGGCTGTTTAAGTCAATTATTCTACTAGTTTTAGAATAATAAAAAGAAAAGAAAAGGCGTGCTAATGAGTAACTCAACTTATTGGCTGTTATAAGTCAGTTATTTCACTAGTTTTTCAATATAAGAGCACCATTAAAAGACTCTTTAAATAAGATACTTACATCTTATTTAAATAGTTATATTAGTAACAAGACTTTCAATGAGCACTCCAAATGGAATTGTCCAGAGAGCTCTTTAAATGGGCCCCTCTCTCTTTTTAAACAGTAACTTCTCCCTCTTTAAATATATTAATTGCAATAATTTTTATATCATTACTATGGAAATTGAAGCAAGAGGAGTACTATAAATATATGGTTGAAAAAATGGAAGTTAGTTTAATATAGTGAGAGAATTATTTGATTAAAATAATATAAATTTATTTATATTTGAAGAATTTTTTGAAAAAAAAAAATATTTTTTCACTCTTTAGCTTACCATATAAGTAAAGAAATAGGCATTTACAGAGTAAAATTAGAAATCTCTTGTTATGCTCTAAAAAGCACCGGGTCTCTTAATCGTTCTCTTTTAATGAAAACTTGGTGCACCAGGGCATGGAATGAATGAAATTAAATATTATTTACTGAAGCTTTCAGTTATCGGAGATGGCTAATGGCTGCTAGCCAACCAATAACCTTTGGCTCTAGGAATGAGTCGGCACCATCCCAAAGACAAATACGATGAGTTACGTTGCTCATTAGTTCCTGAAGATCCAATTAAGGAATTGGATAATTAATCGATCGTCATGAATTGGATAAGCCCAATGATCAAATCTCAATAAGCTACCAGCTGCAATCAGATTCAAATTTCCACGACCTTGAAATTACAGGTATTGAAACCTCATTGAAGATTCCAGACCTGGTTGTAAACTGTGTTTCAGTGCAAAGATTAGGCCGTTTGAAGTCAAGTTCGTTTAATCTTTCATGTTATTGAGGCCAAGGTCTAGTTTTAGAGTACGAAACGGTATTGCTAAGACTCAAGACTTGGGTTCGAGTCTCATTAGTTTGCATGTCTTAATAAAAATAAATTAAAAAAAGTCTTATCGTGTTTTTATTTACGAATGTCAACTCTAGAGAAATAGAATAGATGACTCCGGTAAAATATTTTGTACCAAAAATCAGTTTAAAAATTGAGTAGATTCTGCAGTTTATTGATTTATCACTTGACTTTAACAATAGGACTAACTGAGAAATCTTATTTAACAAGTCATAAATGTTCTCCCAGAGTTGATAGATTGGATAATTAATCGTCATCGACAAACTACCTAGCACCTACTAGGTAAATGTTTACAAATTCATTTTTCAATGACTTTGAAATCACCTCATATAGGAGAATAATAGACTACTTCAACTCCCTTTAATATGTTGAATTGTCTGTTTACGTAGGAATTGGTGTCCATAATGGGGTGCCCAACATAAAGAACAATGTAGAAGCTACTTCTAGATGGAGTTCCAAATGATTGATGTAAGTCTAATTGGACTCTAAGCGTTATAAATCTTTTGATTGACTTTTATCACTCTCTCGTGAGCTTATAAAAAATACGTCGAACATATTAGTGGGCTCTTACAATGTGATATGAGAGAATTTTCTATTCTCTTATTATCATTCGATCGTAAGCATACAGTAGCATGAGGATTTTCCTTGTTATTATATCCTCTGTCTCTAATAAAATTGACAATAATATAATATCGTTGCGATCTACTTCCGTATTCGAGAATCAAAAAGTATATTTTTGGATCTCCATTAATTGAATGCTTAATACGCATCTATCATTAGTCTCAAAGGTCAACTCTAAGAATTAATTAAACAAGAAGAAACAGTTCATTATCTTGACCTAGTACTTATGTAAAGTGTATCCAACAAATTTCAAACCTTTTCTAGCAGCTGCATATCAAAGCTATAGTTTATATTCCAGAGTCAGGTAGCCAAAACAATAAGAAATAACTTCGCACTCTCGCTTGACTAAGGATGGCAAAATGGGGGCTTGACACGGGCTTTTTCAAGCCTAGACCCAAGCCTATTAGAGGGAAAGTATAAGGGCCCATTGTGGACCTGCGCTAGGCTTTAGGTTGGGCTTGAGCTTTCACTTATTTTTTTAATTGTTGTAAACTTAAAATGAGTTAATAATCATAAGTTGATATAATCAACAACAAATTAAAGAAATTTCATAATAAATAATAAAGAAAGAAAAATGAAGTAAATAAAAGTTTAGATATTTAATTTTTTTAATAGTAGATTCTCTAATTCAAGCACCATCTTAATAAATTAACATTTAAAAGAGATTTTAATATTATAATATTTTTATTTTTATTTATATTTATTATTGATATATAAATTAGGGATTTACTTTTTTATTTTTTCATTATTAATTTTTTTAATTTTAATTTATTATTATCATTTATAATTTTTTTAAAATAGAGAGCTTGGACCTAGTAAGCCCCTGTCCAGGCCCTTCGTATGGAGGCTTGGGCCAAAGCCTGTTAGAATGGACCGAGCCAACCCAAACTTTTTTGCCATCCCCACGCTTGACCAAGTACATACTTCTACCACGTCCACCATTTAATTTTTTTTTTTATCACCATATCAAATTAAAAAATAGCTTAGAGGATCACTAATAGACTCTTCTAATTTAACTTTTTAAATACGTATTTGCTTATCTATATGGCAGTAGAAGAGTAAAAAAGAAATCATCTTCCATAAGACTCTTTAAATAAAAATAAGTATATCTAATTTTTATCAAACTTTTTTATCTATAAAAGTAATAGCGATTATAACAGTTCTCTCTTCATGAATTATGAGATAAAAAAATAATATAATACTAAATTAAATACTTTAAAAGACTTTTCAAATGAGATAGTGCTTATCTCTCTTCAATATTGAATTTTTGACTTTGTAAAGCGCGTGTTATCAGAGATCTAAGGGCATTACCAAAAGGCTGCTTAAATGAGATTTTACTACTTATTTGAAGAGACACATCAATAAAAAGAGTTTCAAAATACTATTCAAATGAAATAATGCTTATTCAAATGAGATAGTACACCTTCAAATGAGATAAAGATTCTGATCTTATAATTTACTATTATTTTGCCAATTAAATTCAAAGTAATGTTAATCACGCTTTGAGACTCCAAGAGTGTGTAAATAGATCCATCATCTTCCATTCAATCCTCCAACACAAAAAGACCTACAGCCATTGTGCAATTTAATTAGATCTTAACGACAGCCAGCCATGATTTCTTCTTCACCAGTGTCACTCTTTGGGCTGCTACACGGCCTAATAGTGTAATTGATTCTCCCTTTCCCTTCCCATGCAAGTGATACAAGACATCTGTTGCAGATTTGAATGCCCCCATCTCCATTAATGGTTTCTCCTGCAAACTTGATCTAGAAGTAACTTCTGATGATTTCTTCACGGATTTTTCCAAGGATCCGACCACATTTGGTATCTTTAAGCGTGCAGTTACATTTGGTGATGTTTCTGGCTTTCCAGCGGTCAATACTCAAGGAGTTTCACTCTTCCGAATTGACCTGGATGTTGGTAGAATAAACCAGCCTCATACACATCCTTGTGGAACTGAGGCTGGTATTATTACCAGAGTAAAGGTGCTGTTAGGGTTAGTAGCAAATAATAATACCTTTTTCTCAAAGGTTTTGACTCTCGGGAAGGTTGTTTCTAATTCCTAGACCACTGGTCCACTTCCAACTAAATGGTGGAAAAGAAAGGCTTTATTCATGGCTATTTTCGATACTCAAAATTCTGGCGCCTATTTTTATACAAGGTCCCTAATTTCCAATGAAGTGTTGATAGAATCTTTTCGGGTAAGTGATGATGTGATCAATGCCATCAAAGCGGAGCATCAAATTAATAATGGATCTTGCTAGCTTAACATCCTCAATACTTGATCAATATCCTTTGTTGCCTCACAACTAATGGATAACAATTATTTTATGCAATAAATTATTGAATAACGAATAAAGCCGAGACAACTATAATTATTGAATAAAGAAAGTGTGATAATTTTTTTAATTTTCCTTGTTTATCTTTCCTGCGATTTCGGATATGAAATCTCATTCGAAGCTTTAGACAAAGGTACCATTGAAATATTTGGGCCCTTATGGTATCTCGTACACATTCCGGCGAATGGCCGAGCAAAAAGTATGATTTTTTTTTTTCCTTGTTCCTTCTTCTTGTTCTTTTTCGACAGCATTATGTTGCTTCCACTGGCCCCATTTATTGGTGTTTCCTCATCATAGGCTTCAACTAATCGCTTTCCTGAAATTTCAGCCTCTCAACATGCGTTAATTTCACCCTGCAACAGTAATCCTGATATTGGGATGAAGGGCGCCTGCGACTATGCGTAATGCCAAAAGCGAACAATTTCTACTTTCTATCAATCTTACCCACGTGGTACCTTTCCTAAGCTTAATGGGTTTTCTGTGCATTTTCTGTTGAACAACAGTCGATCGCGGTCGGGGTGAAGGATACGAGTGAGAGATTGAATTTATAAGGAGAATCTAAATTTCAAGGCGTTGTTAATTCTTGTTTCTGAGGGATGATCAACGAAGGTCGTCATAAACAACTTACAGATTAGTGAAGTAGAACACTGTTTTGATAATTTTTTGCTAAAAGATAAAAAAAATAAATAAATAAACAGAATAACAGATGGCTGTAATTGACAAGTTTCTTGATATCCTCTTAAAAAGATGAGTTAACATACATGTTTTAAATATCTATCAACTTAAGTTTCTATGATATCAGAGTCTAGGCCTCAAGTTGATTATTTCTATATGCAAACTCTTCAATTCTTGCATGATTTTGGAGCTCTTGTGCTCTTTTAGCCCATTTTTTGGCCTATTTGTGAAGAAATATATTAAAATTCGTTTTAAATACTATTGTTGGATTCTCCTAATTCTCAGCTAAGCTTGAAGGTCAAGCGATTTTTTCAATAATGAGAATAATTTTTTTTTAAAAAAAAACTTCAAATTGCTTGTATTAGGAGAGGATTTCAATTATACTTTAATTGCGTCATAGTCTTGGAAATGAATTACAATTTTATTAAGATACATGATCGTTCTGTGTATTTGCCACTTATTCTAGGTGATGTTCATTGTTAAATTCGGAGTGAGGTGTCAAAGGGCCAGATTCTGTGAATTTGTGTCAAAAGTGTAGTATCACTCTGTCATCGATTGTAATTGATTCAGTGAACATCAAATTATGATATCAAGGTGGGAGCCGCCTATGTTGCAACAGTTGCAACATACCACTACTTTTGTCATTTTGTAATTTAACCATTGGATCCAAGGGCAAGAATGGTAAAAGCAAATCCAACGGTAGGGTATATTTATTTTGGTTTTTTTCATTGCAATCCCTCTTATGTTGTGAAATGCCAGGAAAAAATATAATTATTATTATTTTATTTATTAGATTAGTTGTTAAATGATATGAATAAAGAATAAGTATGAAATTTAAGAAGACTTTTATTATTAATATTAGGTAATTACAATGCATGGTTTAATACTCGTTTATTTATTCCACAAATTCATAAATATTTTGTAATTTATTAATTATTACTATCATTTCTAGATCTACTCTCATTATTTAAATTTATTAATAATTATATATTAATTATTATTTTTATATTAATTATTAATATATAAATATAATATTATATATTTTTAATATTATAATTATCATAGTAAAAATAAAAAATATAATTTAAATATATTTAATGTTTCAATTAAGACAAAAGTTAGCACACTGTAGTGAATTATATAATTGGCTACAATCTAACTTTTAAAACTTCCAAACATAGGTAAGTAATAAATTAATGTGAATAATATTATAACAATATACAATATTATGTTCTAAATACATTCTAATGGTGCGTTTATTAAATAAGAATTGAAATGAGCTAGAATTGTAATAAGGAATTTGAATGAAAATAAGTTATTTACTTGAGCTATAGGAATGGGAATCGGAATGAACAACATTCTCATTTATGTGTTTACTTTATTTTATAATTGGAATAGACTATTATAAGTTATTAAAATGCCATTTGTTAATTGTGTCCCTAATATTATTTGTATATATTATAATTAAACAATAATAATAATAAAACTAAAAATAATAATTATGACAATAATGTTAATTAAAACAAAAAATTAAAAAATTTAACAATAACAATAATAACAACAAAATTAACTGAAATAATAATATTAAAAATGATAATAATAAAAATTATTAATAAGTTTTAATAATAATAGTAATAACAACAATAATTAATAATAATAAAAATAATAAAGTTAATATATTTTAATAAAAATAATTTTAATAATAACAAGATAAATATTAATATTAATGAATTAATTACAGTATAATAACAATTAAAATAATAAAAGAAATAAATTTTAATAATAATAATGACAGTAATAATCATAAATAATAATAATTAAAATAAATAAAAATAATAAAATTTAATAGAAATAATCTTATATAATAATAATGAGGGAGCCCCTATGTTACATTAAATGTACCATACACAACTCACAAGAACCACACAAATTGTGGGACCCACATAATTGTGTGGTTCTTATTAGTTGTGTATGGTACATTCAATGTAACATAGCAAAATCCTAATAATGATATTAATAATAATAATAATAATAATAAATTAAAATTCTTTTCAAATGTCATTTTATTCCAAAAATGGACTTATATGTAAAAGTTTGTTACGTTTAGTGGCTATTGAATTTTGCAGAAAATATAAGGTAGTGTGGTGTAATCAAACACAAAATGACAAAAGTTGTTGTATGTTGCAACTGTTGCAACATAGGCGGACCCATCAAGGTGATTCTATGTTTACATTCTAGTTATTGTTTGATTATACTGGTGATGATTCATTGATAAATTTGTCTAAAGATGGCACATATTTCTTTAAGAAACAAAATCCTTCTCTGACAGAGTTGAGAACTGAATTCACTAGACAAATTTGTTTAAAAACTTAGAAATAGAGCACAGAGTATCCAGTCAAATAATACACATGAAGATGAGATGTATTTTCTACAAATGATATAATAATACAAACTTAAGAAGGGCCTTGCTTGTAGGAAGAAACCAACAGCACCTTTCCCCAATGAGTAAGGATAACAAACAGAACTAAACTTGCTGCTTAATCCACCGATTATGCAATGAGGTTCATTTAAAGCTACGTAGCCCTTTCAAAACTTCCACCAACCTGCATATGCAGCCAATCCTGTTGCGATCCTTGAGCATATTCTCTTGCTGTTTGTGACCCGAATATCATTCCCGTGGCATCAAATGCCTGTTCACCAAGCTAAAATACCAAAAACAAAGGATTAATTGTCTCTGAATTTCCAAGAAAACATTGTATTTGCTACATAATTGGCTATTATGATATATTGTTAACTGTCAAATGAAGAGGATACCCACAAGACTCAAAGTATCATTTCATGGCACAGGCTATATGTACATATCTTGAATCTTATTATATAGCCAGTAAGAAGAAAAATTCCGTTGCAAATAGTAATTCACACAGGGACATTATAGCCGTAGAATAGTTGAAAAATGAATTGGCAGAATCAGAATTATTTTCTCAAACTTTCACACCACTTTTGCATTCAGGAAGAAAAACAAGCATTATGTTGTATGCTGTTCCTTGATTCTTTCTGTTCTTCACATTGTGGGGCCATTTGCCCATGATATCATATCCTATGGGTTTCCCAACTACAAAACGTTGTAGTTTTGAGTTCAATGACACTCATGCGAGATCGAACGATTCTGGGTATTAAATTGATAGACTTACATCTTTTGGATGAAACCCTTCAATGGTAGGAGTCAAGTTCATCCTTGAATTAACAGCTTCTAACTTCATTGACAGGAACTGCAGAAGTAAGTCATGTATAAAGCAGAAGTTAAATGGTGTAAAGGAGACAAAAATGCCTTACGGTGGCAATAGACATAAGATAGATATTCATACCTCAACCTGCCGTTGTAGTGACTGAATGTAATTAATTATTTCATCGAGAACAAGAGCTTTTCCAATAACCTGCTTGTTGTTGAAATAAACAAATCATTCAGAGAAATTACTAAGTTGAAAGATGTTTTCATTGGGGACTTAAAATAAATCTACAACAATGCAAATAAACCGGAGTCATTATATTTTCCGTCTTGAGGTCAGTAATTTAAAATAACACCATGAACTGGCATTATATGATACAAAAGTTGTTCAATAACATCAGATACCTTATTGCATCCAGGGACCAGATCCTGCAGAATCTTCATCCTCTCGCTAATTTTTTCTCGTCTAGCCTGCCAAAACGATTACGCATATGTTATGCAGTATGTTTCATAATTGAATAAACTATGTAGCTGTACCATCTGTGTTTCAAAATAGAATAGCTGAAAAAAGAAAAGTAGTGTTCAAAAAAATAAAATAAACAAAGAAGAGAACATTCAACAATGACGACATTTCATAGGCCATAGCTGTCTATTAAAACTGTTTATTAACCACATGAAGCCTCATCTTTTGTAATTGACAGGTCGAGAGGACTGAAGTGAATTACTCTCTCTGCTAAACTATGGCTATCAGTAGCTTGGCCTCTTCTTGCTCTGACATGAATATAGTCTTTAGGTGGCTCAGAGGGTTTACTACTTTCAGCTGGCTTGTTACCAGCTGCAGAACTTGCTTCCACTTCAGCTTTTGAACCATTTTCATTTTTTGATCCCGATGTTTTCATCCATTTACCATTTGAATCATTCTGCAATAAACAGAAAATAAAAGCTTGAAAATCAAAATGGAATCAAATGATAATATGAACAAAGACCCAACTTGAATCACTCCATACTAAAGTCAGAACACAGATCAACCATCATTATCATGGCCAATGTACCTGAGCTCCACCAACATAAAAACCCACATTCTGAGAGTCAACCTAATAACTGTTTCTTTCCATTTCTGATTCATCTTATTCTACCCCCACCACCCACACACACACAAAAAAAGGCTAAACAATATTAAATCAAATTTTTCTTTCTTTTATTTTAATTTCAATCATTTACTAATAAATCAAATAGGAAGAAAGGAACAATAACCAGAATCTCAAATCTTAAAAATCTAAATATCTGGTAACTTTGAAAGAAAGGAAATCCTCCCGTCAATTGAGCGTCAAAAAAACCCAAAAAAAAAAAAACTAATTCAGATTTGTACAGACCCAAAACTGAATCCACACCAAACAATTATCACAAAAAGAATTCCTTTCTCTCAATCATTTGCTTAAAAAGCAGGCTCTCTAATTAGGTATGATTCAAGTCAATATCAATCTTCAAATGTTCCAAGAAAACCGCAATGGAGCTTAAACATAACAATCCAAAATACTTGTCCCAGCTCTCTCAACTTTAATCTAATCAAAACAAAACACATCCCTCAAAAATCTCGCTCCTTTTTTTTTTTTTTTAATGTTTTGTCTTACTTTTATTTTTTCAATTAACCACCAGACAAATTCAAACACCCCATAAATTTACTAAAAAGTTAATGGAAAATAAAATTATACGTACCAAGTCATTGGCACTACTAGTAGTAGAAACAATCTTAGAAGATTCATCTTCAGAGCTCAAATCCCTTCTCTTTCTGCCACACCCACCACCACTCTGCTCAGTCACTGTTGATTCCCCCATCGACCCATCTCTGAGAGCCGAACTTTCCCCGAACCCATGACCCATATTCCCCATTCGAAGACCGGCATCACCGGCACCGCCATTGTTGATTGGAAAAGGCCAAATCTCTGCCAAACTGTAGGATGAAGGGTTGGCAGCAGAGAAGGAAGACTCGTTTACAAGCGGAGGATCCATTTTAGTGACCCGGGTGGGTACATTAAAAAGGCGGATTGGGATTCGGATCCAGGCACTCGAGGCCCCTGGTAGATGAGAGAAAGTTTGGATTTTGGAGAGTTTGTGAGCGAGTGAGTGAGTGACTGACTGAGATGATGGGGTTAGTTAAGAAGTTGATTAGGAGATAGAGACAGATGATAGAGATAGAGAGTGAAGGCTTTTTAATTTGTGATTTTTAAAGGTTGAAGTTGATGCAGATGGAGATGAAAAGAAAAAGCTGTGACTGTGTAAGACTGCTGATGAGGTTGGTCTGTGTCCGAGTGTGATTTTCTTGGCCAGGAGGCACCCCGGGGGGTGCGTACTATGCCCCCGGGCTTTCTAGTTTTTTTTCCATTTTAGTTTAATTTTTCTTATCATTAGTTCTTATTCTTCAATTAATATTTTTGAATCCCATCTTAAATTATTTTTTATAATTTTATCAAGATCTCCATATTGGAATACTGTATTAAAAAATAAAATAAAAACGTGTGAAATGGGGGCTCAAACATATCCATCCAGAATTAGAAAAAAAAAAGTTGAAAGAAAAATTTTACAAATTATATATAACAGAGAGAAAATGAAAATTGCGGTGCGCAGTGCGCACAAGGCACTTTGTAAGACTTTTTACCTTCACTTGCTAATAGATTTTTAAGAAGACGTGGGGAGTAGCACTATAGCAGAGCAGGGTAATTGAGTGAGGTTTTCTCGGAGGATCGAAGGGGTGTAATATTAGAATCACTCTCGTAAGTACATAAGTCACCGTACGCGCTTCAAGAACTTGCCACATTTACGAAGGGCCATTTCGATGACTCATCAACTCGCAATTTAGCTAGTACTTAGTTCTCATACACCCAAGAGAGTATACCAAATTGCAGATGGAAATCATGGGATCACGCGCCGCAAGTACTCTGTACAAAGAGGGGAGGCACAACATCAGTTAGATCACACCCGGTTAGGCATCTTGTCCTTTTTTTATTTTCTTTGTAATAAAGCAATTATGATTTGCTACATTTTAATTTCTTTTTTAACCGAAAAAAAAAGAAAGAAGAAGTTGCTTTTATGTGGCCAAAATTGTAAATTTTTTTTTTTGTCTTAACCATTCGATGTCCGGCGACTATATTGGGTCCGATTACTCTGGATTCGGGTCGGGTGCCAATAAAGCCCTGCCAATGAGAGAGGGACTCTCAGGAGACTCGAACTGGGGAGCAAATCTAATCGAGCCACCTAAGGGGTTCAGCCGGCGCCAGTTGAACCAATACCTCGTTGGTTCAAAATTGTAAATTTTTTTTTGGTTAATACTAGTTAATTATTTTTTGAGGAAAAAAATCACTCTGTTAATAATTTAACATGACATGCCATGTTCTTTTATGACTCAACTGTATACCATCATATGATGTAGCTGCAAATCACCATTTAAGCAAATTTATGTGAATAGAATTGAAGTAAAAGGTGACTTTGGTTTTGGAACAATTACCTTCCCAAAGATCATGGGCAGCTAGATTAAACTTCCCTAAGTATCATATATATATATCACTTTATTAATGAGAATTTCTTGAGTGGATGGAGCAAAATGAAAATCTAAAATTAGGTTTAATTATGAGACATGTATAATAACTTAGTTATGAATAATGTCCTTTAAACATATCCTTCTACTTGTTTTATCAAGACGGCTTCGTATATTATGCATTAGAGTTGAGAGAAGCTTTCAGCTTAAGGCACAAACATCAATTTCTGCTTAACCCTTTATTAATTTTCTATGTATCTTCTTGCTCGTCACAAATATGAAGTGCCATACTGTTGCGCCTAACTTGCCTAGCAAAAAATTGTATACTTGGCTAATTAAGCAAGTAAAATTAATCACTGGAAAGCGTCCTGTTTGCATCCCTAAAACAAAAGGAAACGATGCATCTTCGTACCAGAAAGCAAAAGCAAGTGGATTGTGACGCCGATGCATGCCTTTACTTCATGACATTCTCTTCTCAGATGGGTTTTAAAAACGTGATCCAAAACTTTCGTCTTTGGGTTGAAGATGTGAAATTTTCCTTGCAATACCATCACGTCTTGTCCACCTCATTGAATCGGAAAAAATTCCACATGCTAATGGGTCGGTAAAGTGATGTGCCCCTTCTGAGTAAGTTCCACTGTTACATCGATCCGTCATGTCAAGTTTACGTGGCAGATCATAAAGCTTAGTCCAACGAGGTGGAAGGAACACAAGTTATTATCATGAACATTTAATGTCTCGTTTGATTGCTGGATGAAGAATTATTGTAACTGCATTTGTTTATTTGCCATCGCAAAAGGATTCTACAACAGCCTCAAATACTACCAGCTAACAAGGTCGAGGAAACTATTAGTGCACCCGTACACTAACAGTGTGATTAAGAAAATGAAACGAAGCGGGGTCACTTTGGATAAAACTCATTGAAACTTAGAAAAAAATAAATAATGATAAAGCGTCTCTACTTTAGGACAATATCTTCTTTTCTGATAAGAACTTTGCCATTGTGTGATGCCAAATAAGATGTCTACATTTGGCTACCTTAGAAATTGAAAGTAGGATGATTCAAATTTTCAAATTAGATTCCTCAATTATGTTTTCCGCATAATAGAACTATATATAGCCAATGCTTAAATACAATGGCGGTGCCAGGAATTTAATCTATCGGGGGCTAATTTAAATAATAATAATAATATAATTTACAAATAGTCAATAAATAACAAGTATTAAAATAAATATTCATTAACATATTCATTCAATATATTTATAATTGACTTCGACTTATTTTCATATGTTAAAAATGTTGAAGAATAACTTTATCATTAAGAATACAAAATAAACATTTTCTATATATACAACAATAATATCACTCAATTATTTGATTTCACATTCGATTTTTCACAAAATTCATAGTTGATTTTTTTTTTTTTTACTGAAGTTATGACGACTAGTAAAATCAATAAATAAACTAATGAATACAATTTATCCTTTTTAGTATCAATTATTTTTCTTCTTAGCTTGTCAATCCTTTTTAATTTTGAAAATTTGTTATCAGAACCTACTTTCATAATGTATACGTCAAGTTGAATTTTAAGTACCATAAGATCCATTGAAGAAAAATCATTTGGATTAACTCAGTAAGGTTAAGTAGTTTCTGTTTTTTTTAAGCAAGGAGAGTTAGTAGGGCCCGATGAACTTTTTTCTTAGTGGATTGGAAGTGTACAAATATATACTTAATATTTTAGTTATTTTTAAATTTTAGCAAGGACTTTTATGATAAATCAAATTAAAAATGGGACAATATCTAATTAAATTTGTAAATTTTAAAAAGCCAGCCATAATGTGGCGCCGCCGTTGCTCAAATAGGGATTATACAAATATAATAACGGCCCTTATTACCTTACATTATTATGTAAGGTACATAATTGACCCACAACCGTTTAATGAAAATCCAACGGCTATAATAATATAAAGAAACATAATCTTATTTTTTCACAGCCGTTGGATTTTTATCGAACGGTTGCAGGACAGTTATGTACCTTACATTTACATAATAATGTAAGGTAACAAGCTCTATATAGTAACTGCAATCCTTAAATCACATGTCAGTCAAGCGGTAAACTAGGCTTTCAAGCTCTCTATTTACAAAAATGTGGAGTTACATAGACATGGTCCTGTAAAATTTTCTTTTTTTCTTTTTTGTACAAACATGAACATATCAGTAGATTGTAATATATAATATTAAAAAAAAATTAGACATGAACTGGGACGAATCATTTAATTATTGTGTATCCAGAAGAGTAGACATTTGTTTTCGTATAGGGAAGGCAAGGTACTAGGCAGACGTAGTTTGCAGAAAATGAACGTCCAGGCTCCAGCATTGGATCTGCTGGGCCAGGCTTTGGAAATCATTATTTAAGTCATGGGTCAGGCTTAAGTCACAGAGCCCAGCTCAGTTTGTTTAAAGCGACGTTACGTTACAGGCTATGGCAAACAGAGAGCTAAGCTAACCCCAGCAGCAGAGCCAGGTGCCCCACTCAATGCTTGATTTTGATTGGGTCGTTGACTGAAGAGTAAAGGGACTCATTCTTCGAGCTAAACTAATAAATAGTACGTCAGAAGTGTCTGGTAACAGTCTCCTCGCGACTCCACTGCATCAATGACAGAACATTAGAACTCGACTTAACTCGGCATTGATTGTGTTTTGAGGCCTCACGTCTTATATTGATTAAAAGCTCAATTCACTTGAAATTGTTTAAAATCTGAGAAATCTTGATCCTGATTGATGCAACACTAAAGGAAACAAGACGAGCCGATCACACTCACACGGTCTGGTGCAACAGCTGATCTAAAGGTTTCAGAGCTCCATTTATGGACCTACAAAGGATTTTTCCTTGTGGAAGAACAGTAACTAAATACACAGCTACATTTGCATCACAGAAAGCGAGGGATAACAAACCTCTGCCATAGATAAGACGAAACATCTCATGAAATTTGCCGTTCAAATGAGGATTGGAGCTGCCGCTACAGTACAAGCATCACTCAAATACGTGTACGATGGATGAACATGACATAGTTCCCAAAGTAAAAGCCCTTGCAGGAAACAACCGTGTTGTCAGAGTCAGAATTGAAACGTGAAATCATTGACGTGGCGGACCCTCTCTGCAATCTGTTGTTAATGAGGGTCCTGCTGGAACTGTGGTTAACGACAACACAATGCTACTCTGTATCACGAAACTTCACCTTCTAAATTGCAGACTACCAAGCGATTCCGCTCCCTCATCATATATGATGAGAAGAACAAAGAACAAACTTTAAGGACGTTATGATAAAAAGCAATGTCTAACAGATTAGATCATTTAAAACTGCCAAATCATGGAAATTGAATAATAATTTTTTTTTTAAAAAAAAAAAGTAAAATTTTTCATTTCCTATTTTTTTTTAGCAAAAATAAAAAACATAAAAAGAGTGTGTTCAGCACACTGTATTGTATTATATTGTATTAGCCTTATTGCATTATGATACATTACATTAGGGTTTATCCTATTAAGTTATAATACAATATCATGTTTGGTGTAATATGAACGTATATAATATTACTTTGTGGTATTATTTATCTTAATATTAAAACATGATTTAAAAAATTTATGTTTGGTGTATTATATACAATATCATGTTTGGTGTAATATGGACTTATATAATATTACTTTGTGTTATTATTTATGTTAATATTAAAACATGATTTAAAAAATTTAATATTTTAATATCATATTATTACATAATTTAATTTTTTTATATTAGTTATTATAATATAAATGATAGTGTAAGGTAAGTTACATTATATTATAATAAAATATAATATTAACATATAATTGTTTAATTTAAGTTTAGTATTTTAGTAGACAGTAAATAATTAAATAATTAAAATACTTTTTACATATTTAAAGTTGAATAATTAGAATGATTTTATATTATAAAAGTAAATTAATATATTATCACTTATTTATTAAATTTTTGCGGTTTATTTACATTTTCTATGTTAATATTATTGTTCAAAATCAAATTTTATTTAAATATAAATATAAATTCATTATAAATTATTGAATAATAAAAGTAAAATAATAAAAATGTAAAATATGAACAATATTTTAATGCACTACAACCTAAATAAGAGATGAGTTGGACTATTAGAACCCCTTCTTTGATTTTATAAAACTCCTGTGATATTATAATTATATTTAAGGACAAATATAAATAGAATCTTAATCTCATTTATATTTTCTTTCTCTCTTCAATTTCATTTTGCTTGCACAATATAATTTTTTTTAATCATTAGAATAATCTAAATTTAAGAAGCAAATTTTTTAAGACAAAATAATACTCTTGTAATATATGTAGCAACAAAATTAGGATACAAGATTGAGAGAAAATAAATTAAATAAAATTTTATCTCACTACAAATAATTTTTTAAGGATTTTCAAACTAATTGTTGCACCCAAAGTTTACATGTACGGTAAAATTGTATTGGACCCATAAAATATTTAATATTTGATAAGATTTTTCTTACTTTTTTCTTTTAGATTTTTTTTAGAAATTAAATGATAAAGAAAGTTTGAAGAGAGGAATATAATTATTAAGACTGAAAGAGTGAGAAAGTTATTAGAAATTGTAAAATTTATAAATAAAAATAGTGTTTATTTAGATAAATAGTACTTTTAGCATTAAATGAAATATAATTAAAAAAGAGGTTTAAAAAAGATTTTGAAGGGGGGCTAATAGTCCCACTCACAAGAATTTATTTTATGTTCATTTTATTGTATTAGCCATTATTCTGATGCAATACAATACAATTCAATTAAAAATTTTAGTCAAACATGAATTAACATAAAAAAAAAAAAATTAATACAATAAAATACAACATAATGCAAGCGGCTAAATATTCCCAAAAATTACTTACTAGGGAGACTAAAACAATAAAGTAAACTACTCTATGATAAATTAGAAGTGTAGAAGTGCTTTTTCATTAGTACCTAACCTAACCTCATAGCCTGCGATGGCCTAGAAACCTTTGATGGCCAAAAAAATCATCAAAAGTCAACAAAATATAATAAGTGCACGGAGTAAGGAGGGATAATGGTGCATATTTTAACATGAAGCCATGCGCTTCAATCAGCTCGCTGTACAGTGGTCTTAAACAAAAGAATGTACAATTTTTGATCCATTGAAAAATACAGAAACCCACCCACTGAATGCGTGACGAAAGAACCAAAACTTGTCCCCACGATGCAGTGCCATGCCGGCCCATAAACCTCATCAAACTCCTGCAGAAAAGTCGCAGCCGTGACCACAAACTCATTAGTTCAGTTCAATGTCTATTAAGAAACACGGTCACCCCCCACTTTCTCTTAACAAGATTTTTTAAAAATATTTTTTATTTTGAAAGATTTTTAAACTCATCTTATTTAAATAAGAATACAATTGAGAATACAATTTACATATATATATAAAGAATTTCTTTTTCTCTGAAAAGTAATCACTATATGTAAAAAGATCAAATTTACTTATTTACATAACACAAAAATTAATTTTTTTCTATAAGTAAATAATTTATAATTGAGAGAAATAATAAGCCAATTTAGAGATTAGATAATATTAAGGTATTAAGTGTGAGAAAAAATATTAAAATAACTATAATAATTTTTTCTCTTTACATTCTTGACAATCATAGATTAAAATTTGCTATCACTCAAAAGCTCATTATTAAAAAAAAAAAAAAAGTGACAAATGTAAATTAGTGAAAGTTCTTACCTTCTTCAGAGTGAGTGCAAGGGTTTTGGCAGTGAACTTTTCTAAGCTATCATAAGTTTTTCTTGCACAATCAACAGCATGGATCTGCATAAATGGCGGCATATCAACTGAAACAATTTTCACACCACAGCTTGCAAGAACATCAGCCAACTCCACTCGTGAGCCACAGAAGGATCTCCTTCTTCCAAATGAAACTGAAACTCTCTTCAAATCTTTCACTTCATGTTCTAGATCCTTCTTCACATCTTTATCCTTCACAAACACTAATTTTTTACTTTCAAGTCCCTCTTCACAATCGAAGGCCCCCATATTTAAACTGTTCACCGACCCTCCTTTCGCCGATTTCTTGAGCTCCTCTTTGGATGCTTCCGTCGTTCTTCTGCTCTCTTTAGCTTTTCTCTGGGGCTGTTGCTTGCTTGGTTTATTGAGCAAGAATCTGGAGATATCAGAGTCGGCAGAAACAGTCATGGCTCTGGCTTGCAAATGGATGTCTTTGCTAGGTGGGTTGACGATTTGTTTTTGAGATGCACGTGCTTCGTTGCGGTAAAGATTCAATCTTGACCAGTTATTGCTCATATAATAAAAAGGTTTAGATGATCTAGGGGCATCTAAATTTGTTTCTGTCGGGTGACTGGTTTTGGTTTTGGTTTTGATTATACTTTTGGTGTTAGACCTTTTGAGAGTGGGATCCATGGACGAGTTAAGCGGGTCTGGGGCTGATGCTATGAACGTGCAGCGTGCTTGTGTTATTTTGTTTTGGCTGGGTGAGGTGTTTAGGGATAAGAAGGAAAAAAAAAAAAACTGATGAAGGCAGCAGTAGGCAGAGTAGTTTGTTGTGTTGCAGACTTGGAATTTGCCTAATTGTTTTGGGGTTGGATTTGGAATAGTAAATTTGAAGGGGCCTTAGGCCAGTGATATGCTGGGGTTCCGTGGATTGGGACTTGTGTGGTGAGATCAGATAGATGCGATCTAAGCCCAACGGCTGTTTTCTTTGTTTGCTCTTATTATATCCAACATGCTAAAGAAGTGGAGGTAACGGAGGTGTGTGATTTGTTGACCATTGACTTTATCTATTTGAAGAAACAATCGGATGGTTTAGGTTGTACTGTAAGCTTGCTGCTTACGAAAGTTACTGAGATTGAGTGTGACCAGTCGCTGAACGGCCAAGTAGGTAGTAATCGAAACAGTCCGAGTATCAATCCAGTGACTAAAAAATCTCTGTGGGGGCTCGCCTATGTTTCATCCTCAAATTTGTACAATCGTTTTCAATTTTCACAAGGAACTTTGTTTGGTCCATATCCATTTGCCCATTCGTGGTGATACTTCATGAATTTGCTTAGTTCATTTTTGTATTATTAATGGAAGAAAGGCAAACACAAACATGTGCTGGCCCATACGTCTATCCAGACCAAATCTTTTGTAAAATCTATACCACGACTTTTCTTAATCCTTTTCAATAAGACGTTTTGTCTGTCATTGAGAAGAAAAGCAAATCAGCTATAACATATCGAACATGTAGAAAATAATGTACAAAATGTAGATACATTGCGTTTCTTCATTCTCTCATACCTACAGCAGGGCTATGTAATGGCCTGGAACAACATTGAATTTACAACTCTCGCAACTTTTGAGACTCAGATTCAATTACTTGGCTTCAAGAGATTGGAGTTCCAGCAGTACTTGACCTGACAAACTAACATGGTACTGCAACGGGTACATTCTCATTCCTCTAGAGTAAGGTTATAATAGTTGAAGTGGTATCCAGCATGCTATGTGATCCCAGGAGATCTATATCACCGTCAATATCTAACCTCAAGTACAGAAAAGCATAGTGGTGCAATCACATAGCTTCTAATTCCATGGACTTGGTTGTCGAGCATAGCTTCTAATTCCATGGACTCGGCTGTCGAGCATCTCTAAATACGGATGTGCCACCTGATGCTGCAGGGGAAGGAGAGGATGCAACATAATTTGTGCCCGAAACACATACCGTGGGCAGATTCCCAGAATTCCCCTGATGGCCAGGAGGAGCAAAGCGCGATGGACTACCAGTGACTGCCAAACTTGCTCGAGAAGGGTGTGGAACCTAGATGCAAGCGAAATAAATGAATGATGGATCTCACATACTCAAAAGATTTGGGTAACATGGAAAAGCTGGCAGCAATTAATAAATCTTTACACTCATCCAATGTTTCATTTCATGACACAGTTTCATACAAGAATTTACAGATACAAAACATTGACAATATATGAAAACCATGCGTGCATGTGTATATTGAGGAATATTAAAAATTTTTAAGGACTCTAAATGAATATTTGTTCCAGTAAGATTTGTCGTCAACATTCAGAACTAAAAAATTTTGCAGTTCATAAATTAAACAAAAAGCTACCAAGTAATACCATTTAATAGAACCCAGATAGTAGTATATACTGCTTTTCTGAATAGCAGGCCCAAGTTTCCATAACTATTGAAGTTTTCTTAGAACATTATAACCTAGATAGTAGCGGATATTCCATCTGATCATTCTCTCAATCATACAGTCACAGTGTTCTAAGAAAACTTCACTAGTTATGGAAACAGAATGATCAGTTGGAATCCGTTCCTTCAATATATGATCATGTTAACTACAATTCTGCAGTAAAAAGGGGGGACGGATTCAAACAGATAAGCAGTAGCATGCATGACATTTCACTAAATTTTCAAACAGATAAGCAGTAGCATGCATGATAGTCATTGATACGTATGCTACCACATTATGTTGAAGAATGGTGGGTCTTCTAAGAGGAGATTCTGAAGATGGAGACATGCTGCTCATTCTGAGCATATGGCGTGAGTGAGCATTTTGGTTTGAAGCATCTTCTGCTTCTGCCCCTTCTGTGTCGCCAACAAGATTTGCCTCTGAGCCTGTCCTAGGTGTAGTCTGTCTGGCCATCAACCCAGACTCACTTGTGACATCCACTTGAAGTGGACCAGTAGGCCGAATCACCATTCCTTGAGTACAATTACGTCTCTTTAGTTCCTCCTCAGCATTCAATAGCTGCCAAAGACCAACAATTAGCTCCAAAAAATTTTCATCTTAACACAAGAAAAGTATGAAAACAAAACTTACTTGCTTCAGAGCTTGCACTAGATTATGCTTTTTGGCATTCAAAGTTTCCAGCTTCTCCTCGATTTCCTTTTTCCGTTTCTCTTTACCATATAGCACATCCGGTTTATTACTTGTCTAGCAAGCAAAAGAAATACAAGCCATCACCAAAAACAGCCCAAAAGAAACAAAAACACATGGCCTAAAAATCATTTTGGGATTTTTCTTCCAGATGAAGCTCAAAACCAAATGATTCTAGTACCCAAATCAACTAGGCCACTCGTAAAGTATCAAACAATTTTATCTCATTTACATTCACATTAACAATAATTCCGAAACATATCTAGAGTTAAAATTAATTACTTCTCGATTTATTAATATTTTGGTGATTTATATTCATTAATAAACCAAACTCCAACAAAAAAAAGGGTTCTTTTTTTCAAAATAAGAGTCCAATAAAATGACTTAAAATGAGTGAAGTTTTTTATTTATTTTTTTAACTTTCAATGTCTAAATACCTGTACATTAGGGTTAGACGCAGGGTCAGCCGATTCAACGGGTTCAGCTGCTTTCTTAACCACATCCAAAGATTGCAGTTTCTCATCACCATCCACCTTAAAAACCGCTGCCACCTCTGCATCATCGACCGGTTCCGGTTTCTCCGAACGATCTCCATCGTCCAATTTCCCCCGATCCATGATCTCTTCATTTTTAACATTTCGTTCTTCCTCTCGACAATTACCCTCTTTACCCTCATCTAACTGAACCTGAAGCGACGACCCATTAGGTTTAACGGCTTCGTCTTCTTGTTTACAATTGGAATTAGGGTTTGAAGTGATGGCGTTACCGGCGGCGAGGGAGTGTTGGCGGAGGCGAGAGAGGGCTCTGTTGCGGCGGTTCAAAAGGGTTTTGAAATCTTTGAAAGAGATTCTCGCTGCCGGCATTAGCCATCGACGAGGCACGTCTGGGACCCTGTGAAGGTTCCCTCTGTAAAGAGATAACGCCACCATCTTTATTCTTTATGAAACTCAACTCAACCGCCTAGTCTTCAACCTTCGATTCTCGTTTCGTCTCTGTCGAGTCTTTTATCTCTACGCATATTGTCATTAAAAAGTCTACACTTTCGCGGTCTCCAACTCAACTGATCGTCGGTTATTTTTGGTTAACGTAAACGACTGGTCATGTCCAACCAAAGTGATTATTTACTAATGAACTTCATTAATTCCTACTTAATATTTTACAAAATAAGAAGTATCTATTTTCTTTTCTTAAGCTTAAAAATAATCGGAAACCACCAATTGGTCGGGTGGTAAACCATTAGTTCTTATAGGAGTCAGCTGTTAGTGCATATATTACTTGAATCGATTTTTTTTTTTAACATATAGAATTATTAATAAGTTGTGCAGTTAACATTGAAATAGGCTGTGCAAAGACAAGTCCGTAATAGAGACATTTGATGGCATTTTATAAACATAGGGTTTGAATTAATTATGAATAATTAGCTAAAAAAGAGAGAGAAAAATGTAAACTTTAATGCATATGCGTTATAATATAAAAGCATAAACATTGTGATCAAAATTCAAAACTAATGAAAAGTTTGCTTTGCTAGGGCTACTTGTTTTTTTTTTTATTTAATGACTTAATTGACTTAATTTTAATTAGTTAAGTCATTTTTTTAACTTAATAAAAAATTTCAACCATTAAGTCATTAAGCTAATTTTTTAAACTTTTTGCTTAATTTAAAAATTCTAAATGATATCATTAAAAAACATTCTCCAAAATATCCATATCTAATTAATTAATTTTCATCATTACCTAAATAAAATTTAATAATTAGCATTATTGTCCATCTCTATATAACTTGTGATAATATATAGTAGTAGAGTAATGATATACATACAAACTCTTGTACAAATTTATTTTGTACAAACTCGTGTGGCATGATAAGATTGGTTGAATTAAATATCACTTGACCCACATGATTTATTTTTATTATTTTATATTTTATATTTTTATTCAACTAATGAGTTAATGCCGCGTCAGTTTGTACAAGATAAGTTTGTATAAAAGTTTGTGGCTGTATCATCACTCATAGTAGTATACTATTGTTATTTTTATCTTTTTATTTTCATCAAATTAGCATTATTTATCTTCATAATTTTTTAGGAATATTTTTCATAGACAAGCATCATAAACAATAATAAAATCGATTAACATATATAATATAGAATATTAAAGAGTTATATTCAATTGAATATAACTTATTTTATGATAATATATTATCTTATTTATTCTTTTTGAGACATTTGTTATTTTTTTAACATTTATAATTTGTAAGGGTATAAATGTAAAAATATTAGTTTTAAGATTTTTTAAGTTAAAAAAAAACTTATTATTTGTTTTTAGCGATTCAGACAAAAGAAAAAAAACATATCATCCAAATTCTGATATTCAATTTTATTAAAAATTCATACTAATTTCAGGTCTATTTAGATTTCAAAAAAAAAAAAAAAACCACCCAAATTTAAATAAAAAAGATCTCATGGTAGAGATCTGTAATGTGAATATCCTTGAGGAAGTGTTTTAGTATTATCTTCCTATTAGTATTTTCTCAAAACAAAAATGAGAATAAAGATGATGTTTTAAAGTTGTTGTATTTTAAATTAATGTAGATGTTTGGTATTATTTTGTGTATCATGTGTTTTAAAAAGAAAACAGTAATACTTGTTCAGGAGTTATGATTGCAAATAATAAAAACAATGAGTATATGTTTGTTAATACTATTTTTATAAATAGATTATACTAATTATATAAGTTATATTTACTCAAAATTAACATTATTTGAGAAAGTTCAATTCAAGAATAAAATTAACACAAATTGATATAATTTAAATAATTTATATCAAATGAAATGAACTTAGAAAAAAATAAATAAATCCTTGATTGACTCAAGTCCAAGTCTCTAGTCCTTGGGATATAGTAATAATGAAGCCTGTCTTTTTGTTATGTCAAACATCGAACATTATTACACTTTGAATGTTGAAAACAAAAATAAAATTACCAATTACGAAACATTACCGAAAAGCCCCTAGATTACCTGCATGGTGCATTAACTGTTGTAGCAAGTTGTTAAAAGCAATGTTGCTACTTGCTAGAAGGTTTCCAGTGAGAAACATAGTGTCGCCTTAGTTTCATTTTGCTATTATGGTGTTGTGATTCTTAAGCTACAGCCATCGAGAGAGATGGAGAAATTTCAGAATTTTTAGCTATAAAAAAAGTTTATGGGTGTCGATTAGAAAATACTATCAGTTCTCAAGTAAAACTTATTTGTCATTATTTTAAGAGCTTTTTTTTTTAAAAGTAATTAATTGTTAGGCTAATTAACTATAAGTCCAGCTACAAAAAAGTCTACCAAATACTCGAACAACTAAGTCGCAAGAAGCAAAAACAAACACAGGAATAGGAAAACCAGCATATACACGTCAAAAATTTTGTTGAACTCTCAAAGATTAAACGACATTGAAAGAGATTGACGAACATGCAGGCTCTTGGAGAGGAACCGAGGAAGAATGATGTGGATTTAAAGTTGCAACTAATTGGCCCGGCCCGGCCAACTGGTGGACACACTGGCTTTTTACGGGCTCCTTTCTTCTTTGAAGCATGGGCTGCCTGCACTTAACTAGGCCTGGTCAAGCCCTATTTGCCATCCAAAAGATTTTGTTCTCCGATGCAAAATTAAAACTACATTTATCAAGCCACTCAGCCAAAACTACATTTATCAAGCTCTCTCACACTGTGAGAGAATCCCCATATAGTAATATGAGAACTTAGTTCTTTTCTTAAATTTGAGTGGAGATTGATTTTCACTCTTACGAAATGTGAATGTAGTAGATATTCGTCGATTATTAATGATAGTTAAAATATGGGTAGTGCTTTATATAATATTAATGTACTCTTAGTCAGAGGCGGATGCATCACATGACCAGTGGGGGCTCAAGCCCCCACTGGCCAAAAAAAAAAATTAAAAAATTAAAGAAAAAAATATTTTAATTTTTTAATTAACCCCATTAAATTTATTAAAATAGTCACTATAAAATATAAACTCTATAAAATTTAAACTTTTACTTTAAAAAAATATAAAAACATATATTTTAATTAAAAATAATGATAGCCCACTACTCAAAATATTTTCTATTCTAAAAAATATGATTAATTCTTTCAGTTTATATAATAATAGTAGAACGAACATTTTCAATAACAAAACTCATGAGGAATCATCTTTAGAATCGGATGGGATGAATGATAGTTTGATTGTTTATATAGAAAATAATAAATTTAATAATATTGATAACGAGTCTATTGCATAACATTTTTAAACTATAAAAATGTGTAGAGACTAATTATAAATATTTTATATATTCAAAATTTTAATTTTTTATATTTTACTATTATCTAATTTAGCCCCCGATAAATTATTTTTCTAGATCCGCCATTGCTCTTAGTGATGGTTAAAATATGGGTAGTGCTTCAAATAATATTAATGTACTCTTATCCCAATAATAATCTAATTTATAAATATTAGTTACAATCTCATATACTTGAGTTGTAGTCTTAATCAATAGTCTCATGTAATTAAAAAAAAAAAACTACGTTTATCAAATTATCATCGGCCGGTTGTATTACCTCAAACGATTATTCTCTCACAGATATTAATAGAAATGTTTAATTAATTGTCTCTTTCTATATCACTGTTCAGGATGTCGGGCTATAGCAGCCATATGTTTATACAAAATTGTAGATTTGATTTTTTTTCTATCCTGTCTCACATGTGGCAGCTGTTGGAACAAATTGTGCATCCGCGAGCTACCCACCTAAAAAGAAAGAAATCGTAGTTGGAGAGGACAGAGGAGGAAAATAAGAATATAATAATATTTGACAATATGAAAGTAACGAAAAGTGTGCTAATCGAATTCAAGTGCCAGAGATAATGTCTTGCTACAGGTCTTAATTATTGATTTCAACATATAGCCTTGTGATTGGAGAAGAGCTCAGTTATAGAAGTGTGGTTCATCCAAAACCAAAAGGTTAGGAAACTCCAACAACATGTCATTTTCTCGGTCTAGCATGGCTTCCACAAATGATGATGAAGCTGCAGCAAACTCATAGCTTGGACCTCCAGAATCCATTCTCTGAACTCCATTATTCACCTGTGTAATGGCAGTCTCATTGTTGTTCTGGTTCTGCGGCATCACATTCCGTGTATGGTTGGTGAAATCCTTGGATGAAAATTCAACCATACTGTGCGTGTCGTGTTCTTGTTCCTGTGCTTGTGGAATGTCAGCAGACAAAAATGCATCATCATCATCAAGAAGGAAATCTTCCCAGGTAAAATTCAGCGGCGACTTCTCTTGTCCTGCTGTGGAACAAGTTGAAGATGAAGAAGATGACGACGACAATGAGCCTGCTTCGTTAAAGAAGATTTGAGGCGGCGAAATAGATTCATTAGCATTAGTAGCACAATTATTATTGGAGGCTTCTGCCACCAGTCTTACGGCTTGAAGCTGAGCAAGAAGATCCATTGAGTTGCTGTGGTCATTATAGTGGTTCAAGAGGGTATCTTTAATTGGCTCCACGTTTGGTGATACCATTGTCATCAAATGACTGCTGATGTTTGAAAAAACCTGAAATGGAGACTCATGCTGTTCAGGTTTTTGCATCATGAATGCATTCTTGCTCATGTCTCTATTGAGACACCCGATTCGGGTTCCAGATTTGGGAAGTCCACCAATGTTTCCATAATCAGCTAGTATTTGAGAGAAAGGTTTGTGAGTAACAGGATCTATTCCCATCTCGGTAAGTTTCTTTCTCAGCTTTGTGTTCCAGTAATTCTTCACATCATTATCTGTTCTCCCTGGAAGCTGTTGGGCTATAATTGACCACCTGAACCATTTTTGCACTAACATTAACACAAACACCGCAGCTAAGACAGTTGGAATCATATTGTTATATTGTATGTCTCAATTCTCATAGCAGGCAGTTATGTTTGTTCTGATCGTGCATGTAATTTAATTTCTCATTAATTAATTAATCGAATGAGCCGTCCAAAAAGAGTACTTCAAGTTTTTAACTCGTTTGTCCAACATTTGGTTAAAGTTCTTCTTATTGCTTCTCCAGGGACCAAAGACAAAACAGTGAAGTAATTAAGGGAAAATAAAAGTGACAGACCTGCTACCAATAGCAGCATGAAGCCTGATAATCATTTCCTCTTCTTGTGGGGTGAAGCTCTCATGCTTAAGATCTGGCCTCAGGTAATTAGTCCATCTAAGTCTGCAACTCTTTCCGCATCTCCGAAGTCCTGGAGGACGTGCTCACATTTGGGTTTTCATAAAATAAAAATATGGTAAGTCTTAATTACAATTGAAAGTTCATGAGACCGTATATAAATTGATTCAATGTAAAAGAACAAAACAAAAAAAATAAAATCAAATTAACCTGCTTTTTTTGGAACGGCAGTCCAGTTACAGGCTCCATGTTTCGAGACATATGCAAGTATCTTTGCATCTTCCTCTGCACTCCAAATACCTTTCTTCACATTCAGCTTGTCGCAGCAAGGAGGCCTCCCCATCTTTATCCTTTGCTTCAGAAAATTTGGTTATTGAATATCAAATAGGAAACAAAAACAAAAAAAAGGAAAAAAAAAAGTTGATGGTGAGAGATTAATATTGACTTTGAAACTTGTAATGCAAATTAAATGCTCTTTGGGAGGAAGAAGGAGAAGAAGGATGTGGGTTTAAAGGTATAACAAGTGTGGAGGCAAGAAATGCATGTGGCATTGCTCCCATTAAACTGCATTTGCATGAAGTATGGCATCTTCGCGTTTGAGATGAATTTTGAATTTACACATTAATTGTCCTCTTTCTACCTAAAATATACTCATACACTTGGCTCCAAGAGCATTTGAGTCTGGTTCAAATCGGGTGAATTTTTTGGTTAAACTTAGAGAAAATATTAGTGAAATGGCATAAATTATTCATTGCATGGATTAATTAGTTGATTGTGTGAAAGAAAATGAGTTTGGTTTAAGTTCTTGATTGTCACAAGTTGGATGACAGTAAATTTTTTAAACAGTGTATGATGTATGACTTGTGGGTGTACTTGTAGTAGTCACCACCTCTGTGTGAATTATTTTATGAAATTTTGGGTGTTATGGTATAGCTAATTAGCTATCTGGCTAGAATCTAGACTAGTGATGTTATATATGTATCATTTCTACAATATTCACCAATTATGTGATAAAATGGTGGATTCAATGATGTAAAAAATGAGAAAATAAATGCATGTGCGTAAGCTGTTGAAGAAGAACAAAATTGATTAATAATCTGCGGAGCCCTTACAAAATAAATAGATAAATAAAAAAATATTGAGGAGCTATACTTAGACATTGATAATTATTTTCAAAGTTATATAGGAATCATTCTTTAGTGCCGCCATTTGCATATAACGGTATCAAATTATAGCTAGATAAAGCTGTGAAATCGAAATAAGTCGTATCTTAAAAAATGTGAAAAGGTTTTCTAGCAAGAAAATTAATCAACTCCAAGGAAAGTTGAAGCTGCCAAGAACAAAATGTTGGCTACAGAGTTCGGCCCAATGAAGTGGACGTATATAATAATAACATATATTATATAAGACAACATATTCGATGACTTACATATGTAGAAGCTTCAACCGTAAATTATTAGTCAATACTTGGGTTGTATTACTCGGGGATTAAAAGAAAGCGAATGAATGACTCAAATAATCTTCGTCTACACATATATATTAAATGTATATATACGTAAGTTCTTATGTTCTCTGAAGGCTTTTTTTTTTTTTTTTTTGTAAACCTCAAGACAAGTACAATATATTAAATCAAAATTCATTTGAAAGAGACAAATCCAAATGAAATCTTATAGATAGTCCATACAATAGTAAACCATAATAGGATTAAGAAATGCAGTATTTAGGCATCTCCAAGAGTCATCAAGTAGAAAATTTTTAATTTCTGATGGAGGAAAATCCCACAATGTCAAATTGAAAAAATTCAAATAAGCAATATTGTTTCTTTCTCGGTAGATATGAGAATAATGAGATTATAGAAACTTTATAATAATTAGCAATTGAGCTATTTAATGTGGAGTTGCCAATGAATATAAAAGTTATCACTTTTAAAGTAAGAATAAGTAGTCATTGAATTATATTTTAATTACAATAAATACCAACTCTTACTATAAGCAAATTCAATATAAAAAATAATAACAAAAAGTACTACTTAAAAGAAATTTTAATTCTTAATTGACATCACAAAGCAACCTAAAAATATTTCGTCAAAACCTTTATAAATAACGCTACAATAAGTTGGACCTAAATTTTTTTAGAAAGACCATTAACTTACGGATCCCTCTAAGTTACATGCATGTACCTTACAACCCTCTCACATGAATAGTGAGTGGACCCACATCATTCACTATTCATGTGAGAGGGTTGTAAGGTACATGCATATAACTTAGCATTAGCCTTAACTTTAATCCAAGAAAAGACCAAATGATGCCGTAGAAGATTTTAATACTTTGAACGCTGAAAACAATATTTTTGTACTTTCTAGTAAATGTGATTCATGAGTCATCATAATCCTCAATGACTTGTCAACACGGTTGAGGACGTGCTTGGCAAGCGAAGCGACTATTTTAAAATGTTTTTTTTTTGACATCATTTTCAGGTCGTTGCTTGACTTCACCGAAGACAATTACCATATTGGAGATGATGCCATCAGGTAAAAGATTTCATTTTAATCGTAATAAATGAATCGAAAACCCACAAAAGTTTAAAGAAAGGGTCTAAAATTTCCATTACCGTTCGATGAACGCTAGCTGATGAAAGATACCAGCTGAGGAAGCAATTTCAATTAATGCCATATAAAAAATATATGCGTCATCTTCATTCATATGAAGCTGGATTTGAGAACAATTGTACAATGGAAAAGAAAGATCATTGAAAATGTGTCAAACAGCTAATACAAAGCTGATATATAAAAATATAAAAAGTACAAGACAATGTAAGCTAATACAAAAGCTAATATATAAAAATTAGAAGACAATGTAAGGCATAATCATTGTTGAGAGTGAATAATTGACAACATCTAGGCTAGATGGTCTCATGAAGCATAACTCCAAAATTACAATCACAATTAATTGACCCACACTCTCCAAATTAACCACTAAAGATTATGATAAATTTGGTTAGGGGTTGGGTTTTCTCATCTTTTATTCTTGTGACATTATAAAAAAAGTTTGTAGGTTTAAATTTCTATTCTTGATTCAAAATATCATTTGGTTAATAATTAGATGGTTCTCATCTACCCCACCCCTCTTTAAATAGACTGAAAGACTATAAATCTCACAAATTATGCTCGTGGGCAAAAGAAGATTTCCACGCCACTCTCTCATTATTGTGTGGATCAATTGGTGGGATCATAAGTTTTCATGCATTTTTTTTTTAATGGACCTACTTGAGGACAGGTCGTGGCAGATTTTTAGATTTTGAATTGGTCCCTACATTTAGTCTCGACATATTTATAAATTTCTAATTATAACATAAATGGATTGTAGTGCCATATGATAATAATATCTCATTAAGAAAAACGCAACTGGGATGCCAATTGAAACTGGAAATAACTTACAAAAGTCTTAGTGGGGTTGATTATTAATGCTATTCTCAATTATATCATAGCTAATTGGGCGGAAATAAACTTAAGAATTAATAATTATAGCTAATAACGCGATTGCATGATTGTGTACAATCTGTGCTCAATTTTATCTAAAAATACGCAGAGTCGTTTTGCTTAGGAATTCTTTCTTCTCCTAACAACAATTTATATCAAAAGAAATAAGATTTTAACTAATCACAACATTGTGATTATCATCATAATTTTGGATCACAAATCAATTAAAATTTTATGATTATCATCCACTGTTTAAGGTTAATATCAACGATCCGATAATGAAGTTTAGATAGGATTATATGGTTCATGTAAATCAAGAATTCTTGTTACAAAATAATAACTTGAAAATTTCAAAATTTGTCTATACGTTAATTTGTTTCAGCTCTTTAATGCTAATTTGTCAAATGTATTTGTTAATAAGAGGAACACATCATTCATTAACTTACCTTCAAAACTGAAGATACAATCACACAATTGACAAATAGTCAGTGGTGATGTAAATAGAATTCAAGATTTGATTACAATAATAATTATTATTGTTATTCTGAGGCGTTCAAATTTGAAATAAAGTAAAATCTTGCATATTGTAACCAGAAAAAAATAAAGAGAGGAAAGTGTCACAGTGTCGAGAAATAAATAACGAACGACCTGTCAATTAAGGTGGGTGTGGCAGCGCCACTAATGGACACCTAAGATTATGAGCCGACAATTTAGAGCTGACCAGGAGGCGAATTTTCCAATGGGATTCCTTCGTCTTCTTCTTTTTCTCTCTGCCAATTTGGGCCGGAAATTGGACAGTGACATACATCTAGATACCCACTTTTCAGATTCTTTCACGTAAGGGTGTAGCTTTTTTCATTTGTATCAAATAGGTCCATTGACCTGGCCACATTACACTTTTTACAATTAACTGAGACAATTCAACGTTGAAGGCTGTTTCAATTATTTTATTAATATGACTCAATGGAGAGTTGTTAATTTTAGGGCGTGTTGTGTCAAATTGGTTTAATAAATTTAAGCTTATTTTTATTTCATTTTGGGCTCAGTATAAATTTTTTATTTGCACGCAAATCATTTGGTCTATTACTATTTATTTATGTACCATACTAGAATTTGGGTCTTTTTTTTAAAATAATTTTTTACTAATATTAATAAAATATCCCCTTAATTTAGTCATTATAACTATTATGTGGGTGTTATTGTTTTTTTTTAATTATTTAAAAAAATAAATTATGTACCATACTAGACTTTGGGTCTTCTTTTTAAAACAAAACAAAACAAAAAATATTTTTTGTTTACTAATATTAATAAAATATTTCTTAATATTATGTGGGTGTTATTGGGGTTTTTTTTTTTGTTTTTGAATTATTTAAAAAAATAAATTAAATATTTTTTTACTCCTACTGATCTAATACAGTTATGTGCCTAAAATGTCAAATCAACACGTATCGTTTCAACTCCCTTTCCTTGTCAATATATAGTTCTTGTTTTGTCTCTGTCCAATTGAATTTACACTTGAAGGATTCATTTGCCAATAGTCTGTCACTGTCATTCTGTCAATGACCAATTTGCTAAAAGTAGGAAAACTATGTTCTTATTTGAGAAATCACAGGAAAACAGGGATCTTAATTTTATTACCGCGAAATTTATAGACATTACGTCATTAATTAATTATCTAGTTTTAAATGAAGTAAGATTCAACTTTAACTCTATTTATTGTTTTGTTGGTAAAACAAGTTGTTGATGCGTTTTTATTTCCTACAAATTCTCATAAACTGACGTATCTAAATACATATTTATTATGTGTTTTGAATTTGTATCTTTCTTATTGATTTTATCTAATAAATTCTTCATAATTATATTTTTATTATTATTATTCCTAGCAAAAGCAACCTTCGCAAATATCTAAATTTTTTTTAACACTATTATTTCTATTAATATATTATACCAGGAATATATTCCCGTTTTTAGATAACAGTATCTTAATAATTCCCTTTAAAGGAAAAGAAAACGCAAATGAACTCATATTATGGACCGACATTTTCATCTTCTCTCCACAACCACAAGGTGTTGTTTTGGGTTTGAGTTTTGATCACCTAACTCTCTTCACTATTTGGCACCCATTAAACCTCTACTTATAATCAAATTCCTAAACAAACACTTCACCATCTTTGTCTTCCATTAAACAAACACGTGACCACCTCTGTCTCTGTGTTTCGGTATTTTATGTATCTTTTGTAATGAGGAAACTGAAGCTACTTTCGAAATCAGAGAAAGGAGGAAACTTTGAAATGGTTGTATCACTCAGCAGGCAAAGATGGATTCAAATTTTGATCTTTATTGGTGTTCTGTATTTGATATTTTTGATTGGTTTACAAGTTCCGTTTGTTTTCACAACTGGGTTCAGTTCGATTTCTCAAGAACCTGTAATTACTCAACATTATGATAGACTCAGGAGAATCGAAGAGGGTCATTTGCAAGTGAAAGCTCCATCTCGTCCTTTAAAGCAATGGGTTTCATCACAAGACTCGGACTCACCGACTCAGTCTCAACTCACCCCCACCGCCTGGTCCAATAGCAAAAGCCAACTGCTTTCAAACATTTCTTTGGATGCTAAGACTTTCACACCCGGTAGTGAATCTGGGGTTTTACAGTTACATAAGGCGGCCAAAACGGCTTTTGAAGTGGGGGCAAAGTTGTGGGAGGAACTTGAATCAGGGAACATACAAATTGATACAAAAAAGAAAGAAAATTTGTCAGAATCGTGTCCTCACTCGATAATTTTATCTGGGTCGGAGTTTTTGAATAATAAAAATTTGATGATTTTACCATGTGGGCTTACACTGGGGTCACATATAACGATAGTGGGTGTGCCAAGGGCAGCACACGCGGAGAAGAATCCAAAGATTTCATTTTTGAATGATGGGCAGGAAACCATGGTTTCTCAGTTCATGATGGAGCTGCGTGGGTTGAAAACAGTGGAAGGGGAGGAGCCACCGAGAATTTTGCATTTTAATCCAAGGTTAAAAGGGGATTTTAGTGGCAAGCCTGTGATTGAGCAGAATACCTGTTATAGGATGCAGTGGGGGACTGCCTTGCGGTGCCAGGGCCGGCCATCCAGGCCTGATGAGGAGACTGGTAAGTTGTCGTTGTTGTTGAGGTTTTATATTTTCTTAGAAGTTTATATTTGATTAATGAATGATCTTAGCAAAGGACTTGCAACTTCTGGGCTGATTGATTTTTGAGTGATTGTATTGGTGAAAAGAATAAATATTGGTGAGAGCTATGATAGATATTGTTGTGGTTGTTGTTGAAGTTAAATCAAGAGGTGGAATTAATCTGCTGTGCGGTTTAATGGGTAGCTGTTAGGGTGTGTTTTGGTAATTCTTATGTTTCCATAGTATTATAAGGAATGAGGGGGTAGAACCTGATACTGCAAATCGATGGCATGCTTCTCTTTTATATGCATGTGCTTTAGTGCATTTCTGTGTATAATGGGCTAGAGAAACATTTAATTCTGTCTTCACATATCACTGCCTCAAATTCTGAAGTCCTATAATTATTATTTAATATGAGATTGATTTTTTAATTTAATTTTCTCTTCAAGGTGGAAAATTAATTTGATATTTCATTGTTTTCTATTTTATACTTTTGGGTTGTGTTTGCAAATTCATGTTATGCTGAGATCAACCTTGTCAAATCACCATTGAAGGGATTAGGTATGGGTAACTTGCACTTCTCTAAGATGTGGCCTGCTCATGGAACCATTTTGTCAACGAACAAGAATGTTTTTTTTATTGCTTTTCTCTTCAAGAAGAGATCAGAACCAATTTGAAGTTGCTTGCTCATATTCATTAATTATATATTTTGAATAATTGTTTTTTGCTAGTTTTTGGTCATTTTTTGGACAACCAAATTGGGTGATTCTTTTGGACTTACTGCAGTTGATGGCAAGTTGAAGTGTGAGAAATGGATCCATGATGACGAAAATCACCCTGAACAGGCTAAAAATAAATGGTGGCTACTGAAGCGGCTTGGATCTGATACAGAAAAGGGGACCACTGACTGGTCATCACCTTTCCCATTTGAGGAGCGCAAGCTGTTTGTTCTGACTCTTCGTGCTGGTTTAGAGGGTTATCATGTTAGCGTTGACGGGAAGCATGTTACATCCTTTCCTTATCGCACTGTAAGTAATATAACACAATGCTTTAGTCTCATGATCACTATTGATGGCTCAAAGTTTGTCTGATGCTTGCTATAGGGATTTACTCTTGAGGATGCCACTGGCTTAACTGTGAATGGGGACGTTGATGTCCGTGACATATTTGCTGCTTCTTTGCCTACAACACATCCTAGTTCTGGTCCTCAAACACATCTTGAGATGTCAAGCAGATGGCAGGCTCCACCTCTTCCTGAGGGGCCCGTGGAACTTTTTATTGGTATACTTTCTGCTGGAAACCATTTTGCTGAGCGGATGGCTGTGAGGAAGTCTTGGATGCAGCATAAGTTTGTTCAATCTTCAAATGTGGTGGCTCGATTCTTTGTAGCACTGGTAATAATAAAATCATGCTCCGTAGATGATTGATTATTGGTTATTTGTTAGCATGTAAACACTAGGTGGAAGGTCGTTAAATACATTTTCGTTTTTGAATGAACAGCATGCAAGGAAAGAAGTGAATGTGGAGTTAAAGAAAGAAGCAGAATTTTTCGGTGACATTGTACTTGTTCCTTACTTGGACAACTATGACCTTGTTGTGTTGAAAACCGTTGCCATCTGTGAATATGGGGTGAGTTGTCAAATTATAATTATTATAAGCTGAAGGATAAGTGTTAATCCAAGAGATGACATTTGATGACTTTGGATGTTTACAGGCTCGTACGCTGTCTGCAAAGTATATAATGAAGTGTGATGATGACACATTTGTAAGATTAGATGCAGTTGTTAATGAAGTGAAGAATGTACCTCAGGGCAACAGCTTGTACGTTGGAAACGTCAACTACCACCACAAGCCCCTTCGGCATGGTAAATGGGCTGTGACATATGAGGTATGGATGGACATGTTGATTTGCTAGTTTTTATCTCATCAACTTGCATCTTCAATTTCCTTTCAAACAAGAAAAAGAGAAAAACTTGCATTTCAATTTGAAGCAACATAGTTTAGTTCTCTTTCTCTCTGTCTATCTGCCTTGACAGCCGGATGTAATATAATTTAACTGAATTTTTTAAAATTGATGGACAATAATAATTTTTTTTTTTTGAAGAATTTGTTTTGATTGTGCATAGTTCAATTATTCTACAAATTTGTTATCTGAAATGTTTTAAGAATTTTTTCTCTTTTAATAAATAATTTATGAAGTTTCATCTTTCAGTCCTGCAAGAAATTTGTTTCAATTGTGCATAACTCAACTATTCTAGAAATTTGTTATCTGAAACGTTTTTAGATTTCTTGTTGATAAATAATTTATGAAGCTTCGTCTTTCATTCCTGCAGAGTTTAAGTCTCTGTCAATGTTTTTGTATTACTCTGTCCTTTTGCAATTATTATTATTTTTTTATAATTATTATCTACATGATAGTCAATTTGGATGTTTGATATTCTTCACTCTTTCTTCCTTAATTGCTGGTGGTTTAAGGAGTGGCCAGAGGAAGATTATCCACCCTACGCCAATGGGCCAGGCTACATTTTGTCATCTGACATAGCGAAGTCCATAGTATCTGAGTTTGAGAGCCATAAATTAAGAGTGAGTATGATTTGTGTGTGTATGAAGGTCATGGTGGTTGCTTGTCTTCGCTAAAGTTTTCAATAATCTTTAAATTTGTGCAGTTGTTCAAGATGGAAGATGTGAGTATGGGAATGTGGGTAGAGCAGTTCAACAGCACGAAACCCGTAAAGTATGTACACAGCTTGAAGTTTTGCCAGTTTGGTTGCATAGAAGGTTATTATACGGCTCATTATCAGTCTCCAAGGCAAATGATCTGCCTGTGGAACAAATTGCAAATGCTGGGAAATGCTCAGTGCTGCAACATTAGATGATGAATGGTTGTGATGTTCAGTGAGCAGCTCAAGGATGAAGAACCAGAGGAACAAATTTTGCAGTCAAAGCCATCATTCATTTATTGTACATTCTTTGGTTAGTTGTATCTAGGCTCTCCCTTCATTTGCCCTTTCCATATTCTTTCATTTTTTCCTTGCTCTTAAAATTTTTCCCTTCTGGAGAAACATTCTCATACACATCATATTTTTGTAATTTACACAATAATGGCTGTGGTAGAATGAAATTGGATATCGGTTACATCCACAAATTTATACCTCAGCTTGCTTTTCTTTTTCAATAGCTGTTAGTTAGAAATTTCGAGTACAGGTTTATGTTGTCTTTTTTCCCCCCATAATGGGGATCAACTACAAATTTATGGTATGTAGAATGACCCATTTAGACTCTCATCACACAGCATGAACGTATGGCAGGCTTAGAGCTCGAGAAAGGGAATTGAGTTTTCTATTATAGTTTGCATCATTATACTCTCAAATCGAAAATTTCAAAGATAAAGTGTTTATTGTGAAATGGAAAGTTCTGAAGAAAATTAACCGATTGTTCAACCCCTTGCGTTGCCTTTTCCAACGCAATATATCGGAGGCTTCACGTAGAATCATCCTAGAATTATCTATGCCAACACTCTCTCATGGATCGCCTCTATTTGACAAGTACTGCAACAAACCGCAAGCAGAAGGACATGACTAATCATCGAAGAAGATACAACAAAAATATTAGAGTTCTGCATACAGTATCGCTGTAACATGATAGTGTACAACTTTACTACTTCAACATGAGCACTGCACTCTCTAAATTAAGTATGAAAATAATATCACAACCATCATTGTATCCATATTTGAGATAAGATCATGTAATCCAAATTCACAAGTGATAAAATAAACGGTTTACCTTCAACGTAAACTTCTGCAGAACGGGGCATGCTTTTATCATGCAAGTCAATGCAACGAGGTTTTCCCTAATAAGTCAGTCTAAAGAGGCATAATGTCAAGTTCCTTTGCTTATACGTAACTGATCATAAGATGCAGAGTTACACAAGATCACACACCTCCTAAAATTTGAAGTACAGACCGCAGTCGAGTAAAACTGCAACTCAAGTGTCTCCAGCTGAGGAAGATAGTTTTGAATTGGTTCAATAACATTCCTTGAATAAGGCTTGGCAGGCCGCCAATGGACAAATTAAGAAGCTGGGGAGAATTCTCAATCCTTAATTTCTAATCCGTAGAATTTCAATGACAAAAGCATTGGACCAGCAGTTTCAGCTTCTTGAATGGAAAAGCTCTGGGTTCGTCAGTCGGATTACGAACCAACAACTTTTAAGCCAGATAAATATGGAGAATACCTCACACTCAATCTCTTAAGAAGTGGGCAACTGTACATAAAAAACTCGAGAGTCTTATCTGTTATCATCCACATCGACAAAAGAAATAGACTTCAAAGACTTTATGTTGTTAGATAAACCAGGGGACTTTAAAAGATTGTTAAACATTCTTGAGCAAATCATAACGCTTCCCACCCATTTCCATAAATTGTTGCAATTCACTTGGTACTTGTTAATGTGAAAATTGGCTTAAAATATTAAATTACAAACCGGTTCCGTTAAGTTTGATTGCAGATTCTCGAGCTTTGGGAGAAAGTTTCTGAAAGGATTAATAAGATTTCTCCTGACCATCAACTGTCCTACCAGGGGATACATAAAAAACCAAGGGAGCATTGTCAACCCTGAACTTGATTTCCAATCCACGATAGTTATTTGACAAAAGATTTTTGGGCAGAAATTTCAATTTCTTCAATTGAATTGCAACTATCAATCTCTAGGTGCGTCAATCGGATTGATGTTTAAGTCAGATCTCCTCGCACTTAAATCTTCTAAGAAATGGACCATTGTATATTTGTATTTGAAGAAACTCTGAAAGTCTCTCGGTTAGCATCCACATCAACAAAAGAAATGGACATCATATCAACCAGGAGACTTTTGAGATTGTAAAAACATTCTTGAGCGTATCTGTAATGCTTCCCGTATTGTTGCAAAACTCAAACTTTTGAACACTTTTTCCAATATGCGTAGCATTTCCAATTAGAAATGGTAATTGATGTAGCATGGTTCGCAGGACCAGTATCTTTTGGTGTTCATAACTTAAAATAGTCGTGTAGAACAAGCAGGGTACTTTCCATTAGTTATAAATAACTTGAGTTACATGCGCTAGTCTTGGATGTATAATATAGCATTATGAAACTTACGACGAGACGTACCAAATCCAGAATGCTTACACAATTTTACTCCGTGGTCAAACAAAAAATTCAGTTTTTTTTTGTTCGTTTTGTGATTTTTAATTATTTTCTAGTTTTTTCTACTACATTCAAGATTCCTATCTTTTTTTTTCTAATTTGTTTATTTTGATAAATTCGTGATATTTAGAGTTACTATAAAAATGTCCAAAAACCCTATTGTTATTCATTCAGATTTTTTTTCAATAAAGTTTCATTATTTATAAACTTAATTTCTCTTAATTATCAATTTTTTACATTTCTGCATTTTATGAGAATCAAACAACTCAGAGGTGTATTTTGATCTTATCTATATTTAAATGTATACGCAATTTTCAAACTTTATTCACACAATACATGAAAAAGTAAAGAAATTTAAAAATTTAAAAACTTTATTAATCAATTATTTGGTTGTCTCAGCTTTTATTCAATAACAATTGCATAAAATAAATCTTATTCATTACTTTGAGACAATATAAAGGGTACCGATCAAGCATCGAGGATGCTACCTCACTAGATCGATTACTAATTAATTTGATGCCCGGGCTGCTCTGATCACATTAATCACTTCGTCACTTACTCGGAAAGATTTGGTTAACACTTCATCGGGTATTGGAGGTGTTGTGTCAAAAAGAGTAGTGAGTGAGTCCGAAACGCCAGGATTTTGAGTATTGAAAATAGGTATAAAGGTGGCCGGCCCCTTTCCAACATTCAGCTGGAAGTGAATCAGCGCTCTAGGAATTAAGAATACCATCCCGGGAGTCAGAACCTTTGAGAAAAAGGTATTATTAGTTGTTACTAAACCTACGAGCACCTTTCCTCGAGTAACAATACCAGCCTCGGTTCCACGAGGGTGTGTATGAGGCGGGTTTATTCCACCGACACCCAAGTCAATTCGGAAGAGTGAAACTCCTTGAGTATTGACCACTGGAAAGCCAAAAACATCACCGAGTGTAGCTCCACGTTTAAAGACATCAAAAGTGGCTGCTTCTTTGGAAAAATCCGTGAAGAAATCATCAGAAGTTACTTCTGACTCAGGTTTGCAGGGGAAACCATTAATAGAGCCGGAAGCATTCAAATCCGCAACACAGATGTCTTGTAAAGGATCAGGGTCACTTGCATGGGAAGGGAAAGGGAGAATCAATAACACTATCAGGCAGCATAGCAGCCCAATGAGTGACGTTGATGAAGAAGAAATCATGGTTGTGATTAAAATCTAAATTTACACAATTAATGGCAGCAAGTAGTCTTTAGTTGTTGATTTAAAGGAAGATGACGGATCTATTTATATTAATCCTTGGAGCCTGAAAGCGTGATTAACATTACTTTGAATTAAGTAAAATATTAATGCCAAAGAATTGGCAGATCGATGAGGTTTGTTGACTTTCTGAATTCGGATAGCGCGTACAGATTATTTAAATTGTTACGTAACCTGGCCTTTGCAACCGGGAAAGATAATGAGCCAAAAAGAACGTCTCATTGTTTTGGCTTTCTGACAATATAACTAAGTAGTTTGAATGTTTAATTTTTAAAGGCGCTGAAAGATATTTAAAATTTAATGCTAGAATAATGTACTTTGTGCAGATAGTTATGAACCGGCAGTGCTCCCTTTTTTTAAGAGTTGACGTGATAATTACGAACCGGAAACTAGTGGAATTGTTAATGCGTGCAAGCGACATTCATATTCTGATAAGAGAAGTTATAAACATATATGGTCTTATTTTGGTTTTGAAGTGCTGCATCTATCGTCATGAAATAAAAGTTATTAGTATATAATAAATATGACTTTTAAATGAAAGTTTTGATAAAAATATAATAAAAATACTGTAAGTGGTTTATTATGTAAATGTTAAATCAAATTAACCTAATTTCCAAACCACAACAATAGGAATTTATCAAACAATTTACATCCAAACATAAATTTATAAGTCCAACATATATGCTCAAGAGGAAATGAGGTTAAAAAAAAAATCAATCTCAATTTTATTGTTTATTTTGACACAAAATTCATCTTTTTTTTTCTCCTTATTTATTTACCCTCTCCTCCTTTTCTCTCATCTTATTTTCTTTCATTTCTTCAAACCAAACACAAGTACTATAACCGAAGCTACAGCTGCACAACTATGATCCAAAGGTTCATTTGGGATTGAGGTGATGTACTTTTTAAGCTACTGCTGCTGTAGAAAAAAATTATAACTATCAAACAAAACTTAATAAAAATAATGCATCAGCTATGATATTGAGGACGAAAATTTTTAGACTAAGATGCAATATGATATTGAAGCAGCGTGCTAGATTTTTCAATTAAATTGTTCATAATACTAAATACATTCAACATATAGTTTGATTGAAAAAAAAAGTTTTTAATAGCAAATTGTAGGATCAGAATCAGAATAATGAGATTATTTAATTGTTGGCTTTTTCGGCTTTGTAAAGCGTGTGTTAACAAAGATCTAAGCTGCTTTTAATTTGATATGGCGACGGAAAAAAAAAAAGATTGAAATTGAAGACGTGGTAGAAGTATGTACTTGGTCAAGCGTGAGTATGAAGTTATTTCTTGTTGTTTTTGGTTATTTGATTCTGGGATATAAACTCTAGCTTTGATATGTAGCTACAGGTTGAAAATTAATTAAATACACTTTACAGAAGTACTACGTCAAGATAATGAGCCGTCTCTTCTTGTTTAAGTAATTTCTTGGAGTTGATATTTGAAACAAACAAATCAACATATTAAAAAGAGTTGAAGCAGTCTATTCTCCTATTATATACTTAGTGATTTCAAAGTCATCGAAAAATGAATCCGTAAACCTTCACCTAGTAGCCAGCTTGTTGATGACGATTAATTATCCAATCCATCGATTCTCAGGGATGAGGGAACTAGTTTGTTAATGATGATTAATTATCCAATTCATCAATTCTCAGGGAACATTTATGACTGGATAAATAAGATTCCTCATTCAGTCCTAGCATTACAGCCGGGTGAGAAATCAATTAGCTGCATAATATTCTCAAATTTTGATTTGATTTTTGGTCCATGAAATCTAAATGACAAAATCTTTTAATTTCGTTAATTGAAGAGTCGTCTATTCTTATTTCTCTAGACTTACATCCGTAAAATATATATATATATATTTTAAATTAAGGTACGCCTACTTATGAGAATCTATCCCAGTTCTAGGGAGACCGTTTCTTACGCTAGAAGTAGACCCTGTCCACAATAATAGGATAGATTAGAAACACTTGCCTTCCAACGCCCTGATCTTTACATTGAAAGTACAGTTTACAACAAACTCTGAAATCTTCAATGAGGTTTCAGTACCTTGTAATTTCAAGGTCGTGGAATTTTGAACCCATTTTCAGCTAGCTAGTAGCTTATTGAGATTTTATCACCAGAGTTATTCAAATTCATGATGATAGATTATTATTCAATCCATTAATTGAAGGCTATCTTCAGGAAACTATGGGTTTTGGCAACGTAACTCATCTTGTTTGTCTTACGGATGGTTCCAACTCATTCCTAGAGCCGAAGGTTATTGTTCGGCTAGCAGCCATGAGCCATCTCCGATAATTGGAAGCTTCAGCCAAAACAAAAAAAATTTAATTTCTTTCATTCCATTACCTGACGCACCAAGTATTAATTAATAGAGAAGCAATAAGATCTAATGCTTCTCGTATGCTGAAACTAGTAGAATAATTGTATTACAAGAGCCAATAAGTTTTGAGTTAATCATTTAATAAAGAATTGTCACAACAAAAATCTCTACCTAACCGGGAGCATGCCTTTTTTTTTCTGATTTTTTATTTTTTGGCATAAGCAAATGCTGTCTTTAATTTTTGCAGTTGGAAACTTGCTTCAATGGGTAAGAATGTTTTTTTTAAAACATTTTTAAACAATATCAAGGGAAAATGGATATTTTAATAAAGATTTTTTAACATCTTTTATTCAAATTCAACAAAAAGTGATTTATTGATACAAGTTACAAATAAGAGGTAATTTGGATTTAATCATTAGTGGTTACATGTAATTCTGCATCTTGCTGCCTCCCAAATAATTTTCCTATTAATATTTATATTATATTATATTATATGATATATGATATTATATAGATATAGTAGTTTTCTAGTTCATAATTTTAAAGTGCGGGAAAGTTTTAAAAACGCATGGTTTTAAAGGCCTACAGTTTTAAGCCTTTAAAACCATGTGGTTTTTCCCGCACTTTAAGATCCTGAATTGAAACATTTATTTATGTTCCAAATTAGAATTTTAAAGTGCGGGAATGTCCGGAAAAACGCATAAACTGTGCGATTTAAGTGCTTCAAGTTGTAAGCCTTTAAAACCCCACAGTTTTAATGTTTTTTCAGACTTTTCCTACATTTAAGATTCTGGACCAGAAAACTATATTAGATGGGTTATGTTGAGGAGGAAAGTTTTTTGGTTGAAAACTAATAGGATTTTGAATAAGTGTGCTAGATGGTGTCAAGAGTAACATGTTGTATTTTATTTAGTTCAATTAAATTATCCTAATACTAACTTACACGTTCATGATTCAACATATAATTTGTACAAAAAGAAATTTAGGGGGGGAAAAAAAACTTTATCATTATATGGAATTCGAGGTACATTTAGCATGCAAATCGCCACCATCTTTTCTTTATTCAACAATTATTACATAAAATAAATCTTATTCATTAGTTCTGAGACATTATAATGGGTATCATCAGGTGTCGAGAATGTTAACCTAGCCGGATCGATTACTAGTTTGATGCCCGGGCCGCTCTGATGGTGTTGATCACATCATTACTGACTCGGAAAGATTTGGTCAACACTTTATTGGGAATTGGGGGTGTTGTATCAAAAAGAGTAGTGAGTGAGTCCGAAACGCCAGGATTTTGAGTATTGAAAATAGGTATAAAGGTGGCCGGCCCCTTTCCAACATTCAGCTGGAAGTGAATCAGCGCTCTGGGAATTAGGAACACCATCCCGGGAGTCAAAACCTTTGAGAAAAAGGTATTATTAGTTGTTACTAAACCTACGAGAACCTTTCCTCGAGTAACAATGCCAGCCTCAGTTCCACGTGGATGTGTATGAGGCGGGTTTATTCCACCGACATCCAGGTCAATTCGGAAGAGTGAAACTCCTTGAGTATTGACCGCTGGAAAGCCAGAAACATCACCAAGCGTAACTGCACGCTTAAAGACATCAAAAGTGGTCGGATTTTTAGAAAAATCGGTGAAGAAATCATCAGAAGTTACTTCTGAATCAGGTTTGCAGGGGAAACCATTGATAGAGATGGGGGCATTCAAATCCGCAATACAGACGTCTTGTAAAGGATCAGGGTCACTTGCACGGGAAGAGAAAGGGAGAATCAGTAACACTACCAAGCCGCATAGCAGCCCAAAGAGTGACACTGATGAAGAAGAATACATGGCTGGCTGCTGTTAAGATCTAAATTACAGAATTAATGTCTGCAGGTCTTTTTGTGTTGGCGGATTGGATGGAAGGTGATGGATCTATTTATACTACTCCTTGGAATCTCAAAGCGTGATAAACCAAAGATTAAGCAGATGAGGCTTATTGACTTTTTGACTTTAGTAAAATATTAATGCCAAAGAATTGGCCATCGATAAGGCTTATTGACTTTTTGACTTTTGGATATAAAGCGTGTCGAATATTTTTAAATTGGTACATGATATCACCTAGGCATTGCAACCGTGAATGATAATGAACCAGAATAATGTCTTGTTGTTTTGGCTTAGTGACAAAGGGATAGCTTATACTGTTTTGTCTGATGAGAGTTTTTGCACTTTAATCAATGGAAAAAATCTATATATATGTATATAAATAATTCTTTTTTAGTGAGGATTACGCTATCATACTATATGTCATAATAATTTTCTTTTACTTCATTAAAGTGCTGGAACCTTCATTGAAAATTTTCCATATATAAATATAGAGTTAAGTAACTTAATTTTAATGGCGCTATATATATAATTTTGGAATTATAATGATATATTTTGTCAATATAATCAGGAATCGAAAATTGTTCACCTTATTGTTTAAGAGTGTATATGTTAAACACAAAATTCATTTAATAGATTAATAATAGAAAGTTGATTTCCTTCCTAATGAATCAAAAGCAATTTAAAACTTAAGTTGATGATGCATAAAAGTTGGATTGAAAAAGAAACTAGGTTTCAAAATAATGAAAATTTTATTGCAAAAGTGTGAATGGACAAAATTAGGGGTTTTGGGGCCCTTTGATAATAACTCTAAATATCACGAATTTACTAAAATAAGTAAATCTAAAATATTATTTTATAATAAAATTCTTATAATCAAAATAAGGACAACAAAACAAACGACGCCTAAATCTAACATCTAAAAAAAATAAAAATAAAATTTTGGAAGTAACAGGAAAAATAAAAAAATAATTTCAAACAGCAAAACAATAACAAAAGAAATAGAATATCTCAATTATGACCCCCCAAAATGGACACATGTAACTAAATTATGACCTCCGGAAAATACTCTATTCATCCTATGCAACCATCCTATAAGTTGCAACATTCAATAATGAGATGTGAAGTAGTCGATGAATACGCGGCAATTTCATAGTGGTCAAATATTGACACGCAACCTTCCGCGGGAATGTTTGAAGAAGACATACTTCAATGACAAACTTCAATGTCAACTGCGGAGTAGTGTGATAGCCAATCGATCCCTTCCATTAATTGTGATCAGCAGAATATGCTTGGGTTTATTAATTAACTTTGACATGGCCGTTGATCCCGAGCTATTCAACCGCCAAACTTGACCCTTTCCTTAATTCCTTTTAGATAAACGTATATCATCAAACAATTTTAGATTTCTTAATACATTCCAGAGTCATTAACAAAGTTAATCTAATGCTTGCGAACGTGAATAACATCTGTATTCATTGACTGCATAACCTGTTGCACCAACTATAAATCAATTGATATATTTAAAAAAAAAAGGATTTATCGAGACGTGCAAGCAACATTTCGTGAATACATTACAAATCGGCGCGAGTTCCTTCTATTCTCAATCATCAACATATCACCAAATTTAATTCATGTAACAGAATATTAATATCTTGAAGCTATTCCAAAATGTATCTTTGGTAGCACAAGCTAGCCTTGCTTGCCAAGCGTTTGAAATGCCTTAATGATTCTGTTGAAGAGAGAAAATATATTTGGTATTGAAATTCAGTGTCAAAGTTGCATCCTCTTTAGTAATTTGTTAGATTAACTAAGTTGGACGAGAAGAAGACGGAATCGTTTTTATCAAAGTAGAAGAACAAAATTTAGTCATCAAAACTCATCCACACAACTATCTAGGAGAGACGCTAGGGAACAGAGATTTCGTGTGCTTATAAAATAATCAACTACACAAAAAAGTAATTAGGTGTTAGTAAACTTTATTACTAGGAGTACTGTGAGTTTCATTGTGTAACTACCAAAATATATACATAAGCTTATGCTGTCTAAACACATTTTTGTTTCATTTTTGGAACACCCAAATTTACATAAAATGAAAAAAAAAAAAGCTGAAGGAAAAAATAGGAGATGACTACCTTTTTATTGAAATAATAAGATTATTACATAAAGTTTAAAAAAATAATTTTTAATTTATATAGGAAATTATTTTATAACTATTTTAAAAATTCTATTATGTTGTTGTCAAAATAGAGAAAATTATGAAATGAGTTATTTTTTAAAAAAATTACCAAAACACTATTTTACTAAAAATTATGGAATAAGATTTTGTGATGTTTTAGCTACAATGTATGCCTGTGGAAGGCTTTGTTTGGTATTGTTGGAAAGTAAAAAAGATCTAGCTATAATACAAAAGTTAATAATGTTTACTAATCGTAATTTTTTAAAAACAATTTAAATAAAAATAATAATTTTTTTAAAAATAAATTGAGTTAAAAGAGCATCAAATAAATTGGGAATGGGTTACAAGAGCTTCAATTGTTGTGTAAATTTGGAGTTCATGATATGATTCCTTCATCCATGTTCTATGGATAAAATAAAGTGCAACTGCGAAACCAAAATCAATATAGAAAAACGATTTAATTTGTTTTTCAACTCAAATTAGAGATAAAGGATAATCAGTTTATAAAAATTTTAAGGTTCCTAAAAGGTTGATACCAATTTCTTTCCTTTGTAAGCTTTAGGGTACTACTACATTTTCAAGAATGAGGAATGTATCGTAATAAATTCAGAGTATTTTTATCACATACATACATGGAAAAAAAAGTACGTTATAAATGCAAAAATAGAAAATTAAAATTAAAATCTAATTTTAGAAACTAAAATTTATTTTTTAAAAAAAATTACAATCAATAATAAATAAGTACTATGTAATTATTTGGTATGACTTATTCAATGGTCATAAGTGATTATTTAATCTCATAAGCTCTTATAATAATTTTTGATGTTGTTTGGTTGTTTTTCTAATAGAACTTTTGTAGTTTAAATAATTTATTTTACCTCTATGAACAAAAACTCAAATTTCGAGTTTTAAGAGAAAATATCTAAAATATCCTCTACTTATTTTACAATCTTATTTTATTTTTTTATGACATAACTTTAAAAAACTTGTCTATTAAAATAATTTCATAAATTTTTAATAAAAGCTTTTATTGACAATTAAACAACTAATTATTTTTTAATAGAAACTCTACTCAAATAAGCTCTACTTGAAAAGTTATACCAAACGGGGGCTTAAATAAGTTATTCATTATTTTTATTATTTCAATTTTTTTTTTTTGGGTTGGTGAGATAAAAACTTTATTAGAATCAGAATCATAATACACTCAAGTTAGCAATTTAAATGTGGTGGAAAATCTTCCCACCAAATATAAGAATAAAAAACTACATAGAATATTTAGCTAATGCATTTGCTTTGGTAATTGCAATTGCTTCAGCTCAGAAATAATTCAAAGCACCTCAGAAAAGATCTAAAATAGTTCTATGACTTGAAGCAAATTTGACTGCAACTGTTAACAAAATAAACCAGCTGCACTAGCGAACTGTAAACCAAAGCGCAAGGATTCTGCCTCAGTGATATCAACCTCATCAGAAAAAACCACATGAAAAGTTCCCGTAGCCATCACCAAACCTTCATGATTTGGCACAACGGCACCGTAACCCACTGCACCCCGAGCTAGATCAACTGCTGCGTCTACACTTAATTTCACCCAACCTACTAGTGTCAACTCCCGCACAACACTATCATCCCCAACACGACACTACTCAAATTAGAATCAAGAATAGCCACACCACAACTCCCAAAAGATTCGAAAATTCTTTGAGCCCGTGCATAGATGGCTTGTGGTGAACTAAATTGCCTTCTGAATAATAGCTTATTTCGTGCCCCCCAAATATTCCACGTAATCGTCACTATCAATTTCAATTGGTTCGGTTGAATAGGGAGAACAAAAAAATAATAAAGCAATGAACGGGTTTGATTTCAGTATGTTTTCTATTTCACCGGTAATTTTATTTTTGACATATTTATCGAATTATTTTATCGCGGTATATATCAAATAGAATGACCCATGAAAAAAAATTAACAAGACAAAAAAATTAATAAGTATTAGGCATTTTTTATTCAATAATTATTGCAGGGGTACCATTAATGGATATTGAGAGGCTGGAAATACGGGAATGAAATTCGGATTATAAAAGATTATTTGAAGCCTACAAGGAAATACCAATGAACGAGGCCGATGGAAGCAACAAATTGCATAGATAATGCCATGGAAAAATCAAAAGTAAAAGAAGAAGAAATGAGAAAAAAAAAAATCTCGCTTTCCTTATTCAATAATTATTGGTCGTCTGGACTTTATTCTTTATTCAATAATTGTAACATAAAATAAATCGCATTTATTAGTATATATATGTTGGCACACTAAAGCATATTGATCAAGCACCCAGGATGTTAACCTAGCTGGACCGATTACTAGTTTGATGCCCGGGCTTTTCTGATGGCATTTATCACATCATCACTTACTCGAAGAGATTTGGTCAGCAATTCATTGGGAATTGGGGGTGTTGTATCAAAAAGAGTAGTGAGTGAGTCCGAAACGCCAGGATTTTGAGTATTGAAAATAGGTATAAAGGTGGCCGGCCCCTTTCCAACATTTAGCTGGAAGTGAATCAGTGCTCTGGGAATTAAGAACACCATCCCGGGAGTCAAAACCTTTGAGAAAAAGGTATTATTAGTTGTTACTAACCCAACAAGCACCTTTCCTCGAGTAACAATGCCAGCCTCAGTTCCACGAGGATGTGTATGAGGTGGGTTTATTCCACCTACATCCAGGTCAATTCGGAAGAGTGAAACTCCTTGAGTATTGACCGCTGGAAAGCCAGAAACATCACCAAGTGTAACTGCACGCTTAAAGACATCAAATGTGGTCGGATTTTTGGAAAAATCAGTGAAGAAATCATCAGAAGTTACTTCTGAATCCGGTTTGCAGGGGAAACCATTGATAGAGATGGGGGCATTCAAGTCCGCAATACAGACGTCTTGTAAAGGATCAGGGTCACTTGCATGGGAAGGGAAAGGGAGAATCAATAACACTATCAGGCCGCATAGCAGCCCAAAGAGTGACGCTGATGAAGAATACATGGCTAGCTGTGAGTAGGATCAATTAATAGCTGTAGGTCCTTTTGTGTTGGTGGATTGAAAGGAAGATGATGGATCTATTTATACTACTCTTGGAGTCTGAAAGCGTGATTAACATTACTTTGAATTTAGTAAAATAATGGCAAATTGTAGGATCAGAATCAGGATGAGATCATTAGATGGCTTTTCTGACTTTGTAAATTCTTTGTATTAATAAAGATTCAAGCTGCCTTTAATTTGACATGGCGATTAAAAAAAAAAACACTTATAGACGCGGTATAATATATATATATTTTTGAATGAATACGACGTTGTAGAAGTTATTTCTGGCTGTTTTTGGCTATCTGATTCTGGGATATTAACTGTAGCCTTTTATATGTAGCTACTAGAAAAAGGTTTGAAATTAATTAAATACGCTTTACAGGAGAACTAGGTCAAGCTAATGATGAATTCGTAAACGTTTACCAAGAGCTTGCAGATTCCGTCAGACTTGACCGACTGATAATTTCAACAAGAATTTCGTGCGGAAGTTGCCGCAAGACTAGATCATCATTCATAAATTAATATTGGGAAAATATCCACCGTCCACCTATTTTTTACACCTTTTTTAAAAATACACAATTCTTTCATTTTTTGGCTGGAATCCACCTAAAGTTACATTTTTTTTCACTTTTCCACTTCCGTTTGGAATCCGTTAAGCAAACTAACGGAAACTTAAAAAAAGACCATTTTACCCCCAAAACGAAAATTACAATTTCACCCTAAAAAATGCCAAAAATAATAAGATTTAATGATGAATATCATTATTGGTACGTTAATGAAGTACAAAAAAATCTTAACTACTAGAGATTATAACTCAATGAATAATAAAATTTTACTTATCTTAAATTCAATTGATGGTTTGTGAGATTGGGCTATTTTTAATACTACTGTTATAATTTAGCATTCTAATTACTGACATATTTTTAAAAAAACATGTATTTGATGGTTGTGGAATTAATTTCTTTACTGACCGATGGGGAAAATTATTAGATTTAATCTAATTATTTTTTATAATTTTTAAGGTGAAATTATAATTTTCGTTTTGGGGGTAAAATGGTCATTTTTTTAAATTTCCGTTAGTTTTCTTAACGGATTCCAAACGGAAGTGGAAAAGTGAAAAAAAATGAAACTTTAGGCGGATTCCAGCCAAAAAATGAAGGAATTGTGTATTTTTGAAAAAGGTGTAAAAAACGGGTGGACGGTGGATATTTTCCCATTAATATTCGCATCCAACGGATGGAAAATTAAATTAAAAATTAACAGACCCCATGAAAAGTCATTCAATATCACAGACAGTAGAAATATGGAGTCAGCATCGGAAAATAACTTCTCTGAAAAAATTTAAGTGAGTGTGTTAATGTAGTGACAGCGGCTATTAATTTGGTTGTTCAGTAATGAATCTGTGAAGAAATGTAAAGAAGCAGTCGTATATTGTATATGTGTACATCATTATTCATAACAAATAATTGTACATCAAACAAATAGTTATACATCATTTATTTATACTGGATACCATTCGACAAGAATTATAAACCCCGCTTTGTTAAGATCATTAGATTCTCCTGAAGAGTCATCATAGACTAGCATTTTCAACTAAACATAGGTTTTATTTAAGCAAATTAAATGATACTTGAGATGTACAATTCACCAGAATGATCATAAACATGGCAATGATATCAAAACTTTTCTTCATATTAATGGGGACAAATTGAAGGCCTTCTGGTAGGTGTAGGATTTCAGCTGAATTAGTTGATAGTGAACAACAAAATGAAATTTTTTTTGAATGATTACCTGAACTGGGTATTGGGTATTGGTAACAACGACATCCGGCGGTGGCTGCTCTCGTGGTTGGTGATCGTATTGTATGTGTCAGTGTGAGGGATGAATCGATAGAGTGGCTAGGGTTTTTGAAGTAGAAAAATACGAAGTATTTATATTTTTAGTAAAAAAAAATAGGTTTGAAAAATATTTCATTACGGCGGTAGTTTCGCCGCCTAAATAAAAAATGACTGCTTAACCAAACGGTTGTGGTTCAGTTGGTGGCACAGGTTGGGTAAGTGGGAAGAGTTTTCGGGTTCGATCCCCACTAAATACACCATTTGGGAGGGATAATGAGCCTTAACTGTGACTGCACTCAGAATCCGGATTAGTCGGGGCTCAATGCAGTTGCCGGAAACCGGGTGATTTAAACAAAAAAAAAATGACTCCTTATCCCGAGAAAAAAAGAGTCATTTTATTTTATTTTATTTCATTATTAACAATAAAGTTCTGTTCATAATACTAATTTTTAAACAGTTACATTTCAATGACAATTGATTTATTATGTATTAATAGTGAATGAACTTTATAATGCCTATGAATGAATTGCACATCAATTAGTATATATATTTCATGTAACCACCTCCGTTGCGCGTTATTACACAAATTAATTTGGTATAAATCTAAAAATATAATTATCATGTCTAGATTATATGATTGTAAAATATGAAAAAAAAAATATTATTCAATGTTCTTTTTTCTTTAATATGGATATTACTAAAATTCAGTTATTGTGAATTTATAATTATCAATATTATATTGCTAGTTACGTAATAGAATTTGGTTAATGAGAATTGTAATGATAACTAACAAAATCATTGTCTTATTAAAAAAATAATAATTATAATAGGAAAATAATCTTAAATATGGGCCACACCATACACAATTACACACATTCTGATAAAATAATTCATAAAATTGATAATAAGTATCATAATTGAGTTTAATTTAATCAAATTAATAAAGGCTAACACTGTCCTTTCTGTTTGGCTATAATCCGAATTCTAGAGGGTGTAGTGGTTACAAAATTATATTTTGACTCTACCAACTCCTAACTCTAATAATAATAATGATAGTAATGACTAACAATGATAGCTATTAATAACATCAATAATAAAGTTGTGTTATAATTTCATTAATCATGATAACACTAATAAATTAAGATCAAATATTAACATTACATATATAAATGTCTATTACAACTATTTACAGAAATTATTGTGGCTTGAAAATAGTGATAAATATAAACATAGAAATAATATAGCACAAAGGAATAAATATGGTAATGCTATATAGAATAATTTACTTAATTTCACATAAAGTTGCATGAAATAATTTACATAAGATTATTCGTGAGTATTATTCTAATATTTAGATGTTTCACGGTGTCCTTATAATGTGATCTAATTGTACCATTAATATTAGTTGGTAGTACTAATAATATTCTATTGGGAATTATGTAGCATGGTATTATCAATAATATATTTATTTGAGAACTATCCAACGGTTGGATGGAAAATTATTTTACTTTCGATATTGGCAAGTAGGGATTTCCTTAATGGGCATTATGGGTTTTTTCCCTTTCAAATATTTAGGGGTAATATGATTTAGCTACATTTGAACTGCATTGTAATATTATACAATTAACAAAAAATGTTTTGAATAATTTTTAATAAAAAAGAGATATTAAAATAATATAATTAATTTATGATTTATTTTAATATAAATATTATTCTCATTAGCTTAGAAATTACATAATTTAAGCATATTTTTCATTGCAAAGTTAAAGGGGATCTTTAATAGTTTTCTAATTTGAATTGATTATTTTGAAATTCAGTTAAAAGTAAGGGTGCTACGTGAACATTAGCTTTCATAACTGCCTGTTAATAGTGGTTCAGTAACCGGTTATAAGTGTAAAATCTGTCCACCGTTGGATTGCTCATATTGGAAGCCAATGATGGTTCAATTTTAGAATAAAAAATTAAAATGCGCTGTATCACATACAACGCTGTATTCCAGGCTTATGTTGGAGAATTAACAAATAAAACTCACAAATCACACTATTTTATTTCTTCAACAACACTCCTCACTAATTACAACTCTTATTTTTCACTCTCTACTCCTTAGAGATTTTGTTACTTCACTTAATGCTTAAACCAAAGGGGAGATGGGGTATTTATACATGATACAAACTAATCACAACCATTCATTTATTCAACTACTACATAAATCCTCACCATTCATTAAAACCTACCACTCACATACTTCACCAACCACACCTACTACACCTAACACAAATAATTCAAACTTCACCAACCATACCTACTCATGGAATCTTCCATGAGTTGGGCTTGAAGTTATTCATCTTGGATCAAGTTTATGATCCAACACCTCCCCTTAAACTTGATCCTGTGACACAAAGTAAACTTTTGAATTTTACGAAGTCTTCTTGCTTGAGTGGCTTAGTGAAGATATCAGCTGCTTGATCTTGTGATTTTACATACTTGATCTGCACTTCCTTTCTTGCAATACACTCTCTTATGAAATGATAGCGAGTGTCTATGTGTTTGCTTCGATCATGAAAGACTGGATTCTTGGATATGACAATTGCTGATTTGTTATCAACATAAATCTCAGTTGGCTTTTCTTGTGGCAAACCCAACTCATTCGGCAAATTTCTAAGCCAAATTGCATGACAAACACTTGATGTGGCAGCTACATACTCAACTTCACAAGTGGATAGCGTGACAATAGGTTGCTTCTTTGACATCCATGTGAAAGCAGTATCTCCCATGAAGAACACAAATCCTGTGGTGCTTTTCTGATCATCTACATCTCCACCCCAATCACTATCGCTATATCCAACAAGCTTGTAGTCATTAGAAAATGAGTATAACAAGCCGAAATTAGTTGTACCTTTGATGTAGCGAATGATTCTTTTTGCAGCTTTAAAATGGGTGGTCTTTGGATTCTCCATGTATCGGCTCACAAGTCCAACAACATAAAGGACATCTGGTCATGTGCATGTCAAATAACATAGGCTTCCGACCAAACTTTTAAAGAATGTTGGATCTATATCTTTGCCTTCATCATGTTTGGATAATTTAACTCCGCATTCCACTGGCGTGCTTATAGGCTTACAATCATTCATCTTGAACTTCTTGAGAATTTCCTTTGCATAGCTTTCTTGGGAGATAAATATGTCTTCTTCCTTTTGTTTGACTTCTATGCCGAGATAATATGCCATTAGTCCGATGTCAGTCATCTCGAACTCTTTGATCATCACTCTCTTGAACTCTTCAAACAAGCTTGGATTACTTCCAGTGAAGATGAGATCATCCACATACAAGCACACAATCAAAATGTCTCCAGCTTTTTCTTTGACGTAGAGAGCATATTCATATGGGCATTGGTAAAGCTGTTCTCTTGAAAATACTTGTCAAGTATGCTATTGCATGCCCTTGGTGCTTGCTTTAGCCTATAAAGAGCTTTATTCAATCTCAAAACTTTGTCTTCATGTCCTTTCACTACATAGCCTAATGGTTGTTCAATGTAAACTTCTTCTTCAAGGAATCCATTCAAGAAAGCAGACTTCACATCCATTTGAAAAATCTTCCATTTGTTCTGAGTAGCCAAAGAAATAATAATTCTAATAGTTTCAAGTCGAGCTACAGGAGCAAATATCTCGTCATAGTCTATGCCAGCCTTTTGACTATAGCCTTTTGCAACTAGCCTCGCCTTGTGCCTTTCAATTTCTCCCTTCGTATTTCTTTTTGTTTTATACACCCATTTGACACCAATCATCTTGTGACATTTGGGAAGAGTAGTAAGCTCTCAAGTATCATTCTTCACAATGGCTTTGATTTCTTCATCCATTGCAATTTTCCACTTCTCATCTAGAGCAGCTTCTTGGAAGTTGACTGTCTCACAATCAGTAAAGAGGCAAAAGAGAGTGAGATTGTCATGTCTTTCAGTTACCTCATACAGATCTTGAAGACTCCTTGTACGTTCTTCGGTTCTTTTATTTAAGAAAGACGGCAGTGAATCTCCCCATGTGGTTGATGCTGGTGAGATATGTGGAGTAGCAGGCTCTTGTTGTTCGTCTACTTGTTTTATCTGTGTATGATCATCTTCTTCAATGAGAAAGAAGTTGAAGTCATCCACACCAGAGCCAAAATCACATTCCCCTTCTTTATCAAAAACTACATCTCGACTGATCACGATTTTCCCGTTGTTTGGATTGTAAAGCTTGTATCCTTTGGAGTTGTTGTCGTAGCCGATGAAAATGAACTTCTCACTTTTGTCATCCATCTTGGCTCTACTTTCGTCTGGTACATGTACATAGGCAATGCTTCTGAAAACTCTTAGATGGGTGATGCTGGGTTTTCTTCCACTCCAAGCTTCTTGTGGCGTCTTGCCCCACACGCTTCTTATTGGAGATCGATTGGATAAGTAGACTGCACATGCAATAGCTTCGGCCCAAAATTCTTTAGGTAGCCTCTTGCTCATGAGCATGCTTCTTGCCATGTTGAGGATGGTTTTGTTCTTCCTTTCTGCAACACCATTTTGTTGAGGGGATCTTGGAATTGTCAAAGGGCGTCGAATTCCATTTGCTTCACAAAACTCTAAAAATTAGGAATTTGCTTCACAAAACTCTAAAAATTCTTTAGAAGTGAACTCTCCACCTCGATCAGATCTCATGGCTTTAATCTGGTATCCACTTTCTTTTTCCATTGCAGCTTTAAACTTCTTGAAAGCTTCAAAGACTTCTGATTTTTGCTTCAAAAAATACACCCAAATTTTTCTTGAAAAATCATCTATGAAGAGAAGAAAGTAGTTACTTTTACCAAGGGAGTTTGGCTTGAATGGACCACACACATCAGTATGAATGAGCTTGAATGGCTTCTGAGCTCTTGAGTTTGACTCATTTGGAAAGCTCTTTCTGAACTGTTTGCCAAGTAAACATCCTTCACAAAGTTGATCAGGGTGATTGATATATGATAAGCCTTTCACCATGTTCTTCTTGAATAGTAGCTCCAATCCTCCAAAGTTGAGATGCCCATATCGAAGATGCCAAATCCAGAATGGATCTTTGTGACAAGTTTTGAGACATTTTGCAACATCATTTTGAATATTTAAAGGAAACATTCTATTTTTCGACATTTTCACCTTTGTAATTAGATTTCTTTTGTCATCTCTTAGGAAAAGACTATAATCTTTTAAGTGAATATCATAGCCTTTTTTTCTAAAAGTTGACCCAAACTAAGGATGTTGCTTTTCATATTGGGCACATAGTAAACATTCGAAATTATTTGGTGGCTACCATCTTTTGCACGAAAAAGAATGTTACATTTACCCTTCACTGGTACTTTTGAATCATCTTCAAAAGCAACACTGTCATTCACAAATTCAATTAGTTGCACAAACATACTTATGTTTCCACTCATATGATTGCTAGCACCTGTGTCAAGATACTATGTATTTTTTTTACCTCCACTTGTGTCATTGCGTGCTAGTAAAAGTGTGCCATCTTCACCTTTTTTTTTCTTCAGCGTAGTTCACTCTTTCCTCAATTCTGGTGCTTAGAGCTCTGCATTCTGAAGCATAATGCTCAAACTTTTGACAATTATAGCACTGTACTTGAGATTTTTCATACCTCGATCTTGGATTGCCTCTGCCTCGTCTTCTGCTTGAGCTTTCTCTTTTGGCATAGTTGGAATTGCTGTTGAAATTCCAACTTCGTCCATGACCACGACCTCTACCACGTCCTCGTTCTCTTCCTCGGACATAATGCCTTCTCTCGTTGTCGAAGCTTTCTTCTCTTTTCTTTGGATTGACCTCCATATTGAGAAGTTGTTCTTCGATTGCTTGCTTCTTTTTTAATTTTTCTTCGTAAGCTTGCAACCTTCCTTGAAGTTGCTCGATCGTCATATCCTCTAGATCTCTTGTTTCTTTAATTGTCACAACAATATGGTCAAACTTCGAGTCTACTAATCGAAGTATCTTTTCAATTATCTTTACCTCTTTTAACTCCTCGCCATTTCTTTTTAATTCATTGGAAACGGTCACAACCCGAGTAAAGTAGTCAGAAATTGACTCCGACGCCTTTATGTGTAAAGACTCAAATTCTCCTCGTAATGTTTGGAGACAAACCTTCTTTACTTGCTCCGTTCCTTTGTAAGAGGTCTCTAGTTTCTCCCATGCTTCTTTTGAGGAGGTTGTACCAGCAATCTTTTCAAACGCATCTTCATCTAATGATTGAAAGATGAGATACTTTGCTTTATTCTCTTTCTTCTTCAAGTCTTTTAAATTCTGCTTCTGCACCGCAATTAAAGTGGCATCGTTTTCTGGCATAATAAAGTCTTTCTCCACAACATCCCATACGTCATGTACACCCAATAGATCCTTCATTTTAATACTCCAATTGTCAAACTTACTTCCTTTTAATTGTGGAACTTGAAATAACATCATACCACCATTTGCCATAACTCACAAATTGAATAAGAATTTTGAGATTCTGAATGCACGGATGGATCTGGCACGTCGAAAAACCTTGGGAGGGACTCGAGTCAACTTTCGGTCAATGGTCAACGCCGGTCAACGATCAACACTGGCTTGGTAGTCTTGGTTCGGTCCGGCTTGGTTCGGCTCGAGTTGGCTCGGTTCGACTTGATTCGGTTCAGTTCAGCTCGGCTTGGTTCGGATCGGTTCAACTTGGTTCAACTCAGTGAGTCGATTCAGCTCCGAACAGAAAAATTCCGGCGGCGAGTGTGTGCGCGTCCAGACTCCAATCGGGATGATTTTTGCGGCGTCACGTTCCTATCGTTGAGATCTTCGATTTGATATGTTATATGACTATATATAGCATCAAACACTAGCTCTGATAACACTTTGTTGGAGAATTAACAAATAAAACTCACAAATCACACTATTTTATTTCTTCAACAACACTCCTCACCAATTACAACTCTTATTTTTCACTCTCTACACCTTAGAGATTTTGTTACTTCACTTGATACTTAAACCAAAGGGGAGAAGGGGTATTTATACATGATACAAACTAATCACAACCATTCATTTATTCAACTACTACATAAATCCTCACTATTCATTAAAACCTACCATTCACCTACTTCACCAACCACACCTTCTACACCTAACATAAATAATTCAAACTTCACCAACTATACTTACTCATGGAATCTTCCATGAGTTGGACTTGAATTTATTTATCTTGGATCAAATTTATGATCCAACAGCCTACCCATACATAATAAACGAGTAGTTATTTGCAAAACAATATCTAATGAAATAGAAATCCTAACATTTAAGGGAAAAGTGGATATAAGATGGAATAGGGAATCCTAACCTTTAAAGGAAAAGTAGTTATATATATATGCGCGCGCGCGCTACATAATAAACTTTATTCATAAATTCTATTGCGCTTACCAAATTAATCTCAGTATGCATATTCAGTCCTCGTTCACATCCCGTAGTTTACCATGGAGTGTGCTTATCTTGTGCACGAACAATAGCAAAGGGATATGGCTTATCATTTAACTTCTTAGTCGAGGGTTTAAAGCTTAATTAGCAGAGACAAAGTTACTCTTTGGAAAAAAATGAACTCGGAGATGGTGTATCGGCAGAAGAAACTCCACTTAGTGCTGGACTTAGATCAGACCTTGCCGCATGCAGTAGACATCGACATTTTAGCTTCCAAAGATCGTAAATATTTGATGAAACAAAGGGGTTCTTCATCAGACGGTGACCTGTTTAAGATGGCTAGTGAGTTGTTTTTGGTCAAGGTAAGGTCTTACATCCGAAAATTTCTCAAAAAAGCGAGCAAGATGTATGACATTTATTTATGTACCACGAGGATTCGATCCTACGCAATGATGATGGCTAAATTGCTTAATCCTAAGTGTGAGTACCACATCAGCTCAAGATTGATAACACGCGAAGATTTTAAAGAAAAGGGAAAGAAGAGCGGTGATTTAGTTCTGAGACAAGAATGGGGTGTCGTCATCGTTGATGACACGGAGAAGGTTTGGAAGGATCATAAAGAGCATCTCATGTTGGTGGGGAGCTATAATTATTTTAAAGAGAGAAGAAATAAGAAGAATAATATTCTTCAGAAATCCTTTTCTGAGAGGAACACTGATGAGAACTAGTTGAATGGGGCACTTGTGAATGTTCTTCGAGTTATGAAAACAGTTCATGGGTTGTTTTTTGAGAATCCGGTTTGCGGAGATGTTAGGTGTTTCTTGGGGAAAATTCAGAGGCAGATTCTTGTAAGATGCACATTGTTCTTTAGCAGGGATGTTGATGATAAGGAATTTGAATTTCCATTACTCAAATGGAGGGCTGGCGAGTTGGGTGCTGCATGTACGGATGTGTACAACTTGTCGGTGGCACAAGTGGTCTCCGTCTCATCAAGGCTGGGAATAAAAGGTCATCGGTTGGCGGAGCAACACAACAAGTTTTTGGTGCATCCACAGTGGATTTATGCTGCTTATTATCTGTGGAGCAGACAAGTTGAGAAGGACTATTTTCCACTTTAGATTCAATTTTTCTTTCTGTAATTAGTTTTAAAGTTACCTAGCTACCTATCTGTTATCATCCACATCGACAAAAGAAATAGACTTCAAAGACTTGATGTTGTTAGATAAACCATGGGACTTTAAAGATTGTTAAACAGTCTTGAGCAAATTATAACGCTTCCCACCCATTTCCATAAATTGTTGCAGTTCACTTGGTACTTATGAATGTGACAATGGGCTTAAAATATTAAATTACAAATCGGCTCCGTTACGTTTAATTACAGATTCTCGAGCTGTGGGAGAAAGTTTCTGAAAGGATTAATAAGATTTCTCAACTGACCATCAACTGTCCTACCAGGGGATACATCAAAAAGCAAGGGAGCATTGTCAATCCTGAAATTGATTTCCAATCCACGATAGTTATGTGACAAAAGATTTTTGGGCAGAAATTTCAATTTCTTCAATTGAATTGCAACTATCAATCTCTAGATACGTCAATCGGATTGATGTTTAAGTCAGATCTCCTCGCACTTAAATCTTCTAAGCAATGGACAATTGTATTTGAAAAAACTCTGACAGTGTCTCGGTTAGCATCCACATCAACAAAAGAAATGGACATCATATCAACCAGGAGACTTTTGAGATTGTAAAAACATTCTTGAGCGTATCTGTAATGCTTCCCGTATTGTTGCAAAACTCAAACTTTTGAACACTTTTTCCAATATGCGTAGCATTCCAATTAGAAATGGTACTTGATGTAGCATGGTTCGCAGGACCAATATCTTTTGGTGTTCATAACTTAAAATAGTTGTGTAGAACAGGCAGGGTACTTTCCACTAGTTATAAATAACTTGAGTTACGTGCGCTAGTCTTGGATGTATAACATAGCATCTTGAGTTACGTGCGCTAGTCTTGGATGTATAATATAGCATTATGAAACTTACGACGAGACGTACCAAATCCAGAATGCTTACACAATTTTACTCCGTGGTCAAACAAAAAATTCAGTTTTTTTTTGTTCGTTTTGTGATTTTTAATTATTTTCTAGTTTTTTCTACTACATTCAAGATTCCTATCTTTTTTTTTCTAATTTGTTTATTTTGATAAATTCGTGATATTTAGAGTTACTATAAAAATGTCCAAAAACCCTATTGTTATTCATTCAGATTTTTTTTCAATAAAGTTTCATTATTTATAAACTTAATTTCTCTTAATTATCAATTTTTTACATTTCTGCATTTTATGAGAATCAAACAACTCAGAGGTGTATTTTGATCTTATCTATATTTAAATGTATACGCAATTTTCAAACTTTATTCACACAATACATGAAAAAGTAAAGAAATTTAAAAATTTAAAAACTTTATTAATCAATTATTTGGTTGTCTCAGCTTTTATTCAATAACAATTGCATAAAATAAATCTTATTCATTACTTTGAGACAATATAAAGGGTACCGATCAAGCATCGAGGATGCTACCTCACTAGATCGATTACTAATTAATTTGATGCCCGGGCTGCTCTGATCACATTAATCACTTCGTCACTTACTCGGAAAGATTTGGTTAACACTTCATCGGGTATTGGAGGTGTTGTGTCAAAAAGAGTAGTGAGTGAGTCCGAAACGCCAGGATTTTGAGTATTGAAAATAGGTATAAAGGTGGCCGGCCCCTTTCCAACATTCAGCTGGAAGTGAATCAGCGCTCTAGGAATTAAGAATACCATCCCGGGAGTCAGAACCTTTGAGAAAAAGGTATTATTAGTTGTTACTAAACCTACGAGCACCTTTCCTCGAGTAACAATACCAGCCTCGGTTCCACGAGGGTGTGTATGAGGCGGGTTTATTCCACCGACACCCAAGTCAATTCGGAAGAGTGAAACTCCTTGAGTATTGACCACTGGAAAGCCAAAAACATCACCGAGTGTAGCTCCACGTTTAAAGACATCAAAAGTGGCTGCTTCTTTGGAAAAATCCGTGAAGAAATCATCAGAAGTTACTTCTGACTCAGGTTTGCAGGGGAAACCATTAATAGAGCCGGAAGCATTCAAATCCGCAACACAGATGTCTTGTAAAGGATCAGGGTCACTTGCATGGGAAGGGAAAGGGAGAATCAATAACACTATCAAGCAGCATAGCAGCCCAATGAGTGACGTTGATGAAGAAGAAATCATGGTTGTGATTAAAATCTAAATTTACACAATTAATGGCAGCAAGTAGTCTTTAGTTGTTGATTTAAAGGAAGATGACGGATCTATTTATATTAATCCTTGGAGCCTGAAAGCGTGATTAACATTACTTTGAATTAAGTAAAATATTAATGCCAAAGAATTGGCAGATCGATGAGGTTTGTTGACTTTCTGAATTCGGATAGCGCGTACAGATTATTTAAATTGTTACGTAACCTGGCCTTTGCAACCGGGAAAGATAATGAGCCAAAAAGAACGTCTCATTGTTTTGGCTTTCTGACAATATAACTAAGTAGTTTGAATGTTTAATTTTTAAAGGCGCTGAAAGATATTTAAAATTTAATGCTAGAATAATGTACTTTGTGCAGATAGTTATGAACCGGCAGTGCTCCCTTTTTTTAAGAGTTGACGTGATAATTACGAACCGGAAACTAGTGGAATTGTTAATGCGTGCAAGCGACATTCATATTCTGATAAGAGAAGTTATAAACATATATGGTCTTATTTTGGTTTTGAAGTGCTGCATCTATCGTCATGAAATAAAAGTTATTAGTATATAATAAATATGACTTTTAAATGAAAGTTTTGATAAAAATATAATAAAAATACTGTAAGTGGTTTATTATGTAAATGTTAAATCAAATTAACCTAATTTCCAAACCACAACAATAGGAATTTATCAAACAATTTACATCCAAACATAAATTTATAAGTCCAACATATATGCTCAAGAGGAAATGAGGTTAAAAAAAAAATCAATCTCAATTTTATTGTTTATTTTGACACAAAATTCATCTTTTTTTTTCTCCTTATTTATTTACCCTCTCCTCCTTTTCTCTCATCTTATTTTCTTTCATTTCTTCAAACCAAACACAAGTACTATAACCGAAGCTACAGCTGCACAACTATGATCCAAAGGTTCATTTGGGATTGAGGTGATGTACTTTTTAAGCTACTGCTGCTGTAGAAAAAAATTATAACTATCAAACAAAACTTAATAAAAATAATGCATCAGCTATGATATTGAGGACGAAAATTTTTAGACTAAGATGCAATATGATATTGAAGCAGCGTGCTAGATTTTTCAATTAAATTGTTCATAATACTAAATACATTCAACATATAGTTTGATTGAAAAAAGAAGTTTTTAATAGAAAATTGTAGGATCAGAATCAGAATAATGAGATTATTTAATTGTTGGCTTTTTCGGCTTTGTAAAGCGTGTGTTAACAAAGATCTAAGCTGCTTTTAATTTGATATGGCGACGGAAAAAAAAAAAGATTGAAATTGAAGACGTGGTAGAAGTATGTACTTGGTCAAGCGTGAGTATGAAGTTATTTCTTGTTGTTTTTGGTTATTTGATTCTGGGATATAAACTCTAGCTTTGATATGTAGCTACAGGTTGAAAATTAATTAAATACACTTTACAGAAGTACTACGTCAAGATAATGAGCCGTCTCTTCTTGTTTAAGTAATTTCTTGGAGTTGATATTTGAAACAAACAAATCAACATATTAAAAAGAGTTGAAGCAGTCTATTCTCCTATTATATACTTAGTGATTTCAAAGTCATCGAAAAATGAATCCGTAAACCTTTACCTAGTAGCCAGCTTGTTGATGACGATTAATTATCCAATCCATCAATTCTCAGGGATGGGGGAACAAGTTTGTTGATGATGATTAATTATCCAATTCATCAATTCTCAGGGAACATTTATGACTGGATAAATAAGATTCCTCATTCAGTCCTAGCATTACAGCCGAGTGAGAAATCAATTAGCTGCATAATATTTTTTGATTTGATTTTTGGTCCGTGAAATCTAAATGACAAAATCTTTTAATTTCGTTAATTGAAGAGTCGTCTATTCTTTTTTCTCTACACTTACATCCGTAAAATATATATATATATATATATTTTTTTTTAAATTAAGGTACACATACTTATGAGACTCTATCCCAGTTCTAGGGAGACCGTTTCTTACGCTAGAAGTAGACCCTGTCCACAATAATAGGATAGATTAGAAACACTTGCCTTCCAACGCCCTGATCTTTGCATTGAAAGTACAGTTTACAACAAACTCTGAAATCTTCAATGAGGTTTCAGTACCTTGTAATTTCAAGGTCGTGGAATTTTGAACCCATTTTCAGCTAGCTAGTAGCTTATTGAGATTTTATCACCAGAGTTATTCAAATTCATGATGATAGATTATTATTCAATCCATTAATTGAAGGCTATCTTCAGGAAACTATGGAAGCTTGAGCCAAAAAAAAAAAATTTAATTTCTTTCATTCCATTACCTGACGCACCAAGTATTAATTAATAGAGAAGCAATAAGATCTAATGCTTCTCGTATGCTGAAACTAGTAGAATAATTGTATTACAAGAGCCAATAAGTTTTGAGTTAATCATTTAATAAAGAATTGTCACAACAAAAATCTCTACCTAACCGGGAGCATCCGAGCATGCCTTTTTTTTCTGATTTTTTATTTTTTGGCATAAGCAACTGCTGTTTTTAATTTTTGCAGTTGGAAACTTGCTTCAATGGGTAAGAATGTTTTTTTTTTAACATTTTTAAACAATATCAAGGGAAAATGGATATTTTAATAAAGATTTTTTAACATCTTTTATTCAAATTCAACAAAAAGTGGTTTATTGATACAAGTTACAAATAAGAGGTAATTTGGATTTAATCATTAGTGGTGACATGTAATTCTGCATCTTGCTGCCTCCCAAATAATTTTCCTATTAATATTTATATTATATTATATTATATTATGTTATGTTATATTATATGATATGATATGATATATGATATTATATAGATATAGTAGTTTTCTAGTTCATAATTGTAAAGTGCGGGAAAGTTTTAAAACTGCACGGTTTTAAAGGCCTACAGTTTTAAGCCTTTAAAACCATGTGGTTTTTCCCGCACTTTAAGATCCTGAATTGAAACATTTATTTATGTTCCAATTTAGAATTTTAAAGTGTGGGAACGTCCGGAAAAACGCATAAACTGTGCGGTTTAAGTGTTTCAAGTTGTAAACCTTTAAAACCCCGCAGTTTTAAAATTTTTTCGGACTTTTCCTGCACTTTAAGATTCTGGACCAGAAAACTATACTAGATGGGTTATGTTGAGGAGGAAAGTTTTTTGGTTGAAAACTAATAGGATTTTGAATAAGTGTGCTAGATGGTGTCAAGAGTAACATGTTGTATTTTATTTAGTTCAATTAAATTATCCTAATACTAACTTACACGTTCATGATTCAACATATAATTTGTACAAAAAGAAATTTAGGGGGGAAAAAAAAACTTTATCATAATATGGAATTCGAGGTACATTTAGCATGCAAATCGCCACCATCTTTTCTTTATTCAACAATTATTACATAAAATAAATCTTATTCATTAGTTCTGAGACATTATAATGGGTATCATCAGGTGTCGAGAATGTTAACCTAGCCGGATCGATTACTAGTTTGATGCCCGGGCCGCTCTGATGGTGTTGATCACATCATTACTGACTCGGAAAGATTTGGTCAACACTTTATTGGGAATTGGGGGTGTTGTATCAAAAAGAGTAGTGAGTGAGTCGGAAACGCCAGGATTTTGAGTATTGAAAATAGGTATAAAGGTGGCCGGCCCCTTCCCAACATTCAGCTGGAAGTGAATCAGCGCTCTGGGAATTAGGAACACCATCCCGGGAGTCAAAACCTTTGAGAAAAAGGTATTATTAGTTGTTACTAAACCTACGAGCACCTTTCCTCGAGTAACAATGCCAGCCTCAGTTCCACGAGGATGTGTATGAGGCGGGTTTATTCCACCGACATCCAGGTCAATTCGGAAGAGTGAAACTCCTTGAGTATTGACCGCTGGAAAGCCAGAAACATCACCAAGCGTAACTGCACGCTTAAAGACATCAAAAGTGGTCGGATTTTTAGAAAAATCTGTGAAGAAATCATCAGAAGTTACTTCTGAATCAGGTTTGCAGGGGAAACCATTGATAGAGATGGGGGCATTCAAATCCGCAATACAGACGTCTTGTAAAGGATCAGGGTCACTTGCACGGGAAGAGAAAGGGAGAATCAGTAACACTACCAAGCCGCATAGCAGCCCAAAGAGTGACACTGATGAAGAAGAATACATGGCTGGCTGCTGTTAAGATCTAAATTACAGAATTAATGTCTGCAGGTCTTTTTGTGTTGGTGGATTGGATGGAAGGTGATGGATCTATTTATACTACTCCTTGGAATCTCAAAGCGTGATTAACCAAAGATTAAGCAGATGAGGCTTATTGACTTTTTGACTTTAGTAAAATATTAATGCCAAAGAATTGGCCATCGATAAGGCTTATTGACTTTTTGACTTTTGGATATAAAGCGTGTCGAATATTTTTAAATTGGTACATGATATCACCTGGGCATTGCAACCGTGAATGATAATGAACCAGAATAATGTCTTGTTGTTTTGGCTTAGTGACAAAAGGATAGCTTATAGTGTTTTGTCTGATGAGAGTTTTTGGACTTTAATCAATGGAAAATTTCTATATATATATATATATATATATATATATATATATATATATATGTATGTATGTATATAAATAATTCTTTTTTAGTGAGGATTACGCTATCATACTATATGGCATAATAATTTTCTTGTACTTCATTAAAGTGCTGGAACCTTCATTGAAAATTTTCCATATATAAATATAGAGTTAAGTAACTTAATTTTAATTGCGCTATATATATATATATATAATTTTGGAATTATAATGATATATTTTGTCAATATAATCAGGAATCGAAAATTTTTCACCTTATTGTTTAAGAGTGTATATGTTAAACACAAAATTCATTTAATAGATTAATAATAGAAAGTTGATTTCCTTCCTAATGAATCAAAAGCAATTTAAAACTTAAGTTGATGATACATAAAAGTTGGATTGAAAAAGAAACTAGGTTTCAAAATAATGAAAATTTTATTGCAAAAGTGTGAATGGACAAAATTAGGGGTTTTGGGGCCCTTTGATAATAACTCTAAATATCACGAATTTACTAAAATAAGTAAATCTAAAATATTATTTTATAATAAAATTCTTATAATCAAAATAAGGACAACAAAACAAACGACGCCTAAATCTAACATCTAAAAAAAATAAAAATAAAATTTTGGAAGTAACAGGAAAAATAAAAAAATAATTTCAAACAGCTAAACAATAACAAAAGAAATAGAATATCTCAATTATGACCCCCCAAAATGGACACATGTAACTAAATTATGACCTCCGAAAAATACTCTACTCATCCTATGCAACCATCCTATAAGTTGCAACATTCAATAATGAGATGTGAAGTAGTCGATGAATATGCGGCAATTTCATAGTGGTCAAATATTGACACGCAACCTTCCGCGGGAATGTTTGAAGAAGACATACTTCAATGACAAACTTCAATGTCAACTGCGGGGTAGTGTGATAGCCAATCGATCCCTTCCATTAATTGTGATCAGCAGAATATGCTTGGGTTTATTAATTAACTTTGACATGGCCGTTGATCCCGAGCTATTCAACCGCCAAACTTGACCCTTTCCTTAATTCCTTTTAGATAAACGTATATCATCAAACAATTTTAGATTTCTTAATACATTCCAGAGTCATTAACAAAGTTAATCTAATGCTTGCGAACGTGAATAACATCTGTATTCATTGACTGCATAACCCGTTGCACCAACTATAAATCAATTGATATATTTAAAAAAAAAATGGATTTATTGAGACGTGCAAGCAACATTTCGTGAATACATTACAAATCGGCGCGAGTTCCTTCTATTCTCAATCATCAACATAAGCTTATGTTGTCTAAACACATTTTTGTTTCATTTTTGGAACACCCAAATTTACATAAAATGAAAAAAAAAAAAAGCTGAAGGAAAAAATAGGAGATGACTACCTTTTTATTGAAATAATAAGATTATTACATAAAGTTTTAAAAAATAATTTTTTTATTTATTTAGGAAATTATTTTATAACTATTTTTAAAAAATTCTATTATGTTGTTGTCAAAATAGAGAAAATTATGAAATGAATGATTTAAAAAAAAATTACCAAAACACTATTTTAGTAAAAATTATGGAATAAGATTTTGTGATGTTTCAGATACAATGTATGCCTGTGGAAGGCTTTGTTTGGTGTTGTTGGAAAGTCAAAAAGATCTCGCTATAATACAAAAGTTAAAAATGTTTACTAATTGTAATTTTCTAAAATTAATTTAAATAAAAATAATCATTTTTTATCAAATAAATTGAGTTAAAAGAGCAACAAATAAATTGGGAATGGGTTACAAGAGCATCAATTGTTGTGTAAATTTGGAGTTCATGATATGATTCCTTCATCCATGTTCTACGGATAAAATAAAGTGCAACAGCAAAACCAAAATCAATATAGAAAAACGATTTAATTTGTTTTTCAACTCAAATTAGAGGTAAAGGATAATCAGTTTATAAAAATTTTAAGGTTCCTAAAAGGTTGATACCAATTTCTTTCCTTTGTAAGCTTTAGGGTACTACTACGTTTTCAAGAATGAGGAATGTATCGTAATAAATTCAGAGTATTTTTATCACATACATACATGAAAAAAAAGTACGTTATAAATGCCAAAAATAGAAAATTAAAATTAAAATTTAATTTTAGAAACTAAAATTTATTTTTAAAAAAAATTACAATCAATAATAAATAAGTACTATGTGATTATTTGGTATGACTTATTCAATGGCCATAAGTGATTATTTAATCTATTAAGCTCTTATAATAATTTTTGGTGTTGTTTGGTTGTTTTTCTAATAGAACTTTTGAAGTTTAAATAATCTATTTTACCTCTATGAACAAAAACTCAAATTTCGAGTTTTAAGAGAAAATATCTAAAATATCCTCTACTTATTTTACAATCTTATTTTATTTTTTTATGACATAACTTTAAAAAACTTGTCTATTAAAGTAATTTCATAAATTTTTAATAAAAGCTTTTATTGACAATTAAACAACTAATTATTTTTTAATAGAAACTCTACTCAAATAAGCTCTACTTGAAAAGTTATACCAAACGGGGGCTTAAATAAGTTATTCATTATTTTTATTATTTCAATTTTTTTTTTTTGGGTTGGTGAGATAAAAACTTTATTAGAATCAGAATCATAATACACTCAAGTTATCAATTTAAATGTGGTGGAAAATCTTCCCACCAAATATAAGAATAAAAAACTACATAGAATATTTAGCTAATGCATTTGCTTTGGTAATTGCAACTGCTTCAGCTCAGAAATAATTCAAAGCACCTCAGAAAAGATCTAAAATAGTTCTATGACTTGAAGCAAATTTGACTGCAACTGTTAACAAAATAAACCAGCTGCACTAGCGAACTGTAAACCAAAGCGCAAGGATTCTGCTTCAGTGATATCAACCTCATCAGAAAAAACCACATGAAAAGCTCCCGTAGCCATCACCAAACCTTCATGATTTGGCACAACGGCACCGTAACCCACTGCACCCCGAGCTAGATCAACTGCTGCGTCTACACTTAATTTCACCCAACCTACTAGTGGCAACTACCGCACAACACTATCATCCCCACACACGACACTACTCAAATTAGAATCAAGAATAGCCACACCACAACTCCCAAAAGATTCGAAAATTCTTTGAGCCCGTGCATAGATGGCTTGTGGTGAACTAAATTGCCTTCTGAATAATAGCTTATTTCGTGCCCCCCAATTATTCCACGTAATCGTCACTATCACTTTCAATTGGTTCGGTTGAATAGGGAGAACAAAAAAATAATAAAGCAATGAACGGGTTTGATTTCAGTATGTTTTCTATTTCACCGGTAATTTTATTTTTGACATATTTATCGAATTATTTTATCGCGGTATATATCAAATAGAATGACCCATGAAAAAAAATTAACAAGACAAAAAAATTAATAAGTATTAGGCATTTTTTATTCAATAATTATTGCAGGGGTACCATTAATGGATATTGAGAGGCTGGAAATACAGGAATGAAATTCGGATTATAAAAGATTATTTGAAGCCTACAAGGAAATACCAATGAACGAGGCCGATGGAAGCAACAAATTGCATAGATAATGCCATGGAAAAATCAAAAGTAAAAGAAGAAGAAATGAGAAAAAAAAAATCTCGCTTTCCTTATTCAATAATTATTGGTCGTCTGGACTTTACTCTTTATTCAATAATTGTAACATAAAATAAATCGCATTTATTAGTATATATATGTTGGCACACTAAAGCATATTGATCAAGCACCCAGGATGTTAACCTAGCTGGACCGATTACTAGTTTGATGCCCGGGCTTTTCTGATGCCATTTATCACATCATCACTTACTCGAAGAGATTTGGTCAGCAATTCATTGGGAATTGGGGGTGTTGTATCAAAAAGAGTAGTGAGTGAGTCCGAAACGCCAGGATTTTGAGTATTGAAAATAGGTATAAAGGTGGCCGGCCCCTTTCCAACATTTAGCTGGAAGTGAATCAGTGCTCTGGGAATTAAGAACACCATCCCGGGAGTCAAAACCTTTGAGAAAAAGGTATTATTAGTTGTTACTAACCCAACAAGCACCTTTCCTCGAGTAACAATGCCAGCCTCAGTTCCACGAGGATGTGTATGAGGTGGGTTTATTCCACCTACATCCAGGTCAATTCGGAAGAGTGAAACTCCTTGAGTATTGACCGCTGGAAAGCCGGAAACATCACCAAGTGTAACTGCACGCTTAAAGACATCAAATGTGGTCGGATTTTTGGAAAAATCCGTGAAGAAATCATCAGAAGTTACTTCTGAATCAGGTTTGCAGGGGAAACCATTGATAGAGATGGGGGCATTCAAATCCGCAATACAGACGTCTTGTAAAGGATCAGGGTCACTTGCATGGGAAGGGAAAGGGAGAATCAATAACACTATCAGGCAGCATAGCAGCCCAAAGAGTGACGCTGATGAAGAATACATGGCTAGCTGTGAGTAGGATCAATTAATATCTGTAGGTCCTTTTGTGTTGGTGGATTGAAAGGAAGATGATGGATCTATTTATACTACTCTTGGAGTCTGAAAGCGTGATTAACATTACTTTGAATTTAGTAAAATAATGGCAAATTGTAGGATCAGAATCAGGATGAGATCGTTAGATGGCTTTTCTGACTTTGTAAATTCTTTGTGTTAATAAAGATTCAAGCTGCCTTTAATTTGACATGGCGATTAAAAAAAAAAAATTATAGACGCGGCAAAATTTTTTTTTTTGAATGAATGCGACGTCGTAGAAGTTATTTCTTGCTGTTTTTGGGTATCTGATTCTGGGATATAAAGTGTAGCCTTTTATATGTAGCTACTAGAAAAAGGTTTGAAATTAATTAAATACGCTTTACAGGAGAACTAGGTCAAGCTAATGATGAATTCGTAAAACGTTTACCAAGAGCTTGCAGATTCCGTCAGACTTGACCGACTGATAATTTCAACAAGAATTTCGTGCGGAAGTTGCCGCAAGACTAGATCATCATTCATAAATTAATATTCGCATCCAACGGATGGAAAATTAAATTAAAAATTAACAGACCCCATGAAAAGTCATTCAATATCACAGACAATAGAAATATGGAGTCAGCATCGGAAAATACCTTCTCTGAAAAAACTTAAGCGAGTGTGTTAATGTAGTGACAGCGGCTGTTAATTTGGTTGTTCAGTAATGAATCTGTGAAGAAATGTAAAGAAGCAGTCGTATATTGTATATGTGTACATCATTATTCATAACAAATAATTGTACATCAAACAAATAGTTATACATCATTTACTTATACTGGATACCATTCGACAAGAATTATAAACCCAGCTTTGTTAAGATCATTAGATTCTCCTGAAGAGTCATCATAGACTAGCATTTTCAACTAAACATAGGTATTATTTAAGCAAATGATACTTGAGATGTACAAGTCACCAGAATGATCATAAACATGGCAATGATATCAAAACTTTTCTTCATATTAATGGGTACAAATTGAAGGCCTTCTGGTAGGTGTCGGATTTCAGCTGAATTAGTTGATAGTGAACAACAAAATGAAATTTTTTTTGAATGATTACCTGAACTGGGTATTGGGTATTGGTAACAACGACATCCGGCGGTGGCTGCTCTCGTGGTTGGTGATCGTATTGTATGTGTCAGTGTGAGGGATGAATCGATAGAGTGGCTAGGGTTTTTGAAGTAGAAAAATACGAAGTATTTATATTTTTAGTAAAAAAAATAGGTTTGAAAAATATTTCATTATGGCGGTAGTTTTGCCACTAAATAAAAAAATGACTCCTTAACCAAACGGTCGTGGTTCAGTTGGTGGCACAGGTTGGGTAAGTGGGAAGAGTTTCGGGTTCGATCCCCACTAAACACACCATTTGGGAGGAATAAGGAGCCTTAACTGTGACTACACCCCGAATCCGGATTAGTGGGGGCTCAATGCAGTCGCTGGAAACCGGGTGATTTAAACAAAACAAAAAAGACTCCTTATCCCAAGAAAAAAAGAGTCGTTTTATTTTATTTTATTTCATTATTAACAATAAAGTTCTGTTCATAATACTAATTTTTAAACAGTTACATTTCAATGACAATTGATTTATTATGTATTAATAGTGAATGAACTTTATAATGCCTATGAATGAATTGCACATCAATTAGTATATATATTTCATGTAGCCACCTCCGTTGCGCGTTATTACACAAATTAATTTGGTATAAATCTAAAAATATAATTATCATGTCTAGATTATATGATTGTAAAATATGAAAAAAAAAATATTATTCAATGTTCTTTTTTCTTTAATATGGATATTACTAAAATTCAGTTATTGTGAATTTATAATTATCAATATTATATTGCTAGTTACGTAATAGAATTTGGTTAATGAGAATTGTAATGATAACTAACAAAATCATTGTCTTATTAAAAAAATAATAATTATAATAGGAAAATAATCTTAAATATGGGCCACACCATACACAATTACACACATTCTGATAAAATAATTCATAAAATTGATAATAAGTATCATAATTGAGTTTAATTTAATCAAATTAATAATGGCTAACACTGCCATTTCTGTTTGGCTATAATCCGAATTCTAGAGGGTGTAGTGGTTACAAAATTATATTTTGACTCTAGCAACTCCTAACTCTAATAATAATAATGATAGTAATGGCTAACAATGATAGCTATTAATAACATCAATTATAAAGTTGTGTTATAATTTCATTAATCATGATAACACTGATAAATTAAGATCAAATATTAACATTACATATATAAATGTCTATTACAACTATTTACAGAAATTATTGTGGCTTGAAAATAGTGATAAATATAAACATAGAAATATTATAGCACAAAGGAATAAATATGGTAATGCTATATAGAATAATTTACTTAATTTCACATAAAGTTGCTTGAAATAATTTACATAAGATTATTCGTGAGTATTATTCTAATATTTAGATGTTTCACGGTGTCCTTATAATGTGATCTAATTGCACTACTAATATTAGTTGGTAGTACTAATAATATTTTATTGGGAATTATGTAGCTTGGTATTATCAATAATATATTTATTTGAGAACTATCCAACGGTTGGATGGAAAATTATTTTACTTTCGATATTGGCAAGTAGGGATTTCCTTAATGGGCATTATGGGTTTTTTCTCTTTCAAATATTTAGGGGTAATATGATTTAGCTACATTTGAACTGCATTGTAATATTATACAATTAACAAAAAATGTTTTAAATAATTTTTAATAAAAAGACTTATAATGTCATATTAAAATAATATAATTAATTTATGATTTATTTTAATATAAATATTATTCTCATTAGCTTAGAAATTACGTAATTTAAGCATATTTTTCATTGCAAAGTTAAAGGGGATCTTTAATAGTTTTCTAATTTGAATTGATTATTTTGAAATTCAGTTAAAAGTAAGGGTGCTACGTGAACATTAGCTTTCATAACTGCCTGTTAATAGTGGTTCGGTAACCGGTTATAAGCGTAAAATCTGTCCACCGTTGGATTGCTCATATTGTAAGCCAATGATGGTTCAATTTTAGAATAAAAAATTAAATAACATAGAGTATAGGAGTAGATGAAATTTTACGGGCTGACCGTAAGTTGCATTAAATGTAACTTAGGCCGACCCTATATATATATATATATGCGCGCGCTACATAATAAACTTTATTCATAAATTCTATTGCACTTACCAAATTAATCTCAGTATGCATATTCAGTCCTCTTCTTCTTCATCCCCTTATGTCCAAAAATCACCCCCTTGTTCACATCCCGTAGTTTACCATGGAGTGTGCTTATCTTGTGCACGAACAATAGCAAAGGGATATGGCTTATCATTTAACTGCTTAGTCGAGGGTTTAAAGCTTAATTAGCAGAGACAAAGTTACTCTTTGGAAACAAATGAACTCGGAGATGGTGTATCGGCAGAAGAAACTCCACTTAGTGCTGGACTTAGATCATACCTTGCTGCATGCAGTAGACATCGATATTTTAGCTTCCAAAGATCGTGAATATTTGATGAAACTAGCATCAGACGGTGACCTGTTTAAGATGGCTGGTGAGTTATTTTTGGTCAAGTTACGGCCTTATGGTGAGTTGTTTTTGGTCAAGGTAAGGCCTTACATCCGAAAATTTCTCAAAGAAGCGAGCAAGATGTATGACATTTATTTATGTACCACGGGGATTCGATCATACGCAGTGATGATGGCTAAATTGCTTGATCCTAAGTGTGAGTACCACATCAGGTCGAGATTGATAACACGCGAAGATTTTAAAGAAAAGGGAAAGAAGAGCGGTGATTTGGTTCTGGGACAAGAATGGGGTGTCGTCATCGTTGATGACACGGAGAAGGTTTGGAAGGATCATAAAGAGCATCTCATGTTGGTGGGGAGTTATAATTATTTTAAAGAGAGAAGAAATAAGAAGAATAATATTCTTCAGAAATCCTTTTCTGAGAGGAACACTGATGAGAACGAGTTGAATGGGGCACTTGTGAATGTTCTTCGAGTTCTGAAAACAGTTCACGGGTTGTTTTTTAAGAATCCGGTTTGCAGAGATGTTAGGTGTTTCTTGGGGAAAATTCGGAGGCAGATTCTTGCAAGATGCACATTGTTCTTTAGCAGGGATGTTGATGATAAGGAATTTGAATTTCCATTACTCAAATGGAGGGCTGGTGAGTTGGGTGCTGTATGCACGGATGTGTACAACTTGTCGGTGACACAAGTGGTCTCCGTCTCATCAAGGCCAGGAACAAAAGGTCGTCGGTTGGCGGAGAAACACAACAAGTTTTTGGTGCATCCACAATGGATTTATGCTGCTTATTATCTGTGGAGCAGACAAGCTGAGAAGGATTATTTTCCACTGTAGATTCAATTTTTCTTTCTGTAATTAGTTTTAAAGTTACCTAGCTACCTACCTAGCAGCATATTTTTATATACTACTTGTTGATGCTGAAATCTTGTCTCCATTTGCCTGATCAGATTGGCTCACCAACGGTTGTACTGACAACGATGAAAACGCTGCACTCCACAAGCTTCTTCAATTTCTCAGATTCTTGAGACTCAAATCATTTTCTTCCTCTTTCAAGATCTGTGTTCACAGAAACAAATCAGATGTGCCGGTGGTTTTTCCGGCGAAAACACTTCGATGCTTAAGCCATTATGCGGGGCTTTCGAAAAAACTGTGTAATTTAAGTTCGTGCACACTAACAGAAATGTTATTAAAGAAAAGTGTGTTGAAGGCTGTTATGGAGTTAAATTCTGATACCAATTTGGCAGAGTTTTTCCTCTCTGTTTTTTGTCCATCCCTTCTCAATTGATTTTCCCGGCTTTTATAGGCAATCGCCCCACGTTCATAGAGCATTTTCCATGCCCGTCATTCTCGGGCGATCAAGGGCCTTAACGAGTCTCAACAATCAAACGTGGGTAAACGTGGGGCATCGTGTTCTCCCCAGCGGCTTAGAGCGTGGCAAAACTGTCGCGTTTTTGCGAGATCGTGCCCTCTTTTTGGGTGACAAGCTTCTGGCCGGTACTCATTTTCTGGTCGGGTTGTGCTCCATAAAGTATACGCCGCCAGGAATCTGCTCATACCATTCAGTCGAGGAGATTCACCCCCAGGAAGGAAATGGGGATATGCCCAGCTGGTACTCTTTTGTTACTCAACACTAGTCCCTCAGTTTCTGGTATTACGAGTGAAATGAGTTAAGACTATAAATTAAATGTTGAACCTGGCCACATCCGTTAAATTAGTTTACATACATTAAATCTTATAAAGTATGCTCAGATTTTTACAAATTAGACTACTATTACTATGTTCGAATTTTTACCCTCACTAATATGGGTTTGATTATGTTGCAACAGTGGTACCGTGCCACAGTTACAACCAGCCATTGGATCCACTTGGATGGAGGGTGTAACAGTAGATCCAAGTGGATCTAATGACTAGTTGTAGCTGTAGCACGGTACCACTATTGCAACATAGCCAAGTCCCACTAATATTCAAAACAGGTTTAATTTACTCGCATATTAGCCTACTAGTACTTTATTCAGATTTTTATTCTAACTAATATTTAAGAAACGTTTAATCTGCTCGCACTTTGTAGTAAAGAAAAAAAATATCTTCACTTAATTAAGAGAGAAATTAAGTGCCCGTATTACAATATGACAACTCGAATTGTGAGAGTATGAGTTCTCACGTGGCTGGCTTGTTCGACATACTTGAACTCGCTTATTAGTTATTACTCCACCTTATCGTAAAAGTCGAGAATCCTCAACTAGGGTTGGTTTTTGTTTACCTTGTTAAGGCATATTCATGTAAAACGAGTTTATATTGTTAGTACTTTCAGAGGAATGAGGAATATTTAAATGAAAGTAGCCACAATTTTCTGTGGCTTGGACATTTGTAGGATGACTGAGAATCAGAGATCGTCTGCTGGCTCGCTCTGCGATTGTCAATCAGTGAGAGAAAAAAGTGTTATGAAAATGAACAAAAAAGAGACGTGCTTGTTACATGTTTAATAAAATAAAAAATAAAAAAATTAAGTTGCAGAACTCTGCACCTAACGCATGAGAATCATCATTTCATTCCACTCGTATGATTGTGAGTCATAAAAAATATCTACGGCGTACGTTTAGAAAATTTAAAGAAAATATCCAAAATTAGGACCGATCTATAAAACAACCCGCTTGCCAAAATCATCATAATTTGGGTACTAAAAGAAAAGAAGGAATCAAAATTGGACCACTATTTATAAATTAGGACAAATACTCGGGCCATTCTCGTAAATAGTTATTACTTTTCACAGAGAGAATGAGCTGGCAGGAACCCCCACTGAAGCGCGGATGGCCCCACTATAAAATAATCACATCACAAATAAAACGCCTCACTTGCACAGACGCATCAGAGCAGACTCGTAAGAGCAGCCAGCAGCAGCAACAAGAACGAAAGCACACGCGCATTTATGATTTATTCAGTGCTGCTGAACCGAAACTGAAACTGAAACTGAAACTGAAACTTTAAACCTCTTTCTCGTTTCCTTGTTTCCTTGTTTCTTCCTATGGCGGACTCGTACTGCGCAGATTGCAAGCGACTGACGGAAGTGGTGTTCGACCACTCGGCCGGCGACACCATTTGCTCTGAGTGCGGTCTCGTCTTGGAGGCCTACTCCGTCGACGAAACCTCCGAATGGCGTATTTTCGCCAACGAGTCCTCCGATCACGACCCCGTTCGTGTCGGTGGGCCCCTCAACCCTCTCTTGAGCGGCGGCGGCCTATCCACTGTTATTGCCAAGCCTACTGCTGGCGGCTCCACTGAGCTTTTGTCTGGCTCCCTTGGCAAGTTGCAGGCCCGCAGTTCCCATCCTGATAGGAACCTTATTCAGGCCTTCAAGTCTATTTCTGCCATGTCTGATAGGTGTAATTCTAAATTTAAATCTTGCATTTTTCTCTTCCTTTCTATTTTTTTTTTATTTTGCATTGGCTGGCCCCCACCCCTCCCCTTTTTTCAGTTTTTTTTTCCTTAATTTTGCTGTGTGAAAATCGTTTTCAGTTTTCAATAATCTAATGAGCTGTTTAGTTGGGCCAACTGTATGTATATATGTATGCAATTCTATATATGAAATGATTATAGATGGGCATTATGCAATATGTTTCTTGCTTGCAGCATTCTGTGAGAGAGACTCTATATTTTAATTTTTATTTAATTTAACGTGCACATGTTGTTGCGTCTCACTCTTGCAGTCCAGTGCTTACTTTATTGGTGGACATTTTGCTATACTAGATGTTCTTGATGAGGATTGTCTTATTCTTATCTGAAATGACCTGCAATTCGAAGATCAATAGTTTTTAATATATAACTTAAGATTTTTAACTAAAGACAGAAATACAAGACGCTTGCTGCATGACATTGTTCAAGTAGTAAGCAAACTTTTGTATAGTTAAGGAGGAGCATGTTTTTTTTATTTTTCTGATATGCCTCCAGGGGACGGACTTTACCTCATTGTTTGTGTTTTCGCGTATACCTTGAGCATAAACTGCTGAGACTTTCAATGAATAGCATTTTTGTTTCCCAAGTTCATTCTTGAATATTCCTCAGCTTTAGACTTGTACACTACATTATGCTTTGCTTAGTGAGTCATTGAAATATTTTTTTCTGGGAGTCATTTTCCTGATGAAAATATTGGTTCTTCATAGTTGAATAAATTGCTGTTATAGCTGATGCAAGATATGGGTGTTTCAGGTTGGGACTTGTTACAACCATAAAGGTATTTAGTATATGTAATAATTTCTTTTTTTTAAAATATAGAATTACTGGTGCTATTGCTTCTTCACTATTCAGACATACTGTTGATTGCTCTGTTACCATGTGTGCATTTGTGCATTTGAATTTTTCTTGTATACTTCTTGGAAATTGATTCTGCCTGAATACGAGGATTCTTGTGTCCATTCACCCAATTGGGTTGGCAGTCCTGAATTTCATAGTGAACTTAATATTATAAAGAACACTGGCAATGGAGGTTAGAAAGTGATGTTTGATTTGTCTTAGACAGAGCTCAGGTAGGATAAAGATGAAGGTTAGGAAAGAGTGAAAGAGGTGGGATGATAAGAGTTCAATAAAGGAAGAGTTTAATTAGCCTTCTGCTTAAGCTATACCCTTCTCAATGCCAACTAGCTTTGTTGGTATTGTCAAATTTACTCCAGTTAAGGCACTCGGGCCAACATTCAATTTATGGTTGTTGTTATCATACGTGTATAAATTTCAGGCTTGAGGAACTGAAAGATACAAACATGGCATTCATAGATGAATCAATCGTGATCTTAGGGTAAACTGTGGAATGTTAAGTAGTGTGGTCAAAACACACAAAGCTTCACACAAAAGATTCAGAACTTCATCATTGATTATCAATTGATTAAACCACAATTTGGCTAGCATATATCTTTTTAGAATTATTTTGTCTGATATTTTAGTATTTATGCTTCTATTTGGGATTTATATATGCTATCATATTTTAGTTTATCTTTCCTTTCTCGAACATGCTATGCTGGTTTCTACTTTCAAACGGTTTGGTCCAATCTTTTTGTTTTAGAGCTTTTATCATCTGCTAACTGTTTCTACTTATGACTTTAAGGATCGAGCTAATGAAATCTATAAGAAGGTAGAAGATCAAAAACCTCTTAGAGGACGAAATCAGGAAGCAATTGTGGCTGCTTGCCTCTACATTGCTTGCCGACAAGAAAACAAACCCAGGACTGTGAAAGGTACTGAGCAAACTTTCTCTAAAAATTTTCTTGATCTTCCGCTTTGCATTGTAAGGTTTCATATGCTAACTACATAGATTTCAACTAGAATTTTGTTCTGTTGCTAATGGGACAACAAAGAAAGAAATAGGACGGGCAAAAGAATTCATCGTGAAACACCTAGAAGCAGAAATGGGTCAATCTGTGGAAATGGGAACTATACATGCTTCAGATTATCTGGTGATATTTTTGTTGAATATTTTTAAAAATTTTTTCTTTCTGTTCGTATTGGATTTTTCTTCGTGTATGATTTTTTGTTCCTTGTGGCCTTATCTGTCTAATCCAATGCATCCATTTACATAAATTTTATCTTCAATCTATAGAGACGTTTTTGTTCCAATCTTGGAATGACGAATCAAGCTGTTAAGGCTGCTCAAGAGGCTGTTCAGAAATCTGAAGATCTCGACATAAGGTTAATTCTGGTTTTCTTTTCACTTTTCTTGGTAGAAACTAACATTCAACTTATAGTTTGGGCTTTTATGAGATGCATTTATACATTTCGGTGTTATGGATACTAAGAATATATTAGTTGAACCCTATGAACACATAATTATCTTTGAAGAAGAAAAATATAAGAAAGAAAGAAAGGAGTCGTGGTGGGGGAGAGAAATGAGTTTATTTCATGTGGTCTTCTCTTGTTTGATTGAGTTTGTCTAACTTCATTTCAGTAGATCTTCACATGGCTTTGGATCATAGACATAGAAGCTGTTAATGAACATTTGCCTTTTTGTCAAATGAAAGGAAGCATCAGATAACCTGTGGAGCTGTTTTATTTATTTGTTTATTTATCTCTCTCTCCCTCTCTCTGTGAAATTTTTTAACAACTCCATTAGAAAATTAATATAAATGAATAGTGTATGTAGATGGTGTCATTGGCTTTGGGTAAAACAAAATTCTTGCTTGCTTTCACAGGAGAAGCCCGATCTCAGTGGCGGCAGCTGTTATTTACATCATAACTCAGCTATCAAATGACACAAAGCCTCTCAAAGGTTAGAAAGCTATCAATTCTTTTAGAAATTATGCTTACTCAGATGCCATTCATGCCCCTGTTTTTGCAGAGATCTCCATTGTTACGAGAGTGGCAGAAGGGACCATCAAGAATGTCTACAAAGATCTTTTCCCTCATTTGGCACGGATAATACCAGACTGGTTTGCCAATGAGGAAGATATGAAGAATCTAAAGCTCTGAAAATGCAAAAGGTGATGGTTATGATCGAACGTAGCATATCCATGAACGTCGATGCTGCGTTCTTCGTAGAGCTCAATGCACCTTTCTTTTTCTAAAAGCTCATGTGAATACAATAGGCTTTCACTTCATCACAGCAATTAGCACTAACAACAGCTTAGTTTATGCACCGGAACAACCACAGCTGTTCAAAAACTACCTTTGTCTCAGTTGCTTTGAAGGAGCTCCACACCATCCGCACAACTGAACTGGAGTCGTTTAGCTTGCTTGGCTAACTAACTCACCTAAGAAGCTAATTCAAAAAACATCGAATTAATCTAAATCAACCTTATCCATTCTTTAGAATGATATGCACTAGTTTCAGCTTTGACAGATTTAAATTATTTCAACTAATATTAAACGGATCCTTATCCATTATAAAATCTGCACTTTGGATAATAAGTTTTTGTTCTTTACTACCAACTACCAACACTTTTTTTTTTGTTTGACAATACCAACTACCGAGACCTTAAATAATTAATAAATGAAAACATGTGTCATACTACCAACTTACTTTATTTGCCTTTTTGGTTGAGGAATGAGGAGGAATCCATGTATTACAAGTGCATGTTCCAAAAACAAAAAGATATTAAGAGTGAGTGCCTGCCTAATCCATTTAGGTTGCGTTCATAAAATAATATTCATGAATGGACGGCGGGCGATCTTTACAAATTTATAATTATTTATTATAAAACTTGGCGTATTGCGCAAATTGTAAAGATGACAAATGAATGAATACCCAAGTTTAGTCTCATAAGAGCAATGTCATTGTCACGCGGGGTATTATTGTTTTGGAGTAGGGCTATTTTTAAATGCCTCTCTTGACATTTCACGTAATAACAGTTTAATAGAAAATATGATAGGATTATTACATTTCTCTCCTGCTGTTAGTATTTCTGTCAGTATAGTATCAATATATAAGGCTACAATTGTAAAAGCACATTTTAACATTTAAAAAACTTAAAAAGTTAGCAGGAGTGGCATTGGTAAGCGCGAAATACCTACTGCATCACCCTATTACCTAGTCTATTTCATTATCCAAAAAAAAAAATCTCTTCACAAAAGTGTAAATCTTATGCAAAATGATTTACACTCACGCAACATTCACCCCTCAGCAGCTTAAGTGCGAAAACAAGCGAGTATTATTGAGTTTGAGGATCTTGATCATCACCATTTTGAACTTACCCATGAAGAAGACAAGCTTCGATGCTGATAGAAGACTGCCGACGAGCTAGTACAAACGGCGACGTGGTTCCGCGACCGGTATTGGAGCCGAGAAGAGGTTAGTTAAATTGCCGAAACCATGGCCAATGGAGGTGGCGTTTCTGTGACTTTTCATGGCTTCGATCGGTGGCTTTCTGGACACTTTCCGGCGGCAAGGACGGCATGGAGATGACCAGCGGCTCAAGGGCTTCCAATCGGTACCAAGCTCGACCGAAATGGTGGCCCGAAACGGGAGATTTGACCAGGTCACTATCGCGGGTTAGGTTAGAGCCGGTTCTTTCCTCTCTCTCCCCGTGAGCTTCTCTCTTTTCCTTTTTTTTTTCTCTCTATATAAAGGACTGGGCAAAAGTCAAAGAAAATAGGGTGTGGGTGTTTGTACTTGAAATTCACTTGTAGTCATACCCGAAAGATTGGAAAATTGGTGCTGCCATGTTGTGGATATTTGTTGTAAAAGATTATGGGTTTCGATGTATGTTGAATTTGCAGAAAAATTAATTTTTATATTAATTGATTTAATTTTATTTCACTAGAATCGCCGAACGAAAAGGGAAGAAATATATTTCCCACAAGAATCGATGAAAAGTAAAAGTAATGCATTTTCAAACAGTAATTCGTATTTTCCCCAAATAAAAAAGTCCAAGTGGCAAGGTACAGTTGACATGTTTACTCCATGGCTTCTGCATTCCCATTCTCATGTGCAATGGGCAATGAGCGAGAGATTTGGAGGAGAAGGGGAATCTCTACCCTTCACTTGACCAACATGAATAACTTTTTTTTTCTTTTTTAATTAGGGTTACTTTTTCAGCCTTGAAACTTGAAAGGGTAATTTTATCATTTTATCAGTCTACAAACAGCCAACCGAAGAAATTACTAATGGCAGGGGAGGGATATAAAAATATTATCATACTTTTTATTAAACTGTTATTACGTAAAAACTCATGAAAGGTATGTAAAAATAACCCCGAATAATAATAATTGCAATATTTTCTCCGTACCAAAAAAATAAACAATCCAAAACAAAAGAAAAATGAACAATAAATTTTTGCAATGTTACTTGTACTTGCCCCAAAGTTTACGCTCATAGGACTAACCCACGTGAGTTGATATGACTCGAGCATTTGTCTCCTTTCATCAAAAGTTAAGTCCAAAACATGACTAACAAGTCTATTCCACTACTGGTTTCCTTTAATAATAATAATAATGCCTTTACAGTGAGTGGCCACATATTTGCTGACACCTACTTTCTGGGTCGGGTCACCACTCACCAGAGTCCAAACAGTCTCTAAGTTTTTTTGGTTATACGTATCTCATTCTACTAAAAATTTAAATACAAAAACATCAGAACAAACCCATTATTCTCCTTGAAATTTGCGTTCTTATTTTCTAGAATTTTCGACACTCGACAGCTCCAATGATTTAAGGTTGAACAAATGATATGGATGGCTAGTGGCTACGGCTTTACAAATCTTGAAAGGACGTTATAAATTTATCATAGTTGTTGAATAATAGATTAGAAACGGGGAGCTGGCAAGTTACGGATTCTGTAACTTACAGTTCCAGCTTTAGCCAGCTCCCATACACACCCATTTGCTGACTTTTATAATATAAAGTTCGAAGCAGTGAGTGTCGTCATGCTTATTGTCATGAGATGACTTCACAGCTTTCATTATCATTGCAAAACGTGTCAAAAATTTCCCAGAAGTTTCCTACTTTCGTCCCCGATGATGCTACATGCAGATAGACAGCAGGCTGAGAGACAAGTGCAGAGTGCAGTCTCTTGGGAATGATTCTTCCCAAGCAAATCCCCAATCTTTTCAAGCCCACAAAATTGATGGGGAATGACTTGGAAATTTCTGAGCAAGCAAGATCAAAGCATAGATGATAGATCAATCCCCTCCAAGATTCGTTCACTTTATTTTGAAAATCAGCGTCAACGTCAACCAAGTCCCACTTTTCACTTAACTTTGCCTTCTTTCTTTGTCATTAAGCGGATCAAAATGTGACTTGTTTTTATTTACAGCACACGGTGTGGACTCGCCGACTGCATCGTTTGTCTTTTTCTATCGCGGTCCACGTAGACCCACCAACTGAATTCTATTCCATTCATAATCAAATAATAGAATTTAAACAGATCCTTGATGCACATTTCGCAAAATGTTTGCATCACTTTTGTTCAGACATTCGAAACAAAATTCACATTATTTGCCTTATTTAATTCATTATTTAAGAATACCTTGCATCATAATGTTAAATTAAATTAGAAGCGTAAAATAATCTTTTGACAAAGATTCTCTGACAAATTTATAGGGAAGCTGTAACAATAATACTTTTTAAAAATTTTATGGATGGTTTAAAAAATGATAGATTTTGGTTTTGGCTGAGTGGTGAACAACTACCTTCACAGTTAAGTATGATTGTGAGACGTGTTTGAATTTTCATGGTTGGCAAAACTCCGGGTCGAGTTTGGGTATCGCAATGCCCGGACCCAGCCCAGACGTAATTCTTAAATGTATGGGCTGTGTTTTTTAAGCTCGGCATCGGGCCAGATTTTAATCCGAGTACCTAAATTTTAGATTTTTTAATATTATATGTGTATATTTTTTTGGTAATTATATAAGTTTTAAATTTATTTCAATAAAATTTGACATGAAAATATAAACTTTAAGTGTTTTAAATTTTATATATGTGTAATAAATGAGTCAAATAGATATAAATATTTAAAATAATTAATATTTTTTAATAAAATTCGGGTTCCAGGTTTATCAAGTGATGTCTAAGATCGGCCCGACTTTATACCCGGGGCCCACAACACCCGGGTGCGGTCTAGGTCCGAACCAGGCCAATATTTTTGCCACCCCTAAACTCAACCTCACTCAATTATGCATAATTGTGTAGAGTTAATTTGTAAATATTTTTCTTTGTGAAATACGAGTGGAGTAGAAACATCTCTCATGTGTGAGAATTATTTTTCTGGACATGTACTTCATTAAATTTATTGTAATAATGTAAGTCTCAGTCATTATCTGACTGTAAATATCAGTGTAATGATCTGCTGTACAAAAATTTAATGTGTAATCAATATTAAAAAAAATGATAGATTTTAAAATTTTATAATATTTTTAGCCTTTTAAACATTTATAGTGAGAAAATGGTAATTTCCCCGTATATCACTTGTGTCCATAAAAAGCGGTGTTTAGTAATGACTCAATTCTCTACTCTTACCTACTCTGTTTTCTCATTCTTCACTTTATTTAAGTGACTAGCAATGTTATGATTCGAAGGCCTAACAAACAGAATAAAAGAAGCACAATTCACAAAGCTTTATCACAAATACAATACTCTTTTCGCTTGGCTTGGCCTGGCCTGAGTAAAAGCAACTGTAAAGCAAAGAAATATGGTGCCAGCGACAGTGACTGAGATGTTGGCAGCAATGGGTTCGACAATAGCAAGTTTCATGTTTGTGTGGGCTATCATTCGCCAATATTGCCCATATGAAGTTCGCCGCCACTTTGAAAAGTATACGCACAGAATCATGGGGTTCTTTTATCCTTACATCAAGATTTCAATCCATGAATTCACGGGTGATCGCCTCAAGCGCAGCGAGGCTTATGCTGCTGTTGAGGCTTATCTTAGCGTCAACTCATCCAAGAGTGCTAAAAGACTCAAGGCTGAGATGGGCAAAGATAGCAGCAACTTGGTGCTTAGCATGGATGAGTATGAGAGAGTTACTGACGAGTTCCGCGGGGTAAAAGTTTGGTGGGTTTCAAGCAAAGTCGTGTCAACAACGAGGGGCATGTCATATTATCCTGAGCAGGAGAAGAGATACTACAGGCTCACATTTCATAAGCGGTATAGGGAGATCATAACTGAGTCTTATTTGCAGCATGTAGTGAAGGAAGGGAAAGAAATCAGAGTGAGAAATCGGCAGAGGAAGCTTTACACAAACAGTCCTGGTTACAAGTGGCCAAGTTACAAGCAAACTATGTGGAGTCACATTGTGTTTGAGCATCCTGCAACGTTTGAGACAATGGCGTTGGAGCCGGAGAAGAAGCAGGAGATTATTGAAGATCTTGTTACTTTCAGCAAAAGTAGAGATTTTTATGCAAGGATTGGGAAGGCTTGGAAAAGAGGGTATCTTCTTTATGGTCCTCCAGGAACTGGCAAGTCTACTATGATTGCTGCCATGGCAAATTTGTTGAATTATGATGTTTATGATCTTGAGCTCACAGCTGTTAAGGACAATACAGAGCTCAGGAAGCTTTTGATTGAGACGACTAGTAAGTCAATTATTGTGATTGAAGATATAGATTGCTCGCTTGATCTAACAGGTCAGAGGAAGAAGAAAGCTGAGAAGTCGTCGGATGATGAGAAAGAAAAGCTGGATAAGGAGATTTCGCGCAAGGAACCAAAGGAAGAGGGCAGCAGCAAAGTTACTTTATCAGGGTTACTGAATTTTATTGATGGACTATGGTCGGCTTGTGGAGGGGAGAGGCTGATTGTTTTCACCACCAATTATGTGGAGAAGCTTGATCCAGCTTTGATTAGAAGAGGCAGGATGGATAAACATATAGAGCTCTCTTACTGCACATTCCAGGGATTCAAAGTGCTTGCGAAGAATTATCTGAATGTGGAAACTCATACATTGTTTGAAACAATTCAAAAGCTGATGGAAGATACCAAGATCACACCTGCCGATGTTGCTGAGAATCTGATGCCTAAATCTCCATCTGATAATGTAGAGAAATGCCTTTCAAGCTTGATTCAAGCTCTCAAGGAAGGGAAGGAAGAAGCAGAAAGGAAGCAAGCTGAGGAGTCAAGAGAGGAGCAGAGCAAGGAAAATGATGCCGACCCAAAAAACAGAGTTGAAAAGCAAGAATTATTGTGACTCATGAAATCGGCTATCTTTAGGAATAATTTTTCTACGAAATTTTTACGAGGAATATGTCTATGTTAATAGTGGAATAAACATCATCTTGGAATAAGTTGTGTAATAATAATACTACTACTTAACCTATTTGATTAGTGCCAAAAAAAAAAAAGCTGTTTCATCAACATATTAAAACAATTTAGTGAACCCACATGAAAACAGAGCAATGCAACACTTCGATATATAGAACACATAGTTGAGTGCAATTGAAAGAGTAGAAGAATAGTAAGAGAAACAGTAGTTGCCATTTGCGGGAGGATGGTTCAGTTACAACAAAGATAACATTTGTAAGCTCAATATGTTACCAACAGGCCCAACCAACCCAAATGCTCAAGAGGCAGATCATACTCATGATCATGAAATATAAACTACGGTGCTTGAACATCTAAAAGCCAAATTTATCAGTTACAACATTAGTTAAAGGTTATTGTACATTAATGGGATAAGCTAAATAACTCTCAACTAATACCCATCCACCTGTCGTAGGTTTCTTTGAATGTAGACATACTAAAAAATGACTACCTAATCTACATAGCTCTCAGCATTCTGTTGCTCCCCACAGCAAATTTTGGAATTAATTGCATCAAGGGAGTTGCTTATATTAAGCCATGGAAGGGCTCTGATTGTAACTTCCACGATAAGCTTAATCCAAAATTTATAGCTCTTACTATCGTACACTAAGCTTCCCCGAGACAGAACTACTGCCCTTGCTTTCCAGCATATGGGATAGCTCTATAAATCACCTGTATCATCATCTTTTATCGAGTTTGGACCATCATCAAAACCAGAACCCGGGGCAAGCTCATTTAGGTCAAGGAAACGTCTCTTTTTCACTCCTTCAACTTCAGTTTGGCCTGGGTTATTTGGTTTCTCTGGTGGCTGACTTTGCTCTTCTTTCTCAACTGTCTCGGCATAACCTTCAACTGGTTGATCAACTTTTATCTCCTGGTCATCGTCATTGCCATCTGACTCTTGACTACCCATTGAATATTCTGCGTTCTCACTTGCATCTGATTGTTTATCTGTTGCATCTGATTGTTTATCTGATTCACTGGACTTATTGGGCTTTGCCGACTCTGTATCTGATTCAGACAACTCATACTGTCGGTAATTAATGCGGTTTCTGGAGGCCCTTTTACTGCGTCTTAGACCTGATTGCAACTCATCTACTGACCTCAATTTAGTTTCCCTCCGAGTACGGCCTGGCAATTTCTTAACCCTTTGAGGCTCATCACTGTCCTCACTGATACTCAAGGAATCTTCTTCTTCTTCTTCTTCTTCTTCATCTTCAGCATTTTCTTCATCCCAATGGTATTCCTCATCTCCTTCCGAGCTGCTGGAAAGCTTTCTCTGTTTCCGTTTCCTCAGATATTCCTCATCATATACAACTTCTCCAACTATATCATCATCACTATCAAAATCTGCATCATTATCTGAAACAGCTTCAACAAACTCTTTGACTGAATATCGTTGAGGCCTCTGTCTTCGCCGATTGCTATACATAATTTATGTCATGGTTAATTCCTTTTATAATTTATGTCATGGTTAATTTCTTAAAAGTCTCAAGGCAATGAAAATAACACAAACTTATCTTACCTTCGGTCCAATGATTCAGGTTTACGCTCTTCATCAAACTCATCATAATCAAGCGAATTAGGGGACAGCGCATTGAATGTGACATGTTCAGAGGCATGCATAGAATCACTCCATTTACCATTCATGGAAGCTTCAGATTTGAAACCGACTTCTCTTCTTAGATTAGGCTCTGGGGATGATGGCTTCCGCCTGATACAAAAGTAGAGAACAAGGACATCAAACAACAGAATATTGTCCAAACATACATTTTTCCCCCTCCCAACAAGCTATATTGAATGTAAACCCAAAAACATGGATTCAGGGAAAATCTCCATACTTGGTTATCTTGATAGCCTCATTGATTGATCGGTCATAATCGTCTGCCAAAATGTTTTGACATGTCAGAATTCCTTCAATCCGTAATCCCTAAACTTGGGGGCTCTCATTAACAGGAAGCAGAACAAGATATTGAGAAGATTGATAAATAGATTTTGTTATTCTCACCAAAAGTATAAGTGACAGGTTTTCTGTCACGAAGGGAGCGTCCGGGACCAAGCCCATCGACATTTATGAAGTTATCAAGAAGCAGAGCTTGTCTATGCTGCTTTTTCAGTAATTTCTCTTTCCTCTGAGAACATAAAAACAGAAAATGGGATAGCATTATTTACTGAAACATCACAGAGACCACACAACTGAGAAACATCACAAAATGCCAGTGAAAAGATGAGGCAATCCTTTTTTCAGCTAGTTAAAAAAAACACAACTACAGCCCCATAACAGGGCTTATGGAACCTGGAAAAAGGCAGTTTTAAGTACCTTATGTTCCTTCTCAATTTCTGGAAGCATGTCATTCTTTAACTTCTTCCCAAGGGATGCCTCGGTTCTATTTTTGCTAGAGAAAAGCTTTTCCTGTAGGAGCAGTACCAAAAATTTAGTGTAGGACAAGATAAAACCGTCTTGGAAAATACACACACACACACATATATATAGCCCTGCATGTCCTCTCGCAATATCAGGTAATTGACCATATTTGACGTTCTTAGATCTCACAACATACAGAAGCGAAAAAAGTCCACTTTACACATGGACAGAAATATACACACATACAGAAACATCTTGAAATTCTTCCAAATTAGTTGCAACTGTTTCCCACTGGTATGTAGCAGTAGGGAGGACATGGGAACCCTTGGCTTTCACTTTCTTCACCTCAACTTTTCTTATCTCTCTGTACAACCGATGACCTACTACTGGATCATCTTCATACCTGCACCAAATTACTAATACCATACATCATTTTCACATACCAAAAAATCATCTACTGATAACATAAGACATTATTCAGTCAATTTGAAAGTAGAAATTGCCAAAATCATTAATGGATCCTTATGAAAAGCTTAGTTATGTTACCAGTAATTAATTCCATATGAATCACCCCCAACACGTTCTTTACGAAATGCCGAAAGTTGAACACCATGTTTAAGCGAGTTGTCAATATAGTTCCGGATATCTTCTTGCTGCAGAAATCAACTGATTAGGATGGTGATAAAGATTGTTCATCTAGCTATTACTTGCTTAGTTAATTTACAGAAAGGTTTTAGAGGAAGCAAAAGAAATTTATATCGAATTTATAACTTGGTACCATCATATGACATTAGATTTCACAACTGACTTTTAAAATCAATGTGTAGCATCTATCACCAAAGATTATGTTTCTTATGTTCAACTTACAAATAAAACCCAGAAAGAAGTACCACAGTATATGTTGTTTGTACATAGTAGACACTAGAGACTATGTTGACAAAATAGGAGGGCATCGTTACCAAAATTAAAATCACGGACTATTCATACATATATATGAATAGCAGCAACATAATATGGCCAATAATTTAATAGGGTTCTTGATAGATGATAAAGTTAAACAGCGTCAAAAGATTCACAATCTAACTTTAAGCAGTTGGAATGAAGGCTTTATTGGATGAGCTATGTTTTTGTGCAGACTAATTCAACAAAATTATGATTTAAGTTTCATGTATGATGATGGACAAATAAGCACAACAGGTTTCAAGGTGTAGTACAGAGAACAAAAGAGTCGGATCCTAATCTGCCAAACAGTCAACTACCCAATTGCAGAGTACAACGTATTTTTCTATAACAAGAGTAATACCTCAACACGAATATCACAAAGTGCCTTCAAGATAACCACACGGACCCCAGGATCAAGTGTTTTATATACTTCAACCTCCGTCCTAAAAAATTAGCATGAACATGCAACATTAGCAACACAGAGATAATCATATAGTAAAGTGCTTCAAAGATGCAAAAACTCACCCATGCGAAGCAACAATAGGAAGATCCCCTTCTGCAACCTACAATAAGATTATAAGCCTATGTTAGCAATGACCTTATTATGTATGACGCATTGTTGTCATCAGTTGATAAGGGTTCAATAACCAAGTTACCCAGTGCCACCAGTCTCTTAATTTTCTGCATAAAACAGTAACCCAGGTATCACGTGTAAGGGCCATTCGTGTAATAGGAGGGATTGCCTATAACAAGGAAAACTAAAACAAATAAGCAATAGCACTGAAATTCGCAAGTGATAAGTACCATTAAAAAAATGTTGAATTTCTAAACAATGTTCCATGAACATGTCAGAGCGCATTACAAAATCAAGGAAAATGTTAATTAAAAGGAAAATCATATCCCAAGTAAACATCCCTTAAATCTTTTCAAAACATTAATCAGATTTAACAGATAGAGGTTATATTCAAAACCTGAAGGTCTATGAACTAAAACAGCAGTGAGAAATATTAAAATAATAATAATAATAATTTCACCAGCATCACTCATCATCTTTTAACTCCTTCAGAGATGAAAACTCTCTCGTCCAAACTCTCAACTATCAGGTTGAAGCCCATCCTTAAGAGAGAAGAAAGGGGAAAAAAGACGGGGAGCAAGAGCCCAGGCAGCAACAGGAGAAACTTCGAAACAGAGCACCTCCAGTGCTTCTCACTATTATACAAGTGAAAACTATCCCCATTACTGCTTAAAACGGTCTGAAAGACCAGAACAGCGGCTAAGTTTGAGTGGCACTAAAAATCAGACAAGTAATCAAGTTTCTCATTTTGAATTATCAATATGCCAAAATTGTGTGACTAAATATACAAAGGCAAAGAGGCTCATAGAATAGAAACACAGAGTAAGCAGAAACAACTGTAAGTTTTGCAAATTCATCTAAAGAAAAATCATACATCATACAATAAAACCTTCCAAACGGTTTTCTGTTCTCAGCTCTTCCCAGGAGGAGGGAAAATTTCCTACAATAAGTTTTCATTATTTGACTACTAACAAAGGCAGACATCAAACCTCATGGACACTATTAATGAAAATCGATTTTTCAACATTAAAAGTCTGCTTACACTAATTTAAATGTGCTTCAATGTGAGAGAAACCCAAAGCTCTTTTGCACACTCTACAAAAATCTTCTTTATATATTGCTATAAATCTAAATTCCATTCATTTTTGTCCTCTATAGCAGAAAAGGATAATTGATGTACTTTTCTTTCAAAATTCAAATGCCCTTGTAGAACATGCCATAGAAGGCAAAATTTCAAAAACTAGGAACTTAATGTTTGAGACTCAAAATCTACAAAATGTACTCATGGAACACATTGCACAATTTGTGATCATAGGACAGACAAACATAGCTCATTGCTCATACAATGTCATGGAGTTTTATCTGCACTGTGGTAACCAATCAATGCAATAGACAGATGAATAGTATAGTTGTATTGAACCCTAAAAATCATTGCCAAATACTCAAGCATCTGTATTTGGATTCTTTGTTTTGAGAGAAAATTACTAGTTACAAACATAACATTCAATATCCAATCGACAGTTTTTACCATTCATCATATGAATATGGAAAAAGCATCACCAAATGATAATCACATTCCCATTGCCTTTTTCACATCACAACATCACATTGTGAGCTAATTCTCTGCTAAAAAAAAACCCATGATACATCAACAAGTACAACTGTAGTGTTCTTTGCTGTTTCTCTCACTTAAAGTCTGAAGAACAGGCTACACCAAATATCAACAAAAGCATCGCAAAAACTACAATTAAGCACTAAACCTTGCAAGTACATTCCTCTTATTTAGTTGAAAAAATGGCAAATAGGACTAGATGTACAGGCATTGCCCCGCTAAGAACTGAATTGATGACCAAAAAGGCTAAATTCGAACTAGAAACTAAAAAGGAACTGAAACTAAAAACACAAACTTTAATGCAAAGCCAAAAGCACCAACCTTTAAAATGGGTATATGAATATCACTTAAAGTATCATTAGGAGTGATCAACGCCGTCTCGAACTCCTCTGCCGAAAACTCAGCTGTTACATTCAATAACGGCCTAAACACCTAACAAACAGCAACAACAACAACAACAAAATCACTTCACAGAAACAAAAAAAGGGGGCGCGGGGGGGAATTTGCTAAAAGGAAAAAAAAAAACACTCACATGCAAGAAATTAAGTACGGAAGCTAACTCCCACATGGCCCGGAGACTCCAGCGTGGCAGCTGCGACGGCGGAGGATCAGCGAGCAACGGCGTGACAATCTTACTATTAGCGCTGCATTGCTGCGGGGGGGACTCATCGAACCTCTCTCTTTGCTCCTTCTTCTTAGGCTTGCGCTCGATCACGGCCTGGGCCTGCGCCTGGGCAGCGGCGTAGAGGCGCTGAGCCGTACGTAGAGTGCACGCGCGGGAAGGGCGGTTGCTTCTATTGACAGGAGGAGTAGGGGCAGTATTAGTTGCAGTAGTAGCAGTGGTGTCGTTTTGAGGGGAGTGAGCGTCGTCGTTTTGGGGATTAGGGGTATCGTCGTTAGGGATCGGAGACGCAGGGGTGGATTCACGGGACATGGCTGGGGAGACGAAGATGGAGATCGAGAGGGGTTTAGGTTACTTACGGTGGGATTACATGTAGAGGATCATATTCCTCATCGTATTCATGGGTTTAGGCATTTAGGTTAAAAACAAAAAAATAAAAAAATCAAAGTGAAATTAAACTATAAAAGAAAAATTGGAAAATAAGATTAATGTTGTTTTAAGACAGAGATAAAAATGAAGACAAAGCAGAAGCTGGATTAGGACCTATGGTCCAAAGCATCGTTCACATAAATAAACCGTCTGTGTTTCTAATTCTAGTCTGTGTCGTTTTTTCTTTTTTCTTTTTTCCTTTTAAAAAAAATTTAAGTTTTTCTTTTAATTTTTAATTTTTCTTTTTCCTCTTTTGGGTTCGTGTGAGAGTGAAAACAGGAGAACAAGAAAGAGAAGGAAAAGTGAGGAAGAGACAGAAGGAAATGGAACTTGGGAAGGAGAAGAAAGCAGGGTAATCAACTCATAACTGTTTGTGTGATTTCACTTTTGTCTAAGGTTATTTGGGTCATTTTCCGAGTAAATGCTTCGGCTTTTGGTGATTTTAAATTAACCTGGACTGGATTTTGCTTTGTTAGTAATTAGTGGTTAGCATGAAGGTTTTAATTTTTAAGCTGGTTTGTTTTTTTATCTAATTTGGATTAAAGAGAAGTGCACCCGCATAATGAAATAGAAAATCTCAAACCAAAAAAAAAAAAAAAAACATTCATAACTTACACCACTCACACTCACGCGAACAGTAAGTGACCCACACACCACTAACTGTTCATGTGAATTGATATAAATTACATTACATATAACTTAAGAGTTCTCTTATATTACTTTAATTTTTGTTTGCAAGCGTAGGTTCAGTTATGGGATGAAATGTAAGTGTGCCTTTTAATAAATCAACTTAACAATAAATACATACTATTTGTTGGAGATTCACCCAACCATTAGTAGTTTTTGGGTTTGGGATATTAGAGTGAAGGAAAAGTTCAGGAAAATTTTAAAATCGCAGGATTTTAAAGACTTAAAACTTAAAACACTTAAACCGCACGGTTTATACATCTTTTTCATATGATTCCGTACTTTAAAATTCCGAATTAAAACATTTTTGTCCAACTATTTAATAATTTCTGTTGTTTACAGTGCTAACTTAAGCTATTGAATGAGCTATGCCATTACATAATCTATGGGTACGCTGAGCTTTAAAGTATTCTTTATATCTTTAAATTGCCGCTACTCAAAGAACTTAAAAATTGTGGAAACTAATTTTAGATTAATTATAAGTGAAATTTGTAACTTACCAGCTGTCGTTGATTTGTATAATTGTATTTGCTTTGAACTTGGATTCTGGGTATGGATTTGTTTTTTTTTAAAAAAAAAAATAAGATTCCTTTTTCATTTAATTTTTATTTTGAGCAGTGACTTATTTTTTAATATTTTCATCGCATTCCAATATTTCATTTACCATGGGCCAAATTGGGCCCGTGGGCTGACTGGAGCGATGGTTTCCCAAGATTTGATGTTGGGAGGCCCGGCTTGTGTAAATTGAAACGCCGAGTTTCGAATAAAATTTGTATCAGCTTTACTGAAAAAATATAGGCATGGGGACATTATTCAATCATATAGTATGGCTATCTGTGACAACAATATGCTACTCTCTGCAATGGGATACAAACAAAGTGAACCAAACTGATTTACACAATCGCCAAAAACTGAAATACTAATAGATAGTATACTTCTCTCTTTTAGCCAGTTCGGATGTACGAGATGGAAAAAAAATTAAAAAAAGGAAAACAAACAAACAAAGATTTATGGTAAAGTAATCTCATCATCTAAATTCAGCAGTCATGGCATTCTAGAAAAGACCAAGCAGAAGCAACAACAAAGAGGAAAATAGGAGAACCAAACTGTTATAAGGGTCACACAAACGGTTTGCAAATGAATTGGGAGAGGTAGCAGGACCCGGACCAGCACTTGCCGTGGTATTTTCCTTTGAGCAAGTGTAGTTGCAGCGACTTGGACGAACAACTCTGTAAACTCCATCGCTGGTTAGGATGAAGATATCCTTCCGGTTGTCCTCCCCAAATGAGTAAATGTAACCCAGAGAGGGAAGATCATTTCCGGGCAAGACTTTGCACTGTATAGGTGAGTCACGTGCACAGCTGAAAGGAATTTTGCTAGTGGTAAAGTTGCCACTATTTTCAGGACTTTCACTTGCTGCCCATAAAGCAGTAGCATACAGATCTGCATACAAATACCTGAAAACCACATGACATGTAAGAAAACTCATTAGGCAAGCCCTGGATTTAGAAATTGAATTTTCTACTTTTGCACAGAATATCAATATTACAGACAAAAAATTTACCTTCCAAACATGCATGGATCAGTCATGGAACGATAGAAATAGCCTCCAGTGATTGATGCTGATCCTTCTTTCTTGTTTACTTCCGAGTGATTGTATCCCAAAACTGGGAATATTGGGCTAACAGAATTTAGAGGAGTAATTCCTCCAGGTGTTTCAAGAGGAGTGAAAAGGTAAGGTCCCTCGTAAAGACGCCAGCCATAATTCCCACCTCTCGTGATGATATCAACCTCTTCGTATACATCCTGTTAGATGATATTGGTCAAAAGTGTCAAACATGCCCATGCTTGGAAAAATATTTTCTGTAGTGGTTGAATAATGATAGCATAAATTGTTGTTGATCAAAAAGCTTATTTGAAACAAATACCTGTCCAACATCAGCACACATAAAGTAAGAAGGCCTATCTGAATCAAAACTGCAGCGCCAAGGATTTCTTAAACCTAAAGCCCATATTTCAGGCTGCAGTCCACTATCTTCACTGAAAGGATTGTCCTTAGGGATAGAGTAGCTTCCCCACAAGCCAAGTTTCTCAATTTCAGCAGCACCTGGATATGATGGACAAGCATCAGTGAAAAATTAGTGTTAACTGCAAAGTGACAATAAACCACCTTGTTTAACAAAGAATACGAGGAAATTGGCAGCAGACAGTATTAACACAACTAAACAATGAAATGTGATGCTCACTTGGTATATTATCAACATCAAGCCTCATGATCTTTCCAAGCAGTGATTTCTTGTTCTGGGAAAAGTTGTAGGGATCGCCTGGACCACCGCCATCTCCCATCGTAAAGTACATATACCCATCTGTTGGTCCAAAGAGTAATTGTCCACCATGATGACCATTAAATGAAAGGCCCATGGTAAATATCCTTCTCACTTCTGATGGCTTGGCTCTTTTTGCCTGAAAAGAGATCAAGATTCAGTTACAATCCTTGAGCTACAATCATAATTAGGTAGAAATTGGGTCGAAATTCGCAGGATATATCGAATCATACCAAGGAAGGCTCAGATGCGGTGCCATTAACAGTATACTCAGCGACAACAGTTTGATACTGACATGGCTGTGCGCCATTATCACCTCGTAGTTTAGAAGGATCACAATTCACATCCGAATTACATGAACATCTACCCGCACATCCTGGCCACTTCACTTTATCACAGTTGAATGAAGCAAAGAATCTACCATTTTTTGCAAAGTTTGGATGAAACGCCATACCCATCAACCCAAATTCAGTATCAAAGTGAACTTCATCAGTCAGATCTGCAAAGGGACTGGAAGCATCAAGCTCCATAGTTTCTCCTAATCCTTGTTCAGGAATAGTCGCCAACCAAATCTTGCCTTCTTGATTAGAGAAGAATGCACGGTTGGAACCATCAGGATGAGCAACCATATTGAGGTAAGAACCATTCCCAATTTTCTCAAGGCACAACCCCTGTGGAGGGTTAGGTGTTCCAGTGTTGTTTAGTGTGACAGGTTCACCATTAAAACACACTGATCCATCCTTAGATGTTCCACCAAATGCATTGCAGAAATCAGCTTTTGACTGCCAGAACTCAGTTAGTTTGGTGAAATTGGAACTAACTGGTGCTCCGGCTTGTCCCTGCAATGAAGGTGAGAAGGGGGAATTACGGACAGATACATTCTGACATGTATCCCATACTTCAGAGCAGAAATCCGTAATTGTAGCTTTGCTGGACTGAGATGAATTTGAACCAGTGGAGTTGCAAAGTAATGGAACAGGCCGAACTACAGAACCAGCAGTAAATAACTCCCCTGCAAACTGATCACATTTCTGTAACAATTGCAATGAAGAAATGAGCCACAAGGTGAAACTTTCCTAAAATAAACAACAAAATACGAAATGAAAAGAGAGTTCATTAAGTATTGAATTATTGATGCTTATTGTTCTATTTAACATGTCAAGATCAAGTCTCTGTCCTTGCGCTGGGGAAGCAGAAGTGAGAAACCATATATATATGTATGTGAACAAAACACCAGGTGAAGAGTTTTTAATAATTGAAAAAAAAAACAGCAGAATGATTATCATAGATCCTTCACCACGATTAATGAACATTGATTTATAAGTTTTCAATCACATGGAAATTAAAAAAAAGCTCTGGAGCCCCAGATTATCATCACATTAACTAATAATATAGTCAGCTTCAATTGCAGAATTATTTCAGTAGCTGAAGCTAATCAATGCAAGGTTTAAAATTTGACAGCATCATAGATAAATTAATTTTAAATTATTGGAGGAACATTGACTTACAGCACAAAGGATTGATTTCAAAAGAGAAGAGCAGCCAGAATCAGAGATATTCATTGCTTGAAACTGCTTCTGCAATTGAGAATCTCCTGTAGCGTTGCAGCATGTCTTCCCATTGTAAGGACAGAAACTCAGTGTTATGTTCAGAGTAATTGGAGCCCCTGGATACCAAATTAATGCAGGGAAAATAAGAAATCAAATGAAAATTCAACCAGACAATAACATAAATAGTAGTGTGACAAAATTCAAATAAGAAACTCACTTGAATCAGTGCATAGAGGAAGGGAAAGTGAAGGAACAAGAAGCATAACAAAGTTGGCAAAAAGAAAGATGATGGCGAGAACTCCTCCCATCTCCACCAAATGGACAGAGATGAACAGACGTTACAGATATAACACCCCTTCACTTTGTCAATCTATTGCAGGCCCATCTCTTAACAAGCAAGCAAAATCGTTTGGTTGGCTGAAGAATACCAAAAAGATTATGGTTTACATTCATAAGTTTTGTTGGTTTTCAAACATTCTTCCCAGTACCAACTCCTAAATAGTGCTCCCCCTCAAAATATTAAAAAAATTTCTTCAGCTCAGCTTCCAGAAGAAACACCATTTTCAAACCCCTTTTCATTCTTTATCTCTTTAAATATCAACTGCCGAAAGGAAAGTTGATTTTATCTCTCTCTTTCTTACAAGCTTTTGTCATTTTCTTTTTTAAACTCCATGGATAAAGACCACCTATCCATAATAGCTTTAAATCAAATACAGAAAGCCATTTTGGGCAGTCCACATAGTTGACCTTTGAATAAACTTCTTTAATGGGGTGGTTGAGAAGAAAAACACCCACTTGTTTTTCCCACAAAACCAAGTTGCATATTCGGATCTCGGTTGATTGCACTAACGGGTTCAATGTTTTTTAAACACAAGCCACAAACCATGGTTTTGCCACTTAAATTTATCAATTAAAAGAGAGAGCCAAAAAAAGGTATTAAAATAGAAGGCGATAGCATCAAAACCAGAAGAAACAGACAACCAATGTCAGACAACATTATCTAGTTGTAAATAATATAGTAATAAATTGGTCAAAGCATGCATTGACTTTTTTTTTTTTTTATAATTCTAAATGATGCACTAACATTTATTAAGTGAGGAAGTGGCTGTTAAAGTATTGAAAAAGAGACAACACAATTAATAGAGAAGCTTCTTCTGCCTCTTGCCTTCTTGGTTTCACATGCTGGTTGGTTCCAACTTCCAACAGTTATTTTAATCTTTTTTTTTTCTAATCACTGACTCACAGTGTCCTTCTCTCTTTTTAGGCTTTGACTAGTCATAGATATTAATTCACCCTGGTGCATGTAAAAAATATTTGGTACTTAAAAAAAAAAAAATTATCCATGTTCTGACCAATAAAACCTTTTAACACATCTAATCGTTTGATCAACACAAAATAAACAGATGGATAACTATGAAGAGCAGGGAGTTTGTTACCCCATCAATTCACCACTTGATTTTTAAGTTGACTTTTTACGTTTACTTGCCAGTAATTGCCTTATTACAGAAAGGTCCCATGTTTCGGTCTACTTCAATAAAGATGCTGACTTTCTGTTTCCCTTAGACAAAAGTAACAACATTTTTAATAAAACTACTACGTTGCCATTACTGACCAGTGACCACAACCCCTCACTTTCCCTAGTTAAGGTAAATATAAATCCAAAAAGTTAAATAATAGCCTATTAATTTATTAATAAAGCTCAGAGAATCTCTTTAATTATTTAATTTGGCCTTGTTAGGTTACATGTTAGTAATCAATAATGCTATATTAATTAGGCTATCGCCTGAAAATCTTCGCGTGTGTCGTCACGCCACACCAAATAGAAATTTTCCACAGGATCTCGTAACTATCACCGACTTGTCTCCATGTTTCCGTTCGTGTGATTGTCATGTCATGTTTGGCCTAAACACAAGTCATTTTTTATTCATTTAAAATAAGCATAGACTAAACCAAGAGAAGATTCGGACACTAATTTCCCGAATAAATAAATTATTATTTTATAATAACTTAATTATCATTGACTTGTCCTAATGTTCATCCGGACATGTAAATTGTTAAATTGCAGCGGCTTGGCCGTGCAATTCTATATACACTTGTGCTTATTAGCATATAAGGTTATAACTATCTTGGAGTTGCTTTAAGATAAAACACGAATCATAGTCACATACATAAAGTGATAAATAATAAAAACTTCATTATAACTTTAATCGTGTAGTTATAAAAATATACTTTACCTTAAAGTGGTTCCAATATAACCAGACCAGCATATAAATATCCTTCTTATTGTCTTCAGCAAATGAGAGAAAACATAAGCGAGTTCAGGCAGAGGACTTCCTGCCACAAACCTACATCAATCTGAGAGTTATGAGCACATCTCAAAGCAACTTTGCTAGTGGTGAAGTTTCCACTGTTTACAGGATCCTCAATGCCTGCCCATAAAGCTCCTGCATACGAATCCGAATACAAATACCTGGAAATTTAATTTACTAGTAAGATGGTTAAAAGCAAAAGCTTATATATACATCTTGTGCACTAGGATTCAAAAAGGGAAATTTTGATTGAGCCTCATTGGGGAATTTTTTTTTTCTTTCCCAAATTGGCATAAATATTGACATACCATACATGCATGGATCAGTCATTGACCAATAAAAATAAGAGGCTGCCATGGAGGCAGATCGAACATTATTATCTATATCAGAATGGTAACAACACTTTACTGGAAAAATGGGATTTATGGAGCTAGGAGAGATGTTTCCTCCTGGAGACTTTGCCGGATGGAAAAGCAAGGGCCCTCATGAACTCACCACCCATAATTTCCGCCTTTGTAACCTCTTTATATTGATCCTAAATCAAAAGAGTAAATTAAATTACGGTTTAAAGAAAAGAAACAACTCAAGAATTGACTAGATTAATGTCTTATAATGTGACCCAAAAGTACATTAGGACTACAAAACATATGCATTCTTGATGGTGGTCAAACCTAATAAAATAATGAATAAACCTTGTTGCAAATTATACAATAGTAAACTAGAAATTCCGGAAAGAATACAAAGCAAAACGATTAGGAGATTGCAAGATACACCAAACATTAGTAAAGAAGAGGAATCTCCAAACCTATCCAGCATCGCCACAAAGTAAGTGCGTTGGCCTTTCAGCATCAAAACTGCATCGCCTTGGATTTTTAAAACCCAAGGCCCAGATCTCTGGCTGCTGCTCTTTATCAGCTATAAATGGATTATCTTTTGTTATAGAATAAGTTCCCCATAGGCCAAGCTCATTGATTTCCCTCGCACCTAGTAATATTTTGAAGTTAATACACATTCCGAAAAGTTATAGATCAGTTAAGCTCAGCTTACACAGCAGATAATTTAAAGAGCTGACAATACCAAGAATAGCAGTATCACTGGCTGCTGGCATCAAATTCAATCACCAAAACTAGAACTGAAGGCATCCCCTTTCTCATGCTTAGCACATCAAAATGAGTTTGTCTCTATGTATAAAATTTACATAATCATCACTTACTATAGTGAAACTGAGCCAACTTCCATCTATTCACATTTTCTAATTTGCAACTACTTCCATAATGATAGAAGTGTTCACAGCAACATGCTCTGCGGATTTGTGATTCAGCAGCTGCTAATCTAAAATACACAGACTTGATATCTTGGATTAAAAGATTGTAATGAAGTAACAAAAAGATCTAAGAACAAAAAAATGAAAAAGTAGCTGGGAGACATAGTTGGTATGTGATCTACATCAATTCTCAGAATCTTTCCGAGCAAAGATTTCTTGTTCTGAGCAAAATGTAAGGATCGCCGCCTCTATGTGAACCGTCCGCAATCATAAGGTATAAATACCCATCTGCAAGTCAAAAAGAATTTGACCCGCATGACCTCCACTAAAGGGAAGTCCCGTTTACAAAAATCTAGTTAGAATTTGCTTAGATAGAATTTAAGAGAAGAGGCTTTGATGTAGTATCATTCGCAGTAAACTCAGAAATAATAGTGTGATGCTGACATATGCATACTCCATTATAAGCACCAATACAATCCACACCGGTATTACATGCACGTCTCCCAGAGCATCCTGGCTGTCTCATTTTATCACGGTTGAATGACAAAAAGAAGCGGCCATTTTCCCTGAGTTTGGATGAAATGCCACACCCACTACACCGCGCTCAGTATCAAAGGGCACTTCATCAAGTCTAAAAATGGGTTGGATTCGGCAATCCCCAGAATCCCATTAGATCCCTCATCAGGAACATTTGCCAACCATACACTACCTTGCTGATCAGATAAAAAGACGCGATTGGGAGCAAAATCAATATGCGCTCCAAATTTCCTATTTTCTCGAGGCAAACACCAGCTGGAGGTTGAGTTTCTATGTTATACTTTGAAACAGGTTTAGTATTAAGCTGCAACTTTGCATCATCTAGAGATCTATCACCATATGTATCCCACAACTTTGTGCAAAATTCAGTTGAAGTACTAGCTTGGGACTGGGTTGGTTTCTCCAAAAATGTGGAGCTGCCGACAACAGACACGTTACTGCGGTGGACTGACTCCTTTTCATGTAAGTCAGCAGCAAATCGATCACATGTCTTCATGTGACGTATACAAAGATACTAGCACAAAAGAAGAAAACTGATATTTATATTTTACATCCAGAAGAAAAACATGCATATATTTACTTTGTCTAAAATCACGAAGGAATCATTTTGGGTTGAGGAGGCTTACCGTAACCGAACACAAGACTAGGAGGCTTACCGTAACTGAACATAAGACTAAGTTTAACAGAGAGGCACATGCTGGAATGGAGGCGTTCTAGTCTGAAAATAGCTGCTGCAAATGCCCATCTTTAGTAGAGCCACAGGAGGCACTTGGTGTTGTAAGAACAGAATTTCAAAAGGCTCTCAAGCACCTCTGTTGCATAACATGGGGAGCAAAGTTCCGATTAGATTAGACCAGCAACCGCAGCAGACAATTAGAAATAGGCTCACAGACAGAGAATTACCCACTTGAATTAGTACACGAAGCACAAGATGAGAAGTTTCTGGTAAAGGGGAATAACAGCACAGAAAACAGGAAAATAGCACCAACGCTCATCTCACGACACGTCACAAGGAAGCAAAAAAGGGGAATTCTCACTTCACTTGTAAATTACTAAGCAAGACTGACATTGGATGATAATATCTATGCATGTGAAAATATGTTCATATTGCTGTTTCTTCATGTTTCATTTTTTACCCCTACGCTGAGCTGATATGATTTTGATTTCCAATAAAAAGTCATTTATTTACTTCATAGAGTTTCTCAAACCCGTATTGAAAACAGTATAATGCCAGCGCAGCCACATCATTCTCAGATTCACAGGATCTTGATATAAGCGGAAGAGTTCTCTCAAACCGTCCTCCATGCATCTGTTTTCAAAACGTTGACCTAGATTCAGTGGCCCCCCGAAGAAATGCATATTGAAAAGTTAGCAATTCTCGGAAGAGTGAATGAAATGCCGGTATAAGTATTATTATTATTAATTTTTTTTTTTTATTTCGATCTCATACAATTGTAGCTTTATCAAAAGCTGATACATTTGTTAGGTCAATCATTCAAGAAAAGTAGGGCAACTTTACTCCCACCTCAAGAACTCCAACATAAAAACACCTGAGCAATAGAAATGATGAATTGATAATCGATGATACACAGGTAAGTTCCTAAACAAATAAGGGAAAGAAATAAACTAAGGCTAGCAGCAACAAAACGTATTTCCGCTTTAGGATAGCTTGCATACAGATTTTTTTCCCCCCCCCCCCCCCCCATGGCTCTTCATTACCTTGTACATTGTCAAGCTATTTTTTTTTTTTTTTTTTTTTTGAGAAGGTCAGGCTATAAATTAAATCAACTATCAAGTGCACCCAGTGCTTTCATGTCCTCCAAAAATGCCATATATGAGTCATCAATGCTCTTGCCCTGAGACTTGGGTGCTGCCGAGCAGGCTATTGATTCTTGCCTCACTACTGGTGCAGTAGCCGGCTGAATGGTAGTTACAGTGGTTGACACTGAAGGCTTTGGCTTGGCTTTTGGGAGGGCAGTTTCTCTCCGGACCCTAACAGACGCAGGAACCTGAATCCAAACAGAACATTAGGTTCAAATATATAGTAGTAGTACAAACAAGAAAGCAAAGCTTCCTGGCTAAACCAAAATTACAGTGTTGATAATTCATATAAAATAAGCTTCTGCACTGCAATTCACACCTTTATGACATAGCAACTTCCCAAATTTTTAGAAAAAGATTCCACAGACTTATGCAAGCTCCTCATCATAAGAGAAACTTTTCATAATATAGAAAAAGAAAATTTGAATTTTGACCAATTTATGATATATATATATATATAAGTACGGTCTGCAATAAAACAGAAATTCAATATATTAATTGAAGAGGGAAATTACTCACCATAGCAGTAAGTTCTGGCGTGTGCTGTGCTAGTGGTCTCTTGACAACAGTTGGAGCAGCAGATTTTACATATGATGGCTTCTGAGGCACTGTCGGCCTATTAGCAGCATATTCACCTTCTTGCAAGGTGGGAGGAGGACCAGGTGGAAGTGGTGGCCTCATCATTGGGGGAGGACCATATGGTGGCCTTGGAACGAGTGGGACCATCATACCAGGATGGTTAGCTCCTCCAGGAATTCCAGGAGCAGATAACGGCGGGCGCATGTCTAACGGAGGTGGAGGTGGAGGCGGGGGAAAACTTGATAATCCAGGAGGCAATACATCAGCCGGCACACTGGGCATCAAGCCAGGTCCAGGCACAGTGGGCTGCTGCCTCGGAGGTGGTGGCGGAGGAACCATTTTAGGAAGATCCGTTGTTGTTGACAGGTTATTGCCATCAGCTTCGGAAGCAGTACCTCCAGACTCAGTATTTGGTGACTTTTGAGGCATCCCAGGTGGGGGAGGGGGTGGTGGAAGCGTGGAAGGCACCTAAATGATAACAAAAAGGAGGCATCAGCATTTTTCAAAAGAACAGTCATTAGTTGGGTTTTCAGATATAACCAAGTATATTCCCTCCGGCCTAGAAAATCAACCAAATACTTGACCATTACAGTATCTATATTTCCAATAATATGCTTCATTAAATTTTTAAACTTCTTAAGATGGGATACCAAATTAGATGGATGACAAAGAGCTAACCTGAGCTGATGCCTTGAAGATTGAGTCATCTGACAATGCAGACAGACTTCCCTCCCTTTCACTTCCACTCATGCCAGGTGGAGGTGGCTGCACCGACTGTTGGAGGGGTTGGGAAGGAGGAAGCGGAGGTTGACCTGCAACTAGATCTTTGGGTGGGGGACCAGGAGGTGGTGGTGGTAAAGGTGGTGGAGGCAATGACATACCCAAGTTTGCACCAGCAGACGTTGGGGGCTTTGGCGGGGGAGGTGGAGGTGGTAAAGGCAAAGATGCAGGGATGACAGAGCCATCCCCAGAGCCTAATCTTCCAGAATCTGGCAACGGAGGAGGTGGAGGTGGTACGGGCAAAGCAACATCATCTGATTCTGTTTTTGAAGATGATGCCTCATCACTAGATAAGGGAATTCTAGGCCCTGCAGAACACAGTAAAAACAGACTTCCAAGTGTGAGAGATCGTGTGAGATCTTAGCAAATAAGTTTATGTACTTGAGCAGAAAATTAGACGGATGGAAGAAGAAGCACACCTATTGAGGATAGATACATTGGAGGCTTTCCAGGTGGTGGAGCCCCGGTAGGATTCAGCGTAGGGTGATAGTAAGCAGAGTCCTGCAATACAAACAAGGTAAATAAATAAACAGACAAAACACAAAGGTTCAGCAGTAAGCAGAAGAGCAAGTATTAATCAGAAAACAGCAGAGCTTACTTCTGGCTTTGGGTGCTTAGCTCTCTCTTCTTCTTCAGCAGTTCTTCGTCGAGGAGGTCCTAAGTGACTGCAGCATAAGAGAAACTACAGTTTTTAAACAAAACAAATGGATGTTAAATCGAAAAGTTCAACCAGAAACAAGATTAGATAAGGAAGAAAGGCCTTTTTCACCTAAACATGACTGGAGTCTCACCCTTCTCCTTCATCTTTTCTTGAAGCTCCTGTCAATAGAATTACAAGGGCCATTGTAATTCATGATTAGGCAACGAATCATCAGATGATGCTTATAAAATAAATGGAAACATTAAGCCACAGATACTTTAAAGTACATAAATACATATAAGGGCCTAGCCCCTATAAGTTACCTGTTGAAGTAATATATCAAACCTAGAAGCTTCTACCCTTAGATATTTGCAATCTGAATTTCTAAATAATCTTAGCCTATTGATGTTTAGATTAGATCAGTCCCAACTATGTTTGACTGTGTGTGGTTAGCAGGGATGCATTGGTGCTTAAGAAATCTGAGTTATGACTTATGAGTTATGATCATTACCTTCCGTTTCTTCAGAACAAGATTAAGTGTGTCCTCAAGTTGTCTCTTCTTGTGTTTCCTAGCTTTGTCCAAAGCACCATCCGCCTCTGAAACAATCCATTTAAAAAGCTTGGTGAATTAAATGAGATAATATTACAGAAAAGAATACATTAAACATTAAAATTGCAAAGGGAATCACCACGTGCGAACCCAGCAAGGAATGTGGTAACTTGCAGTTATAGAAAATCCCATTGAAAAATTAAAGAAAAAAATCAACATTTCAATACTAGTGAAATTAACAAGAACTTTTAGCTCAAAATAGCCGCACAACCTCAAAGGCCACTTGATCAGAAATGTTAAAACAGATAACGACTTACTCATCATTTCCAACTTCTCAATCTGCTCCCGGATTTGTTCTGGATCTTTCTTCAAAATCCCTACCTCCCTAACCTTCTTTCTTTCTTTCTTGTTCTGTCAGACAAATAATGTAAAAATCAGAAACATTCAAGCAAGAACTTAACCCATGCACACTAAGCCCACAACCGCATAAGCTGTAAATTATCCACCAGCTTCTAAATATCACGCTTATTCCCTCCAGTGAAGCATAGCCCAGTTCACGTTTCATTGACTTATAGTTCCTTAAGTGGAATCATACAAAATTAATTAACAGGCCCTATTGTTTAATGTAAATTTCCTGACTTCTAAAAGAAAATAAATTTAACAATCTGAATAATAAACAATGCTAAGGTCAAAAGTAAAAGTTGCTCAAATTAAGCAAATTCTAAGTATAAATAAATCCACGCGAGCTTATGTCGACTAATTTCAGCCATATGAACAATGGATTGAAATTTAAAAAAATGAAAATAATAGACAGAGATAGAGATAGAGAAAAGTTACCCTTTTGAGTTCCTTTTTACGGAGCTCTTTACGATAGGCGTCGGTAGGGTTCATCACTTTGCCTCCTTTGGTAGTCTTCATCTTCTTATCGCTCCAAAACGACTCTTCCTTCTTGTGTCTTCTGTTTTCAATCTAACCCAAATCGGAAGTCGGCCCTACGAACTGCAACCACGAAACGATGCAGCTGGTGCGGAAGAAACTCTCTCGCTCTCTCTCTCTCTCTCTCTCTAATTCTAATATCAATGGATTTTTTTTTTAAAAAAAAGAAAAAGTAAATTGAAGTTAGGCGTTAAAATTACTAATGGCTGCCTCCCCAATTATTATATAAGATTACGACAGATGTTTTTGGTATTCGTATATCATACTATCTTTCGGTTTCGGATTTCGGATTTCGGATTTCAGAATAAGCTGAGCCAGAATTTGGGCCAAGTCTCAATCAGTTGGCAGGCTTGGGCTTGGGCTTTGGGCTTCACATTTATGGACTAAAATACCCCTGCGAGACAATATCAGGGTCTTCTTCTTTTTTATTATTATTATTATTTTTTAATAGGATCAATTGTCTCGTGGGCCGATCAAGGTCTTCTTTTTGAATTAGATAATAACGAATCAGTTCAGTTAACTGTTGGTGCTGATGCATTTAGGATCACTCTTCTCTTAGGATTTTTTTTAATAATTATTTTTAGAAAAGATAAGAAAAGAAAAATCACATACATCAAATAATTTAATTGATGAAGTCGGTAAAAATATTTGGAAAAAGGAATTGAAAAATCTCAAACAGTTTACTATTCTAGAGGTGGGCATGGGTTGAATTAGATCGGGGCTTATGAAAATTAAATCCAATTCATTATTGATTGGATTGAGAATAAATCCATCCAATCTAACAAAACAAACATGTTCAATTAAATCTTTAAATCATTAAATTGGGCTGGATATGTTGATCAAGTTTATTAAAATTAAAAATACAAAAAATTCAAACATAAAAGTAAAAAAAAAATTGGTATTTAAAAATTAGATTCGAATAGTATTTAAAATAAATTTACTCCGTTATAAATTAAATATTGTCCATTATACCCAACCACTATTAATAAGTAACATAATGTTATGTTAGAATATTAATCTAACTTACTTTTAGTGAAAATTTGGATTTGATTTCTGAATTTAAAACCTTAATAATTCAATAATATCGAGTTTAAACAAAGAGAAATTGAAAAGATTCCCTTATATAAAAGAATTCAAAATTAGATTTAGCTATTTAAATTTAATAATTGACATTATATTTTCTATAAATTTTATTACCCTTGAGTTGGGATGGATTATATGAACTCATTAACATGAACCTAATCCAACCTAATCATTAATCATATTGAAAAAAATGCACACACAACCCATATAAATTTAATTGGATTTGCAGTAGGGAGCAGCACCACATCGGATGCATTTTTATACTTTGCCAGGACAACAGCGGATATATACAATATTTTAATTTTGTTGTCTATAATACAGTTTACAAACTTTACATGCCCTTGTCCTTTTAACCAGAGCAGAGGCTTTCATATTCACAATCCAATTCCCTCATAATTTCAGGCTCAGGCACAAAATCATCTTCGTACAAGTGTTTAGAAACATTTTACTCCCTTACTGAATGTAGCAGTCTTCTCAATATGACCTCGTTATAGAACCTTTTTGTCCGTAAAAACAATCCAAAAGCGGCGAGAGAACCACAGAGGGTGGCAGATCCCATGATAAAAAAAGATAACATGAAGCAATGAGTCCCAGTGCATTTGTTCCCTTCCCCTGATGCTTCCCTGTCGTAAATATAACCAACCACTCTCACCGAAAAAATATAAGAGCCAACAGGATTGGCTATGGTAATGGTATTGAATATGGTTCCCATTTGTAGTACACCAAAGATCTCAGAAGCAATTGTGGGCATCAGTGACCATTGGGAGCCATAACAAACACCCACCAAAACTGAACCTGCATACAGAGCACCAGGCAAACCAGATGCAATTATCAAATGACCGATGCTCATTGCTGCAAGAGTGATGACCATGAACAATGGCCTTGCCCATTCTTTAACATGTAGGAAATAGTCCGATACATATCCAGCTCCAAAGCGGCCAAGAAAATTCCAGATGCTCCACAAAGAAATCAAAGAACTTGTTTCAAAGCTTGAGTAACCAAGAGATCCTCCTATCTGGCTGATGTTATTCACAGTAGCAAGTCCTGAGCCCATACCACATGCCATAGCGAAAGACAAAATCCAGAACTCCAAAGTGCAGATTGCTTGCAACAAGTCAAGGTCTCCTCCCCATAATGAAGTCGTTGCATCATTAGTATCTGTCCCTACATCAGGCTCACTAGGCAAACGATGATACCCAACAGGATCTTGTCTCACATGCATCTTCTCAGCATGCATCTCATGGGGATCATCTGTTAGCTCATCCTCTTCACAAAAGCTGGTCTCCGAAGTCCTATCACTGTCGCTTCCCTGCACTCTAATAGCAACATAAAGAGGAGAGGCGAGCAAAAGCAGCAGCAAAATGAGTGTAAGAACACGCACTAAAAATGGGAGAGCAAATATGTGCTCCAATATTATAATAACCATAAGATAAGCAGCAACAATCAAAGCAATCAATGAAAAACTGTTCAGGTGCTTCTTCTCATTCCCTTCGTTTGTGTTGCAGATTCTCACAAACCACATAAGCAACAAAGGGTCTATACTCGCCAAAAGAGCCAGTAGCAGAAGATATGAAGTGGGTTTGTTGTTGAAAAATGTCTGATATACTTGGATCAAAATCGCACCACTTAGACCAACAAATCCCTAGCAAATAAATAGCATAATTACGAACTCACATAAATTCTCCATATCCCATAAATATTAGATTACTTCGTGTTGAATATTGCTAAGTAAAAATTGCTTAAATCTCTAATAAATCTCTCAAAATTTTGAACCTTCCTTTGACAAGTTATCTAAATTATGAAAATTTTCTGATTTGACAAAGTTTACTCAGATAATTAAGGGCTATAAGAAAGCACCTTCATAATGCCAACGGCAGTGCCACTGTAAGTAGGAAAATTACGCACGGAAGTGACAACATCAGCCGTGTTGAAAAAAGTCATCCCGTGAGCCGCAAACAACATAAACAAGCACATAACTGGAACCGGCGGCCTTGGAATTAACCCCACAACGGAGGCCCACATCAAGAAGTAACCCGCGAAGCACTGAATCGCTCCCACCAAGAGGACTACCCATGGCCCCAATAAACGGGTCAGTCGTTGTTGCCGTGGGTGATGGGAGGAATGATCCGATGTGGAGTAGGTGTAGAGGACGCCGGAGAGAGTGCCGGTGTTGGCGCCGATGTCCTTGAAGACGGACACGGTGTCGAGCGTTGTTTGGTCGTAGTGTTGGGTGGTTTTAAGAGCGGGAGAGTAGATGGAGAAGGTGTAGAGGGAGCCGCTGGTGCACTGAATCCAGATGCTGGCTACGGTTGAGACCCATCTCGTGTTTAGCCTCAACTGCTTCAGTCTCTCCATTTTCTTTTTCTTGCGTTGCTTTCATCGATTCTGTTCAGTTCAGGTGAGTTTTTTAGTATACTCTCCTCGGGTTTTAGCTGCCACGTGTCTTTTCCATTTTGATTTGTAATTGTTAAACGCGCACAGTCTCTGTTAATATAATAATAGTGTTACAAGTAATAATAAAGCTATAAATACTTGTATAAATATATTTCATATAAATTGATGTATCATTAATTTATTAGTTGAATTAAATATCTCTTTAATCATATAATTTATTTTTATTATTTTATATTTTCATTCCATCAATAAATTAATACCACATAATTTATACAAAATAAATTTATACAAGAATTTATAACTATATTATTACTCATACTACTACTGCTACTACTCGGTCTTGAATCAACATTTGTCTAACCTCCTCACTGTGTCAGATGAGATATCTCACCACTTGAAATACGAAATTCAACGAGTAAATGGTGAAAAAGTATAAAATGCCAATAAAATATTGATTTTCTTTACAAAAAGACATGGTACATCTTTTTTTCTCCTCGAGAAAACAGAGAAACCAATTACTCAATGATAATTAGACATATATGATAATACAAATGGACCAAGGAAAATGGATATCGACCGCATGTCTGCCTGAACATGAAGCTCTTGTAGTCACTTCTCATGTTCTTTAAGAATGCCCCAACCTCCTGAGAACAACCTGTTTATAGAACCTCCTTGTCCGAATGAACAACAAGAAGGCAACAAGACACCCAACAAAAGCAACAGACGCCATGATCAGAAATGATAACATGAAGCAGTGAGTGCCATTGCAGGAATTACCTTCACCACTTGCAACGTTGTCGTAAATATACCCAATAATTCTTACAGAGCATACGTAAGATCCAACGGGACTAGCAATGGCAATGGTGTTAAAAATAGTTCCCATGTGCCTGACTCCAAATATCTCATAAGTAATAGTAGGCATTAACGACCACTGGCAACCATAACAAACACCCACTATAATTGAACCCACATACAAATTTCCCGGAAAACCAGAAGCAACAACAATATGACCAACAGACATTGTTGCTAGAGTAATGGCAATGAACGATGGCCTTTCCCAGCCCATTCTATGTAGGACTATATCTGAGACGTACCCTCCTCCAAAACGGCCAAGAAAGTTCCATATACTCCACAAAGAGACCAGGGAATTGATTGCACTGGTAGGGTAGCCAAGAGATTCCCCTATTTGACTGATATTATTTACAGTGGCAAGCCCAGAACCCATTCCACATAACATGGCAACAAACAGCAGCCAAAAGTTTAGAGTACATACTGATTGCAAAATATTCATATCCTCTTCATCCTTCAATTTTTTGTCATCAAATTCGGCTTTCACTTGACTTTCCTCACCAGGCAGCTCATGATATGCTACAGAATCTTGTGAGGCAGAGAATTTAGTAGATGTCGTTGTCTCAGGGCAGTCCACTAACGGACTCCTCTGAGTGGCAAATGTTGGCGATAACCTAGTTGTATCCTCCCTCTGGGCTTTGATTGCAATTCCAAGAGGTGAGGAAAGTAGAAATAGTAGAAACAAGAATGTAATGATTCGTGCCCATAATGGAAAAGTGAAGATGTTCTCCAAAATTATAATGATCATGAGATAGGCTGCAATGGTCAAAGCAACGGCAGAAAAAGCATTCAAGTGCTTCTTGTCATCAGCTGAATTCGTTCCATGGATTCTTACCAGAGACATGAACAAAAGAGACGCAAAAGTTGGCAGCAGTGCAAGAATCAGAAGGTAAGTGCTTGGACGGCCCTTCCATATAGTGTCATAAGCTTGGATTAATGCTGCCCCACCTAGACCAAGAAAGCCCTGGACAGTGGACAATGGGAGAAAAAAAAAAAAAGGTATTCTGTTGTATTCCAAAAAATAAACCATTGCTGCGTTACTTACAAGCTAGTAAATTGAAAGTTGCGAAAATGTAAGTCTTTCCTAGATCTAAGTAAGCTAGCGGATATGATCTAAAAATTCACAATTCCTTAGGAGCACTGGAAGTATTACTACAAGTCCTTTTTTTTCATTTTGAGTCCAGAATCTTGTCTTCTCGTGTGTAAATGTTAAATAAGCTACTGATTTACATATAACTGAATTCATTTTGAGTCTAGAATCTCAATCAAAGCAAGAAACAAAAATGTGAACTAGTGCATACCTTCATGATGCCAACAATGGTCCCGCCATAATCACCGAAGTTCATCACACCAGTCACAACATTCCCCGTGTTAAAGAATGTCTGCGAATGAGCCGCCAGGAACATGAACAAGCACATCAACGGAACCGGCGGACTGTGAATCAGCCCCACAACGGAGGCCCACATCAAGAAGTAACCCGCAAAGCAAAGGATAGCACCGGTCAAGTGGACCACCCATGGACCGCGAAGAAAGCTGAAACGGGTACGGTGGTGGTGGTTGAGCGTCGCGAAAGAGTACAGAAGGCCGGATAGGACACCGACGTTGGCACCTATGTCTTTGAAGACTGACACGGTGTCAAGCGTGGATTGGTCGTAATTTTGAGAGGACTTGAGGGTGGATGAGTAGATGCCGAAGGTGTACGTGGCACCGCTGCAGCACTGGATCCATATGCTCGCCACCGTCGCTATCCACTTTGATTTCAAGTTTAGTCGTCTCTCACTCTCCATGTCCCTCCCGCAAACTCTGTTCGGTTCTCTTCGCAGCTGCTCTCCCAGTCCTCCTATATATCCTTTTGTGCAACTTTTTTATTACAAGAATTCGTGATCTATTTTTCTTCTTTGAATTTTACAGTAATTCATAACAATAACAAAAATGCAGTTGTAATTTTTTTACATTTACGTCATAAAAAAAGAAAAAGAAAGAAAAGAAATCTAAAATCTACAAAATCACCTGTTTCCACAAAAACGGAGCTTCAGATAATAAAAAAAAAAAATTTATTTCTTGTTCTTTCAGCTGAAAAAAAAGAAAAAAGTCAAAGAAATATACAGAATACCTTATCGTCGGCCATGCGAAGATTTGGAGAAAAATCGGAGTGAAGAAAGAAAGAGAGAGAGTGTGGAAGAGAAAATTACGAGGATGGGATTTGAATTTGGACCATAAAAATACGTAGGCGTATTGTATACGCTAAATGATAATTAAATAAATATGAAGGGTTATTTTTAGAGACCTCCTCTGAGGTTTGGTGTATTGACAGTCTGATAGAAAGTATTCACGTAATTACAGCGACCTCCCCTGACGTTACTACATGGTTAACTTGACTGTTAGTGGACTGACGAAAAGCCAAAAATGCCCTAGGCCTCAAAAATGCTTTGGCAGTTAATAATTTCTTTAATGATAATAACTACAGTTTGGCGTTAAACATCACACTAAAACCCTAAAAAGTCTAAACTGACCATTTAAAACAAATCATTGATATTACATAATATTAAAAAAAAGAGAAAAATATAAATTGACAAAATCAACAAAGCTATCAATGTAGTAAATATTTACAGCAACAGTGGTTGTAAATACAGCCATTGTCAAGTTAAAATCACCATTACAACCATTGCTTCTTTAACTTTCATCTCACAATTTCTTCCTTCATCATTCAACATCTCAAAAGCTCAATAATTAGTAAGCTGCTTCAATAAAACAATAAATAAACCATAATTCACTTTTCAATGCATTCAAAATACACAACCAATATTCCTTAGCCATTTAAATTGAAGCCAAAGAAGAAAAGAAAAGAAAAAAAAAATCTTCCTTTGTTATTCCAAGTTTCACACCACTAGCCATATGAAGAAGGCAGACTAAAGCGTAAGAAAATGCTACTGCCACAGCAAAAGTCTAGACCAATTGGGTAATGATACCTGCCATGCCAATTTCAAGGCAAGCAAAAATCAATTATCATCCCCATACAAAAATACCAGCAAACCTACCTTTTGAATTTAAATAATAAGTAAATAAATCAAAGATTTCAACTCATTTAAGTTTGAAATCAATTAAAATAGCCAAAAAGAAAAAATTCTTTTTCGTCCAACATAACTTATCCAGCAATTTCTTCAACACATATTTTCATTCTTAATCATCACAACAATTAAAAAAGAAAAACAATGAGCCCAGGTGACTGATCTTCCCATAATGTACTCCTACCAGCAACCGAAGTCGAGCATACATACGACGATCTTCGTGCGTGAATAGTCGGGAGGAAAGAAAGGGTGGTAAATGATAATGAAAAAGATGCGATCGAGGTTGCGGTAGAAATTTCGACTCTCCGATTAGACCCAAAGCTTGTTCAAAAGGGTCTCATTTTCCTCCGTTGAGATCAAATCCCTACCGACGAGTTGCCAACAACTAACAAGGGTCACTACGAATAGCTAACAACTGCTTTGCTACTACTGGCTCACTCTGAACGAGATTCCGATCCCCTGTCTCGTGAGCAAAGCCTTCGATTCCTTCACGTAGGCCGGGACGGATTGGTTCAAAAGCTTCTCCAGAGCTTTTCAACCTTGAAAATGGTTGTGGGTTTCGTTTAATGAGAGAGAAAATAGTGTTTTGGTTCTTTGATTTTTTTTAATTTATGAAATTACTAATTTACCCTCATATACTAACATATACGAAAACGTGTACTAACGTTAGGGGAAGTTTCTGTAATTACACAAATACTTTCTATTAGACTGTCAATACACTAAAGCTCAAGGAAAGTCCTTAAAAATAACCCTAAATATGAAGTTTGTTGGAGTGTTTTGACCGGCCGAACAAACCCCAATAATGCCATATCCAGCTAAGGGAGCAGGCTAAGGTGCTTACCTTATCCGGATCTTGCACTGTATTAAAATTGGAGAAAACTATTATGTCGTAGGGTGTAGTAATATAATAATATTACAGTATTGTGGATAACTTCTTCCAACTTTAATAAAATCAAAAATCTTAAATTAGATAATTTTTATCCTATTCAAATTTACATAATCGTCAGTTGCCATAGTGAAACTGAACCAACTTCCATGTATTCACATTTTCTAATTTAAGAGAAGCGCAGACATGTACCAAAGATGGCTTGGATGTAGTATCATTGACAGTAAACTCAGCAATAATGGTATGATACGGACGCAGTCGTACTCCACCATCAGCACCAATATTTGCGCCACATGGGCATTCCATGCACATCTCCCAGAACGTCCCGACTGTCTCATTTTATCACGGTTGAATGACAAAAAGAAACGACCATTTTTCACAAAGATCGGATGAGATGCCATACCCATTACACCGAGCTCAGTATCAAAGGCCACCTCATCAAGTCTAAAAATGGATTGGATTCAACAATCCCCAGAAGGCCAGAATCCCATTAGATCCTTCGTCAGGAACATTTGCCAACCGTACACTGCCTTGCTGATTTGGTTTCTCCAAAAACGTGGAGCTGCAAGGAACAGACACACGACTACGGCGGAATGGCCGCTTTGCAATTAAGTCAGCAGCAAATTGATCACGTGTCCGCATGTGGCGTATACAAAAAGGAAAACGCATCTCAGCGAGAATGCTGCGAGAATGCCGAGAGAAACGGCATTCAGTAATGCCGTTTCTCTCGGCCCCACCCTCCACCACGTGAACTTTGGCCCCTTTTGTTTTTTCTTGCTACTTTTGCTTTTTCCACGCTTTTGACTCTTTCTTCCCCACATTTGATTCTAGCTGTCGAAAAGCACTAATTGAGTTGAGATTTTTCTCTCATTTCACAAGTAGAGAGAATTAGGGATGATAAATATCTAATTATGGATAGATAATATATATCTAAATATAAATTTATAATTATTTATAATGAATATATTTATATTTAGTATTTAATATTGATATGGATATGAATTTTATCCATATAACTATAGAGATCCATGAATATTTTATTTTTATTATATAAAAATAATAATATAAAATAGTTAAAATTTTAATATTAAATTTAGTTATTAAACTATTTATATTAGTAATAATATATATATATATATATATATATATAAAATAAAATGGCGGTCCGGTGGTCGGTGGTGGCAATCCGGCAACTTTTTGGTGAATTCCGGCGGAGGTCCGGCGACCTTCCGGCGAAGCAGACGGTGGTCTGGTGAAATCCGGTGGTGGTCCGGCGACTTTCCGGTGGATGTCTATTTATAATATTAAATTAATAAAATAAAATAATAATTATTAATAATATTAAATAAGTTAAAAAATTAAAGGATAATTTTAAAAACTTTAGTTTTTAATATAAGAGGAATTTAAAATTTTCACTAGTTAATATAATATTTTTACAATTTTTTATTTATTATATTTTTATTTATTATTTTATAAAATTAAAATTTTTTAAATTTATGTTGGATTAAACGAATATCCATTAGATAAAAATAATTATCCATATCCATCTGAATATAATTTTAAAATATCAATTTCAATGAGATTCTCCTTGACAAAGAATAGACGGTGAGAAAGGAAAACGGCAGGAGTATTTTTCTCATTCACGTGAAAGGATTGAGTTGGGGGTTTTTTTTTCTCCTTTTAGAAGCAGGAAAACGGCATTAGCAGCCTAGCAAGAGTAGTTTATCACCAGCTTGAAGTAAAACACCCAGCTGGTAAAGATTGATTTTTTTTATTTATTCTATTATTTTTTGTTATATGATAATGAAATTTTGATTTAGAAATTTTGATTTAGAAATTTTGATTTAGAAGTTTGATTTAGAAATCAAATAATGATAAATTTGATTTAGAAAATTTTAATTTTAATTTTGTGTTGGATTTATAATTTCTTTTAATATAAATGTTGTGTTTGATTTAGAAATTTTTTTATTTAAAAGTTTTTTTAATTTAAATGATGGGTGGGATTTAGAAATTTTTAATTTAAATTTTGTTTCGATTTAGAATTTTTTTAATTTTAATTTTGTATTCAATTTATTATTTTTTAATTTTAATTTTTAGAATATGATGGATTAAATTATTGGTGGATCAAAATTTTGTAAAAATTTATAATAATTTATTCTTAATACGAATATTAAATATTTTGTATACTTATATTTTTTAATTTCTAAAATCTCATGTTTTAATTTTTTATATATTACAGCAACCACTTCCGTCATATGTTTTACAACCACATTATCATTCTCATTCGATGACGTACAAAGGAACTGGAAGTGGAAGTTTCCAACATTTGCTACATCAACAACGTAACAAAGACAACAATGAATGTGATTAATGTTTGACTTATATTTTGTTCGAACAAGTTTTTCTAGCATTTCACTTATATTTGGCTAAACCAAACTAATTACAGTGATGAACATGTAATTGCACAATTGTATTTTCAACGATGAACATGTATTTTCACAAGTAATTACAATCAAAAATTTATACCCAGCCAGTAATTCTCACAAAATAATTACCAAGTGTAATGCATATACCAACCCAACATAGCTTGTTGTGACCGACAAACTTTCTGCTTTTATGGCTGCTATGCGATATGTGATTGGTTAAAAAGTGAAGTACGTGTGGACACCGATGCTTTTAACTAAGGGAGCCCCTATGTTACAATTAATGTAACATACACACTCAACAACAACCACACAAATGATGGACCCACACAATTTGTGTGGTTGTTGTTGAATGTGTATGTTACATTAATTGTAACATAGCATTTGCCTTTAACTAATTATTCTTTTGTACCCCCTCAGCCACCAATTTAAATTTTAGAAAGAGAGTTTAGTCAGCGATTTGTAGATAAATCACTATTGAATACAAATTAATTTAATTAATGTAGTTGTTTATAATGAAATTGTTTGAAGGTAGAAATATGAAGATTTATAAGACAAGTTCTAGCTCACACATATAATATTTATTAGAGAGAAATGACTTTGTAACAACCTGAATATGTTGATGTCTAAGTTATTTATGAAACTGTCAACCACTATTTGGTCTATAGCAGTTTTACTCTTGAGGTCAAGCATTCAAATCTTTCCATATTAGGATGATCTTTAGATGAATTATATCAATGAATATGCTAAGTCTCCGATAAATTTATGGGTTAGTCTTCAAATTGACTATATAAAGAATTATATTACACACACGCATATATATACATAACTTATTAAAATTTATGTTTGCGCTAGTTAGTGAATAGCGGTGATATAAAAGTATTGGTGTTCGAACTCAGCTCAAATGGATTCTAAAAGAACTTATGTGATCTTGTTAATTTCTTTATTTATAATACAAAATAAAATAAAAAACTAAGACAGAAGAGTAAAATCTTTCACTCATTTACTAGAGGAAAATAAGGAAAACAAAAGAATTTTCATTTTTTAATTTTATTTATTAAAAGTGAAAGATGAATCTTGCATTTTCAAAAATGTTTTTAAATTTTATTTGTCGAACGTATATTTGTGTTTTTAAAGAGAATTGGTATTTAAACCAACTTACATGGATCTGAGGATGGTCACATAATAAACTTTTTCTTGATTAATCACAAAAGAGATGTTGATTTCTTTACATACAAATAATGTACATAAATTACTCTTTTGACAAGCTATACCTTGATCCAAAAATCAATTACTCCACGATATATTTAATACATGCTTCTAAATGTTTGACACCCGCATCATACCACAATCCACAATACAAGAAGGATAAAATGGGATTGTTTTACAACAGAAACTTCGTATGAATAACTCCTTTTGACAACACATTGAGCTAAGAAATCAACCACTCAAGTCATATTTAGGATTAAGGTGTTGTAATTTTTAAACTACAGTTGCTATGAATAAAAAACTGTAATTATAAAATAAAAGTTAATAATATAAATTTTAAATAATAATTTTGATAAAATTATTAAACATATAATAATTTTTTTATTATATAAGTGAAAAATTATATTAAAATAACTTTCAAATAACAGCAGCTAGTGTTTACCAAACACTTTAGTGTGTCGCTTAAACGTTACAGTTGTGCAACCTCAATCCCAAACGCACCCTCACTCCAAGATATAAAGATAAAAGAATGATACTTAAAAATGGTGCTCCGGCATCATACCACAACTGTGAAAAGGAAAAATGGGATTGAGATGTTTACCGCCTGTACGTGTAGCTTTACTGGTTATGTTGCTTCTCAGGTTGTTGAAGAATGCTGCAATCTTCTAATAACAACCTGGTTATAGAACCTCCTTGTCCGAAGGAACAACAGAAAGGCAACAAGACTTCCGAAGAAAGCAACAAATGCCATGATCATAAAAGACAACATGAAGCAATGAGTGCCATAGCAAGTGTGATCTTCACCGCTAGCTACCCTGTCGTAAATACGCCCAATGATTCTCACAGAGCATATGTAAGATCCAACAGGACATGCTATACTAATGGTGTTGAAAATAGTTCCCATATGTCTCACACCAAAGATTTCAGAAGTGATTGTCGGCATCAGTGACCACTGGGAACCATAACAAACACCAACTATCATTGTACCCACAAACAAGTTTCCTGGAAAGCCAGAAGCAATAGCTATATGACCAATTGACATTGCTACTAGAGTAATCACCATGAATATAGGCCTTGCCCAGCCAAGTTTGTGCAAGAACACATCTGACCCATACCCTGCTCCAAAACGACCAAAAAAATTCCATATACTCCACAGGGAGATCAGAGAATTTATTTCAGTGGTACTGTAGTGGAGAGATTCTCCTACTTGAGCGATATTGTTCATTGTGGCAATCCCTGAGCCCATTCCGCATAACGTAGCAATGCACAAGAACCAGAAGTTTCCAGTGCACATTGCTTGCAAAAGATTCATATCCTCTTCATCCTTCAATATTTTGTCATCAAAAGCAGCCGTTACTTTACTTTCATCATCAGCCAGCTCATGATATGCCAAGGGATCTTGTTGTGGTGTAGAGAGTTTAGGTGATGTCATTGCATCCTCCCGATCGGCTGTGATTGCAACTCTAAGAGGTGATGCAAGTAGAAGCAGCAGAATTATAAATGTAATGATGCGTGCCCATAATGGAAATGTTAACAAATTTTCCATAACGGTAATGACCATGAAATAGGCAGCCAGTGTCATAGCAACTGCAGAGAAAGCATTCAGGTGCTTCTTGTCATCAACTGAGTTTGTTCCGTAGATTCTTACATGACTCATGAACAAAAGAGACACAAGAGTTGGAAGCAATGCAAGAACCAGAATGAAAGTGCTCGGATTGCCGTTGCACACAGTTTTGTACACTTGGGTTAGCACTGCTCCGCTTAAACCAACAAAGCCCTGAAACAGAAACAAATTAAAAATTTTAAATTCTTTAAAATGGCATAGTACACTGTGTTCAGAAGATTAATTCATTGGAAAGAAAAAAAAAAGTTCTGTCTCGCTGTTTCATTCATTTTTTTTCCCAAACAAACTGCATACCTTCAAGATACCCACAATGGTCCCGCTATAATGACCAAAGTTCATGACGCCAGTGACAATATTACCCGTGTTAAAGAAATTCTGTGCATGAGCCGCCGTGAAAATGAACAAACACATCAAAGGCACCGGTACTGGCCTCGGAAGCAGCCCCACAACAGAGGCCCATACTAAGAAGTACCCAGTAAAGCAGAGGATAGCACCCGTGAAGTGGACCACCCATGGCCCGCGAAGAAACCGGGTACGGGTCTGATGATGATGATGATTAAGCGTGACGTAGGAGAAGAGGAGGCCCGATAAAATACCGGCGCTGCCGCCCATGTCTTTGAAGACAGCCACTCTCTCAAGCGTTGATTGGTCGTAGTTTTGAGTTGACTTGAGGGTGGATGAATAGATGCTGAAGGTGTACGTTGTGCCGACGCTGCACTGAATCCATATGCTCGCCACAGTAGCAATCCATTTTGAGTTTGTGCTTAACCTCTCCTCCATCCGCATCGCCGTGTCTCTCCTCACAGTCTCTGATCTCTTTTGCGCAGGAAAGCAGAGGGCTGTCTCTAATAATTGTTGAAAAATGATTTTATATGTTTTTAAGTATCAGTATTTTATCAGACCAATCATACATCTTTTTTTTTTTTTTGAGAAGGACCAATCATACATCTTATAAGAAAGAAAAAAATGACATTTCTTTATTTTATTCGGCTTTGTAATATTTTGTATTTTTAATACTTATTTTGAATTTAAAAGGCCGAATAATTCACTTAATTATTAGCGTACTGCATTATATTAACAATCCTTTTAATCATTATAAGTTTATACATTAAAATTTTGTGGCAAAAAAAATAAAAATAAAAATCAATATATATTTCATTGCACATTTGCGTACAATGATTTTGTCTTTTTTCTTTTAAAAAATATAATAAATATTTCATTGACCACCATAATTTTGTGAAATTATATTGCAAAAATAAACTTTATTTTAAAAATCATGGTTTAATTTCACTTACATATGAGATACATTTAACTTAAACAATCTATTTTATATTAAATAAAAATATTATCACTTTTCCACTTAACGTTCTCCTCTGACATGTCATTTTACTACTAAAATTTTCTAACAATTAATTTTCTTACTTAATGTTTCGATTTTTATCATTTCTTTTATCAATGGGACCATGAAATCCATATTGTTGCAATAATATTAACTAAACTAATTTCTGCATTATTTAATATAATAACATAATCTACAGGTCGGCTTAGCAATATTTAAGATTTTAAGAATAATCGATTTGCGTTTAAATTGTCACCATTTTTTTTCCCATATATATCATGTCCCAAATAAGTTGGATGCTCTTATTTAATCAAAGTTGTTTATTAATACTGTTGCTTACGATGATTGTACCAATGTGATATAAAGCAAACGTGTTATAGACCGTTTGGTATCAAATATATAATCTCCAGTTTATTTCTTCTATCATTTCTAGGTAGTTTGTTATCAATATATAACCTTAAATGCATGTCATATAATGTGCTAGCTGGTTTTTGTTTTTGAGGATGTGTCTTTTTTTTCTTTTTTCTTTTTTTTTTTTTGGTTTCTTGATAAAAATAATAGTAAATTGAAATTTTTTAAAATAAAAATGATATAAAAATAATTAATTTATGAGCTCGGAAATTAACCCTTAATAAAACTTGACAAAAAATTGATAAAAATTTTATTCAAAATGGTTTTGTTTTGAATATTTAAAAAAAAAAATCGCTGTTTTCTCATGGTTTATTATGGGGGAGCCCCTATGTTACAATTAATGTAACATACACACTCAATAACAACCACATAATTTATGTGGTTGTTGTTGAGTGTGTACGTTACATAACGTAGCATTTGTCTTATTACGGACATCAGTGCTCCACTAACACTGACAGAGGGACCCTACCACAAAATAATGGTGGCGTTTTCAATGAGTAAACATGGTCCACTAAGTCATCAAATTCCAAACGAACACGGATCCAATCGTCGCTTAGCTTGTGCTGCTATGGCCCATGAAGTGCTTTTCTTTTTTTCGGACCCACTTATTAATATATATTTTTTTAAGTTTGTTTGATTAAAAAAAAATAGTGTTTTTGCTCTCAAAAAGCTATATAACTAATTTTAGTAATTCCAACACGCCTTTATATATAAACCCCAACAACTTGGTTTGTTGGACCACACACATTGCTTTGGCGGTGGAGGACCACGCAGACGTGCTTCTTGGTCCACTCATAATTTATTTTCAATTTGCAATGTTGTAATTTTCAACAAATTATGATTTTCTTTGATTTAATGATGATATGCCTCGTTGTCATGTGTTGCTTTTGTTCTTGTCCCCTTCTGTTGCTGGAAATGGAATTCTATGTCATGTTAGTTGGTTGAATTGTTTCATTTGTTAGTTGATATGTATACCATTGTTATTTTATATTTGATATTCTTTTTTTTATATGTCCATTGTTTGTTTTTTATGCAATAATAATATATATCATTTGTCTAGAATAGAATCTACTATACAAAAACCAAAAGGAAAAAAAAAACTAAGGACAGATTAAGATGATGTCACAATTGTTTTTTTTTTTAAAAAAAAAGATATATGTCAAAGAAACATTAGTTGGGAATAGACCAAATTGTCATGAGATGATTACTTGGCACAACAATTTGTAGGGCACTTAACTTCTAACACTAAAGTTGCTAAATAAATCTATCGAACTTCTCATGCTAGTTAAGCAAACATACTTGCGAGAAAACTAGAGAGAAGAAAGAGCAATGTAATCAAAGAGAATTTCATTACTCGAAAGAAAGAATACGAGAGAACTTTACAAGTATGCTTGAATTGTTTGTGCTTGGTGTAGTATGCGTTATACAAAATGACAAGTGACATGCACTATTTATAGGGAGGCTTGCCTAGGTCTAAAGCTTTTCATGCTACCTGAGCAACTTGCGCAACTTACCTAAAAGCATCTACTAAGTTTTAGAGAAGTCTAGCTATACAAAAATGTAAAATTATCTAGATAATTACAAGTGTAGAGTGGTGTAGAGAATTCTACTTCTTCATTTTGCCTTGCAGATTTAGGCTTAATCTTGGATTGTTCGCTATTAAACGCACCACAACTTGCTAATGTATGAGGCAACCCACTACTAAGTGTACCCTGCTACTCAGTATATCTACCTTTAGGTAGTCCTTTACTGAGCGCACCTTGGTATGCCAATTTAGCCTCCTTTAGTGGTAAATAATTAAAAAAAGTTTTTTAACGTATCGAATCCTTTTAATTATTTTACTTGAAATATGTTAAAAAACCCTTTTTTAATTATTTAATCATTTTAATTTAATAAATTTAAATCAAAAAATTATATTTGACATTAATAAGTAAGATTAATTCAAAATTGCATTAAATATATAACATTATATTGCATTAAAATATTAATGTAATTTGTATTATATTATCTTTTATAGCTACTAGACAATATATAAAAATGAATTATAGTATATTATAATATAATATTAGGTAATAATATTATAATATTATAATATTTGATGATTAGTATCTTATTCAATTATTTTTATAATATAAAAATTAATACATAAAAGTAATTATTTAATAACTAAATTAAAAAATTCACAATATAACATTAAAATATTAACGAGTTTAGATAATATTAATCTCATTTTAATATTAAACATGAAATAATACTATAAAATAATATTATATATAATATAGTTTATACGACATCAGACATGATATTGTAATATGACTTAATGCAATACGGAATAATCCAATACAATTTACACAATATTGGGTGCGTTTGGGAGTGATGTGTTGCAACTAAACTTTGGTTTGGTAACACCTTGCAGTTGAGTTTTGGTAGCTCAATATTCAGTTTTCTTAGCCCTACTTCACAGTTATAACTTTTACTTCATAACAGCTGCAACTTAAAAAGAAATTATAGTGTGTTCTAGATTTCATGGGATAATAACCTTAAAGTAATCATCCTTAGAGTTCATGTATGGTGAATTGTCTCAATTTAATTCACCAACGAGGGAGTTGATTTTCAATCATTCGTCAATTATCTAGTGTTAAGCTCTTTTGATATTTTCATTTGAACCAACATATCAAAAACTTGGTCAACCCTTCTAAAAAAAATAACACCGATATTTACCCTGGATCAAACCCGAAACTTTAGAAAATGATGTCGTTTTGAGAATTAATTTTTTTAATTAAAAAATGCTATTTGCATGCACCGAGGACTTAACTTCTGCTTTCTCTTTTCATTTTTGTTTCCTCTTTCTTCTCAACTACAAACCCCCTTAATTGTTTCTTCAACTAGCAAAAACAGACTACACCATGAGCAATTTATGAAAAAAAAAAGTAAGAAGGTAAAGTTCAAACTTTCAATTACACATTTATGAAAAGGAAAAAAACACTTGCACATTCATAATCTTCAAATTTTGCCATCCTCTTATTCACGACATTACACTTTGTTGTTCAACACAAGTGTCAAAAGAAAACAATTCAAAAAGAAAAATCACTTGCAGCAACTACCAAAAATATAAATAAACAAGTAAAAGTCTCTTAATTTGCTTCTCACACTAGCAAAATCGTAGCAGAAGCTTATGCAAAGCTTTTGGCTCAGTAACTTATTAAAAAAAAAACAGAGAATTCAAAATATCTCAGCTTGCAAGCAAATTAAAAATAAACTTTCGCAACCAAATCTACTCTCTGAATGTTAAAGAGCTCAATCTCGTTGTCGTGTGATAGTTGTGGGAGTCGTGCTTTGTGTGGAGCTGTGGCTGTAAGTTATGGATTGTGAATGGTAATTTCAGGCGCAGATTGTGGATTGCGATTTGCGAATGGCTGTGGCTGTGGCTGGAGCTCGATCGACGAAAGAAAGGAAATGAGAAATATTTGGCTATGGCTGGAGCTCCATGGACGAAGGAAATGAGAAGTATTTGGCAAGGAAAACGGTGTCGTTTCTGACTTTAGTAAAACGGTGCATTTCATTTTTGGGATTTGAACCGGGATAAATATTATTTTCCAAAAAAAAAATGTCACCCAAACGATGAGGAAAGGTCCACGTGGATAAGGGAACGAGCAGGCAACAAGAGAGCACGTGGCATCCCAGGTTGAACACACGCGGGAGTAGCGACCCGAGAAATCACAAAAAGAAAGGATTTCAAGCAGTTGACTCACACGTGATTACAAGATACGGGCGGCGTGGTCTAGGCCCTAAATCACACATCTTAAATCTTTAAAGTTTAAACTGAACCCCACGTAATCTTCAATCTCTACTCCTCATTAAGATAATCGAACCGTTGTGAACAATGACATGGCGGGAAATCTAAATAATACGAAAATTTCTTATACTTCCACTCTCTTTCGTAGCGCGTTAGATTCATTCTCCGATTATCATCGAGCCGAGTCACCTACCCATTTACCACTATTCAAGATTCCGCCCAGAAATATCCGTTATCAGTTGATGCGTATGCAGGTACGCTTCTGTAGATTGTAGAACGAGAAATTATAGTATGCTCCAAATTTTATGGGATAATAACATTACAGTAATTAAATTCGTCATATTTTATAAAGTGAGATTTAATTTGTTTGGTTTTACCAAATATGTACTTGGTCTGGGCCCCCACTAAAATTTTGAAATATACTTTATTTATTGAAGCGGGATAAATATAGAAGTGGTATTTTAAAGTGAGGGCATGCACATGGTAATAAAATCAGCTGCCTGCATAAAACACGTAACATATAAATTATTTTTTTTGACTTTTATAGCTCGAAATCATAAAATTGACAATCGTTTCAAAATTCATTATTTATTTTTTATTTTTATAAAACTAAGAACTAAGCTAAAAGAAGCCAAAATGGACCAAACTAATCTAAATTTTTAGTGTAGCCGTCTACTTTGTAACAGATACACATAAACTATAAGACAATTTATACATTTTGTAAGGAGTAGTGGTATGTGCTGTTGTGCACAAAAAGTAACACAAAAGTAACACATAATCACTAAAAAAATTAAAAAAAATACTTCACTGTAAAAAAAAATATATATATATTTTGACTTTAGTGTTGTTTTTCAATTGCTGTACAAACATCATTACTCTTTTTTGCAAGGGATCATCATTCATCAAGGATCTACTTGATATGTATAAAAAATTATTTTATTATTTGAAAATAGTAAGGAAAAAAACTGGGGAGGGAGAATGCATGTTTTATCCTTTATAAATGTTATACTTACTAGTTACAATCTTATTAGACTTTTAATTACTTGTTTTATCCTTTCCATTAAGAGATAACATA